>NC_136063.1:781008242-781475242 GCF_964261635.1 Lissotriton helveticus | reverse complement strand
AAAGGAAACCTCTTCTGTCTCCAAAAGCATTTTGTGGCCAAAGATCTCTGGTGCCTTTGTGTGGTGGTCAACAACTGTTCTCAGAGGGTTGGGAATAACTAATCATGTTCCTTTAAGTTCAAGTATTGTAAAACTGCCTTTGAGCACACAAAATTAAAAGTCCACAATAACTGCATTAACATTCCAACCTTAAAACGGATTTTCAGACTTGTGTTTTGTCAAATGGCGTATCGCCTATGACTTCAGAAGGGCTTGATCAATAATGGCTTATTTTGTACCAGTATAATATATCTATATGGACAGCAATTCAATCTCTTAAGAGTCAAGTAACATAGCAACAGGGATTACTTCAGACTTGGAGTAGCATGTAATACTACGGTGTTCAGTATTGCATGCTACTCGAAGTCGAGAATACTTCCCGGGGCAAATTCAATGATGGATCAACCCAAAACTTTCCATGCACAAACTAGTCCTGTGATGGCTGCCACTGATGACATCATCCAAGCTTCTTTTGTACACATTGCTCTAGAAACAGGTATAACATTAGAGCTATGAAAGTAAGTACAAAATAGCTCAGAATAATATGAAGCATCATTAATGCTATCATACATACAACCTCATAGGTTAAGCAAGCTTGTGTTATGTGCAACATTGACCCTATACCATACAGTTCATGTTGACTATGAACCATAGATGAAATCCATCCTGCTATAGTGTTCATTCTGTACACAACTGTTCAGAGAAAACCAAGTTCCTCCAGATACTAAAGCCCTGTTATGCAACTAATGCCCTACTACAGACAGTCTTTACATGTATCAAAACCCTGAAACTACACTGAGAATTTTTGTATTTTTTTTATTAATGTATTTATTGACATTTCAAAAACAAACAATCCCAAGGGACAGGTGTCGGGCACGAAGAGCATGATAACGATACACTAGCATTACAGCATGCAGAGTTCAATCAAACAGTGCTTCATAGACCCCAGTACAGTAAACACAATTGACCGACAGTTATAGCATGTCCCCATTGCACCCCCCCACCCCCGTCGCAGTCCCATCACAGGTCAAATACATAGAGGCAAGTATTCCAGCTGGTGTCCCCCTAAGTAGGTGTCTCCTCGTTAGTGAAGTGCGATGTATCTGCCACAACCCCCCTGACGCTCCTGCTGCATCTGTCGCGTCCATGTCTGATGCGTCCTGTGTAGATCTTTTCTCTAAGTATAATGCCCAGTAGTTCTTCGGTCTATTGCGGGGTGGTAGTAATTCGCTATACAGCTCAGTTTGTGTACAACAGTATAACATGTCCCGGGACCATTGGGTAAGTGTCGGGGTCGGGCCCCGTATCCAGGTAGTTGTAACGCATTTCTTGGCGACCAAAAAGGCCATGTCTACAAGCAGTCTGTGTTCCGGCAGAATATCTTTAGAGTACCCCAGCAAAGCCAGCAGAGGGGATGGGACCACCGACCGGCCTGTGACTCTGTTCACTTCCCCGTATACAGCGTGCCAGAAATCCGAAACCCTCGGGCATAGCCAAGCCAGATGAAGGAATTCGGCAGTCTGGCATCCGCACCACTCGCATCCAGGGTTTTCCCGCAATCCATATCGCAACAACCGCTCGGGGTGTAATACACCCTGTTCGGGAATTTAAAATGCAATAGACGATGGCGTCCATTAATCAACACCCTTTTTACGTTTGCGCAGCAATATCTCCACGTATCCTCAGGCAGTTCCACCTCCAGATCCATCTGCCATGCCAAGCGGGGTTTGGAATAGTCCACTGTTTGCTCCGTAAGTGTAATGCGGTACAGGTTCGTTATTAAGTTGGTTGGCGCCTTAGCACGAACGATAACATCAAAACCGTCGGGGGCTCTGTCATATCCTCCCCCAGCAGCTCCCTCAGAGCATGACGGACTCTGTGGAACTGAAAGCGGGGGAGGAGGGAACCGTGGGCGCCCACTGGAACAGTCTCTTCCCAGACTCGAGCCCTGCCGTCCACAAATAGGTCACCCACTTGAGTGATCTCAAAGGTGGCAAGAGCAGACAGCACTCCCTTATCCTTGCAGGGATCAAGCCACGAGCACCAGGCCAGCTGCGCCCGTGGAGCATAAAGCAGCGAACAGGCTTGCACGTCCATCAAATGGTACCAAGCATGCATCACGACATTCAGGGAGTCGAGTATACCCGTTCGGCGATCTCTGGGGAGAGACATCAGCGCTGGGAGAGGGATCGGATCAGCAACTATCGATTCTATACGCAGGTGCGGTGTACCCGTCAGGCCATGAATCCAGCCATATGCATGAGCGCTCTGCACTGCGCGATAGTACAGCTCCAGGTCGGGGCATTCAGTCCTCCCTGCTCGAAGGGACGTACGAGTATTGCCCACGCAACTCTAGGTTGCTTCCCGGCCAACCCTAGCCGCAGTACTAGTGAGTGAAGCTGCCGGAAGAAGGCCCCCCGATAATACCATGGGTATGTTACTAAACAAGAACAAAAATCGTGGAAGAACGACCATCTTCAGTAGGGAAATGCGGCCCTTCAATGACAAGGGGAGGTTTATCCATGTGTTCACGTCATCCTCTAGCCTAGATACCGCCACCCCGTAATTCTCCCTGACAACCACCTCCGAGTCCGTGTGTAGCCGAATGCCTAAATAGCGCACCAAGTCTGTGGTCCACTGAATATGATATTCCGAGTCAAATCTCCGATTGGCTGGCGTGAGCGGGAACGATAATGTCTTGTTCCAATTCACATGTATCCCCGATAACGAGCTAAAAAATACAATTTCGCGCAGCACCGTCTGGAGGTTATCTTCTGGGTTCCGAACGTACAAAAGCACGTCATCAGCGTAGGTGGACACTATCAGATTGTACGTGGGGAAGCGAATACCACGATGTCCGTGATATTCACGTAATGCACAAGCCAGGGGTTTGGCGACCAATGCATATAGCATGGGCGAAAGGGGACAGCCCTGCCTGGTGCCGCGACTGATGTTGAATGGTTCTGTCGTAAGCGAACCTATGCGGACCCGGGCCGAGGGGGAGGCACAGAGTGTGTTTAGCAATTGGAGGAAGAGGTCTCCCACCCCCATGCGGCTCAGCACCTGCCTAAGAAAGGGCCACTCGACAGAATCAAAGCCTTTTCCATGTCCAGAAAAACTGCTACTGCAGAGACCTCTGGGCGTGTGTGTTGGAATGTGGCAAACACAGTCCTCAGATTGTAAGTGAGGTTGCGACTAGGGACTAAGCCCGCCTGCTCCGGGGCAACAAGTTTGGTGACCAGCGGGCTGAGGTGGTTAGCGATAATTTTCGCGAATATCTCCGCATCGACATTGAGCAACGAGAGCGGACGATACGCAGCGCAGTCCTCAGGGGACTTTCCCGGTTTAAGAATGGCAACTATAATTGCTTCCCGCATCGTGGGTGGCATCTCCCCTGCCTTCGCCATTTGCTCGACTAGTGTCAATAATCGAGGGATCAGCAAATCAGAGTACGCTTTGTAAAATGCCACAGTTAAGCCGTCGCATCCAGGCGCACTCCCAGCTCTCATCGACGATAGTGCCCAAACGACTTCCTCCCATTTGAACGGCCGGACCAAGAACTCGCGATGCGTATTGGTCAGCCACGGCAGCTGGATATGTGTCAAATAGTCCAATATACGTTCCTCCGGAGCCGGCCCCCTAGATGAGTACAACGATGCGTAATAGTCCCAGAAACGATCCGCAACCTGCCCTTCGGACAGAAGGTCCCCCAGTCATGGGGGATCTTAGCTCAGGCGGCGTCATGCAATGTCTACGCTGCTTCGCCAGCCGCGCTAATACTGCTCCTGGCCGCTCTTCCTCCCAATAGGATCTAGCAATGGCATATTTGCCTAAGTGTTTCACCTCAGAGTACGCCCCCCTCGTGATATTAGCGTAGCTTTTAAGCTAAGTCCTGTAGAAGCTCTGCGCTAGAATCCCGCAAGGGACGCGCCTCAATGTCCCTGAGCCTGCTCTCAAGCAGTAATAGCCGGCCCCTAATTGATTTGAGAACACCCGCATGCTTTGCTATGGCCGCTACCCGTATATATGCCTTAAACGCCTCCCACACTGTCAAGTACGAACCCACCGAGCCTACGTTTTTGTCAAAGAATTCTTCTATGGCAGAAGCTAGCTCTTCCCTAAAAGCGTCATCCAACAACAAGTATGGGGGAAAGCGGCAGGCAAAAGGGGGAGGACGTCTCGCAGGCGCTTTAATGGTAATGAGAACTGGAGAGTGATCAGAATAGGTGCGTGGCAATGTACGGCACATCCGAACTAGGGAGTGGAGACGCGAGGTAGAAAGCCAATAATTTAGATTTTTCACAGCCTGCTGGGCAGAAAATCTGGATTTTATTAAGGACACGGAGGCTAATATTATGCAAATTCTCCTTTATTACCACAGCTCAGCAGCAATAATAGAATAGAACTTTGTGAACATTCTGAAGAGATGACTACTTCATCTCAGACCAAGTATCTTCCTTCTTGTCAGGCTGCGAAGAAAGATGTTCAACAGGAAAGGAACAGTATTCCAACTAATAAATTTCCAACTTGTAATCCAGAGAGACGTAGATTCTTATTCTGAAAGAGAAGAAGAATACATTTCCAAATAACATTGATCAAATAAAGGGTGGGTTATACATGAGAAAAGAGGCGGGATAATATTAGCCTCCGTGTCCTTAATAAAATCCAGATTTTCTGCCCAGCAGGCTGTGAAAAATCTAAATTTTATGGCATGACACGGAGGCCATATTATGCAAGTTCAAAGTGCATTAAGAACATTATCAATCACATTAGAGATTGGTCTAAAATAACAAGATCTAAACATACTATCGTTAGACCAGTCTGCCGCCTTCAGAATTTCTTGTAAACCACCACCAAGGAAATAGGCTTTGGAAGCAGAAGCGCCCCTAAGGGAATGAGCTCCAAAAATTGAGGTGTTGATGCCACTTTCATACATAACTTCTTTCACCCACCTAGCTAGAGTTGGTGAGGAAACTCCTTTATGGGGAGATCTGAAGGAAATCAATAACTGAGTTTCATTACATCTAAGATTAGCAGTCCTCCTTTCATACTCTTTCAGGCATTTAACCACGCAAAGTCTTTCATTTTGAGGAAAGAAGGGATAGAAGATAGAAGACGATAAGGTTTTGGTTCTTCTTTTAAGATAAAAGCAAACACCCTCTGGTTGAAAAGATCTGCTAGAAACATCTAGGGCTTTGACGTCTGAGGTTCTTCTGAAGGATACCAGACATAAAAAACAGTAAGTTTGAGAGAGATTTGTTTCAGAGAAAGGGAAGAGTTTTCTCCCCAAGAAGATAAGGTTCTGAGTACCAGAGTAACGTCCCAAAGGGCGGTATATTTAGCAGTTGGAGGATTGATGACTCTCATGCTCCTCATAATTTTCCTAGTGAGTAAGTTCTGTCCGACGGATAGACCATCAATAAGGGAGTGGCCTGCAGAAATTGCTGATCTATAGACATTAACCGTTCTATAAGAAAGTCCTGAAGTAAATAGTTCCGATAGGTAGTTAATGACATGAACTAGATCAGTTGAAACGGGATCGTAATTCCGTTGAAGACACCAGCGAACCCATTTGTTCCAACCCAGTCTATATGCCTTCCTTGTTCCTTGAGCCCATGACTCAGAGATGAGTCTGAAAGCATTAGGCGAAAGCCCAGGGATTTGCCATTGTCTCCTGAAATCCTCCATGCCGTCAGGGTTAGAAGACCCTGATCCACAAGGGGGTGGATGTCTCCTTCTGGGCCCAAGAGGATTTCTCTGAACGTGGGTAAATGAATTGGAAAGTCTATGCTCATTTCCAGGATGACTGGAAACCAGGCTTGGGACCTTCAGAGAGGAGTTATTACGGTTATAATCTCGGTGTAGCGTCGAGCATGAAGAAGAAGTCGAGGAAGCAAGGCAAACGGTGGGAAGGCGTAAGGTTTCAGACCTCTCCAGTCTTGTAAGAAGGCATCTACTTTCCGAGCTAGAGGGTCCGGCCTCCAACTGAAGAATTTCTTCAGTTGTGTGTTCAGGCGATCTGCAAAAAGGTCTGTCCTGAAAGGCCCCACATTGAGTGAATAGTCAGAAAAATGTGTCTGTCTAATCTCCAGTTGCTTGAGTCCCTGAAATTCCTGGAGTACCAATCTGCTACACCATTGCTCAAACCCGGAATATGTTCCGCTACTACCGAAATGTCTTTGTTCAAGCAATATTCCCAAAAACTCTTCGCAAGGTCCGTCAGGCCCTTGGAGTGTGGACCTCCTAATTTGTTGACGTAGCGGACTGCTGAAACATTGTCCATTCGTAGTGTCACGCAGCATTTCGCTGTTTTGGGTGTAAAGCAACGAATTGCAAATGAACATGCTAGTAGTTCTAAGCAGTTGATATGCAATCTCTTCTCCTGAGTGGTCCAACGACCACCTGTTGAGTATTTCCCACATCTCGCTCCCCAACCTTGTAAACTCGCATCTGATTCTATTATCAGATCCGGTTGTTCCCCGAAAATGGCTCTGCCATTCCACGCTTCCGCATTCCTCAACCACCAGAGGAGTTCTGTCTTCGACTCTTGATCTAGAGAGATCATATGGGAGTACGAGTGGTTTGATCTTAGAGCACTCGCTTTTAGTCTTTGAAGTGCTCGATAGTGGAGAGGTCCTGGGAAAATAGCTTGGATCGTTGAAGACAAGAGTCCCACTATTCTTGCTAGTACCCTCAGAGGAAAGGTTTTCTTCAGAAGAGCTTTCCTCAATTCTTTCCTTACCTTCCTGACTTTTTCGGATGGTAATTTTAGTTCCGCTTTGATAGTATCTACCGTAAAGCCTAGGAATTGGGTTTCTTGACTGGGTATTGTACAGGATTTTTTTAAATTTATGATGAACCCCAGATGTTCCAAGATTCGGATTGCGAGGTTTGTGTGAAGAGAGGCAGTCTCTTTCGATTGGGCCATTATTAAAATGTCATCCAGGTATATGATCAGTCTTACCCCTCTTTCCCTAAGCCAAGCGGTCACAGGTCGTAGGACCTTGGTAAAGCACCAAGGGGCAGACGATAGTCCGAAGGGGAGACTGCAAAATTGGTAGAGTTTTCCTAACCAAGTGAACTGGAGGAATTTCTGATGGGGTTCCCAAATGGGAATTGTGAGGTAAGCGTCCTTTAAGTCCAACCTGGTGAGCCAGTCCCCTTTCCTTAAGATGTCTCTTAGGAGGTGAATCCCCTCCATTTTGAAATGTTGGTAAACTACCCAACGATTTAAGTCTTTTAAGTTTATTACAGGTCTCTGTTCTTTGTTTTTCTTCTCTACTAGAAAAACGTTGCTGATAAATCCTTTTATTTTGGTCTCGATTATAGCCCCTTTCTCTAAAAGTGCTTGTACTTCCTTGGAGACCAGATCTCTGTCTTTGGGAGAGAAAGTGATCTCGTGAGGGCAACGTGTTTGAAAGGGGATCCCCAGAAAATCTATTTTGTAACCCTTTACTGTTTGTAAGAACCAGTTGTCTTGAGTTATTAAGTTCCAGTTCCCAGCGAACTGGTGTAATCTCCCTCCCACCTTTGGAGGGGTATCTAAACGGTCTTTGAAGGTTCCTACCTGAAGAAAAGGAACGTTGTCTTCTCTCGCCTCTGAAGGTGCGGCCTCGATTTCTTTGTCTTTGTGGGAAGAATTGGGAGTTGTAGTTGCTCTGAAATCTTCCTCCGCGGGTGTTGAAGGGTCTTGTAGGTTGAGCTCCGCGGCCGGGAAAACGACCCCGTGTTCTCCCGGCCCTGGTAAAAACTCTATCGTTGAATACCTTTTTTTATTTCCCTTTGCGATTTCTGAATGGAGCTAAAAGCGCTGACGTATTTTGCCATTTCTTTGATGAAGTCTTCTCCAAACAGGAGACCTTGAGAATCAGCACCTCCGTCTTTTTAGCCAGTTCAATGAGTTTAGGGTCTATTTTAAGAAAGACTCCCTTTCTCCTCTCCGTGGAGATGGCTGTATTGGCGTTGCCTACAAGGCATATAGCTCTTTGCACCCATTCTCTGAGCTCCTTGATGTCAATTTGATTATTGCCTACGTAGGCGGATTCCGTCATTTCAAATATTTTAGACAAAGGACCTATAATGTTAAGTAGACGGTCCTGGCATGACTTCAGTCCTTTATCAATGCCCTTCCTTGGGTCCCTGTTGTTCTTGGCTATAAATGCCACCACTTTGGGGTCCAGCTCGGGTGTCATAGCAATTTTATTTGGCAGGGACGGGCGTGGGCACTCGGATCTTAGTCTGGATCTCACTTCTTGGGGAATCTCCCTTCTAAGCCAGTAAGACAGGTAATCGACTATGTGCTGTGAGGGGGTCCACTCTGGGGACAGAGGATGTTTTATAAGGAGGGGATCGAACATTTCTTCCCCAAAGGGATCAAGGAGCATATTGTTGGGTGCTGAGGCCTTAGACGCCTCTTCACGGCTTCCAGTTCCCCTGGTGTGGTCGTCTTCCACATCAGTATTGAATCCTGATGAACAGGATAGTTCTATTTCCTCCTTGCAGCTTTCATCGGTGCTATTAATATTGATTGGAAGCTCTGGGCCTTCATACTGCCCATCTGGGGTGCCCGAGGCACCAGTCTTGTCAGCGCCCCTAGGGCCTGAAATAATAGAGCTTCTGGGCTTCTTCGCCCCCTTATTAGGTTTAGACACAGGACTAGCTCTTTTTCCTATCTTTTTTGGACCCCCATTGACCTTACTAGTAGAGGGAGTGGAGGCAAGGCTAGTAATTAAATCTAATTTTTTGTTAATGGCATCGTCAATTGATCCTAAGGCTTTCTCTACAGCCTTACTGACGAGCTCCTCTAATTTTAGGTCAGTCGATGGGGATGTGGACATGGTGATTCTCCCCTTTTTTTTTTTTTTGTGTCTAGATAAATTTCAAACTGTTGTTAATGTTAATAGTAAATCGGAAAAGTTACCGATTGTAAGCGCAAGAAAAAGGCGATCGAGAAACTCACGAGAGGGTGAGGAGATCCTTCGCGAAGTCCGTTGAGAAGGGTTGTCAAGGGGCACAAAATGGTTGCCACGCACGTTACTACACGAGCATGGCCTCTGTTAATGTGCTTTCCTCTAACGCGCGTGCGCGTCATTGCCCCGTATTTGATTACATCGCAAGGGAGGATAAGGACCGGTGTCCGAAATTTGATTAAACGTTCCCAACGTGGAACCGAGGTGTGGGGCTCAGACTTACGAGTATGTGGGGAAATCTGATGTTAAACTAAAAGGTACGCGCGAGCGTGAGGATCAGATTGCATGTGGGTGTGTGCGCGAGGGATATTTTAAAAGGCACCGGGTAACGGAAGCTTGTCGGATTAGTGGACAAGTTGTAGAAATATCAAAATACTAATTCCCAACATATCAATCAAGTAATGAGGACGAGGACGACGCATACAGTCGTCCTCGTCTGTAGATAAACATAGAATGATAGATAGGTAAAAAACAAAGATGACAAGCCCCTAGAGCAAAGCGAGTGAAGTCTACAATAACACAGTTCGATATACGGGTAGAATGAGGCACAGAGTGACTTCCTTGAAGGAAGTATTATAAAGAGATATATAAATAAGTATAAGATCTAGTCACTGCTGGCACAAAATAAAAATTAAATTATTATAAGTGTTTTAAGCATTATACAAACTGTTTAACAAAGCAGCAAGACACTAAGTGTCATAAATAAGCTTATTCTAAGGCTAAGTTACTAAGCTTGAAGAGCAGAGTACTTATCTTTCTGAGCAGCAGCAACAAAGAAGGAAGATACTTGGTCTGAGATGAAGTAGTCATCTCTTCAGAATGTTCACAAAGTTCTATTCTATTATTGCTGCTGAGCTGTGGTAATAAAGGAGAATTTGCATAATATGGCCTCCGTGTCATGCCATAAAATCAATGCAGGTGTGAATATTATGCAGAGCCGAGTAGTGCGTGTATCCCCCTGATTAGGGTGTCTAGTCCTCCACACGTCCTGCAGTCCCATACGCATCATCTCAGCCTCCAAAACCTTGGCAGAGGACGAGGGGCGTCTATCTGGACCGTCCGATCTATCTAGCGTGGGCTGCCGAATCATATTAAAGTCGCCCCCCCAAAGCACATGCTCTCCACAGAAGTCTCGCATCCTAGATGCCAGCGCCAAGTAAAAGGAAGGACAGTCAAAGTTCGGTCCATAGATATTAACTATATGAAAATCTAGGCCTTTTCCAACACATTTTGTGATGACATAACGTCCCTCCTCGTCCGTGGCAACTGGAGTCAGTGCCAGCGAAGCCTTAGGGTTGACCCAGGTCAAGACAACCCTAGCATTGGAAGTGAATCCTGCCGCGTGTATATTGTTTGCCAAACCCCTATATCGTAGAGAAGGGCTGTCGGGCGCAAGTGGGTCTCTTGCAGCAGGGCTATTTCTATTGCATGCCTAGAGAGGTACTGTAGGACCCGTCTGACCTTGCGGTGGTCGTTCAGGCCTCTAACGTTCCACGTCAGCAGTGAAAGCGTGTCAGCAGCGTTAGCCTGTGTCATGACTGGGGCTGTAGTGTGCATAGGTGATCGTGTATCGCAGTCTGTGCCTGTGTCAAATGTAGATATCTCTGCGTGTCCGTGCTATAAATACTCTCATTCGCACTAACAACTAACAAACCCACCCCCCTCGCTCCCCCCCGTCCTACGAAACAGCTATGCAGTTCCCCCTCTAGACCTTCCCACGCCTGCCCAACCCCAACAAGGCTGCGATCCTCCCTCCCGCCCGCATAGGACCCCTCAACCAACCCAGTCATGGAAAACCACACAGAGAAACCCCTCTATGGAAAGTGAGCTACACGCAGGGGCAAAGGTAGTCCGCTAACAGCAAAACTGAAAAAGTTCACATAGTGTCTCACTGACCCGCCTCACCCCCCCCGCCCCCAAACAAAAGAAAAATTGGTAGCAGGTGATCTTAAACATCACGTCAATTCCACACGAACATAGTGAACGGCAACTCTCTGTAGCCTACTATGCTTCCCCCCCGAACGTCATCGTAACATCCATATCAACCCAAGATAACATGGCCAGGTAGAGATCCCAGCACGCATCACAGTAGCCATAGCTGGCACGACCCCGCATGTCCCCTGGGTCCCTCAGTCACCAAGTCAATAACTACTCGTAACTTACGGTGGGAATTTACAGCAACAGTGGCATCAAACCTGTCTATAACCCCCCCGGTCCGCCCCGGTCAAGCACTGAATTAGAAACTTGGTGTGGCGCAGATGATAAAGGGCAGAAGTAGGCAGCGGCCAATACCGCCAGAAACAATAGCGAGATTGATAGTCTATACATCACCCATTTCCAGCCCCAGAAGACCAACATGCCCTCATTGCGAGGCTCTGGACACCGCCTCTGTCCTGGTCTTCCAGGGAACCGTCCACAGAGTCATCTGGCCGTCCCCTCTCCTGTGGATGTCTCGCTTCCCTGCGCCATTCCTTAAGGCTTTCTGGAGTGCCTTCGGGTCGGTGAATATCATTGACTTCCCTTGTCGATTGACACGCAGCTTGGCAGGGTATAGCATTGCGTAGTCCATCCCCATGTCTCGAAGTATACGTTTCATTGGCGCAAACTGTCATCTCGCCTCCTGCACCTTCGCAGTGAAATCGGGGAAAAGGGAGAGCGTGGAACCCTCGTAGGTCAGCGTCTATTTCTCTCTGGCGAGCTTCAGCGCCTTGTCACAGTCCCTGTAATTAAGGAGCTTGGCTATGATTGGGCGCGGGGGCACCCCAGGTTTTGGGCGCGGGGGCGCCCCGGGTTTAGGCCTCGGCCCCAGGGTGCGGTGTGCTCTCTCAATAACAAACATCCCCGAGAAGGCCGACTCCCTAGCAATTTTTTCAAGAGCATTTCGACGAACAGTTACATGTTTCCTGTCTGCGTAGTTTCCGGCAAACCTGTAATGCGTATATTGGATCTACGGGACCGCGCATCCAAATCCTCTGACTTGTCTTGCAGGAGTTGAAAAACCCTGCCGAGTTGCTTGTGATCCGAGTCCAGGGTGGTCTGCGCCTCTTCTACTTCACTTGTGCGATGCTCGGACATATCAAGGTGTTCGGCGTGTTTGTCTAGCCGTTCCGCCATACGATCCATGCGGTACGTGAGAGCGTCCATCTTAGTGCCTGGTGAAGTGATCCCTCCTTGCAGGTTCTTTTTCATAGCCATCAGAATACAGCGGATGTCTTGCTCCGACTATTTTCTCTCCCCGGCCAGCTCTGCGCCGTTCTTCTCCCCCCCCCCGGCGGAGGATCGCTGGATTTAGATCTCTTGTTGTCGAATGACAATTTGGGTTGAGTTCTGTCTGGGCGCCCCATTCCTGCGCTTCTACGCTCGGCTCACACCAGGAAAAAGTCACAAATATCACTATGGCCACTCGGGACAGTGTTCAGTGTTCACCACTCACCAGCCAGCAGCACAGTCCAGGCAGAGATGGTGGTCTGCGATTCCGATGGGGTTCGTAGCACGTCAGCCGGGGCAGCACGATAGGCCTCTCAGGCGGGAAGGACTGTGGTTCAGCTCCGCTTCTAGGCAATGCCCCCACTCGGTCAACAGCAAGACATCAGCAATGGCCCAGTGACGGTCGCCTCTCCAGATCACGGCAGCCCCAAAGAGGCCTGCGCGTGGCGATCTCTCCTCTTACCAGCGCGCCACAGCTCTCACCCTCGTTCGTCACCGCCACAAGTACAAGCTCCTCATGTATCGTATACCCGCTAAAGCGCGGTATATTCTCTCAACGTGTCCGCCGTCATGGTCCGCAATGGGGCGCAACAGCCGTGCAGTCCGCAGTTGTGAGTTACGATGGTGCTGGGTGGGTGTATAGAGCCAAGCAGGGGGTTGCCGCTGTTCTCTTGTAGTTCCGTAGTGCAGAGATACATATGTAAAAGAACTGCGTGGGTCTCTCCCGTCCCACCGCTGGGCATCAGACCGAGTGGGGGGAGAGGAGGCAAAAGTCCACGCACATCCACAGCAAATTGTAGTGGCCAGCCCCAAATTTATTCCCAGCAGGATTTTAGCGCTCTTGCCCCGCGCTCACCGTCAGACTCTAGGCTCTCTTCTCAGATAGCGCTGACCACCAACCCGGTCTGCAATCAATGGCTCCGTAACCTCCAGCTGCCGTGTTCGAATAGGCCTCAGACCACGGCCTTGCGTTGTCGCTGGGCCTCCTGGGTCGTCCTCCCTGCAGTCACTCCGTAGGTCTGATAGCGACCCCTAATGCGCCCAGGGGAGGGGTCGGAAGCGTTAGCAGGGGGCCAGCAACAGAAAGGCTACCCCTCAGCTCAAGGAGGGGACTCGGCCACACCTCAGGTCTCTGGGTTCCCGGTGAAGGTGCCTCTATACCCTGGGGAGGGGGGGACGCAGTGTGTCTCGCAGCTCACGTCAGGCCTCGCCGTTTAGTGTCCCGCGGCGTGCTCAGGCCCGGCAGGTCTCGGCAGTTTCGGAAGTCGAGATGAGGGGGCGAAAAACGCACAATGTCTGCCCCAGACTCCGAAACCGGCCGGAAGGATAAGAACACGCATGGAAAGAGATTATTTAGTGGCAGAAAGGAGGTACGTAAGAATGTTGGTGGGTGAGGTTTATTTAAATGAAGGTAGTAATTTGGGTGATTATCGAGATACAGTGGGGGTTCGAGTGTGTATATGTAGTCAATCTTAGGGAGGTTAAAGTTGGTGAAAAGAGGCTTTTTCTAAACACATTTTGCGCTAACATCACCGCATTTAGAGGAAAAAACGTTGCTTTGGGGAGAACAGGAGTCAGCGAGGATATGTTATCGAATTGATGTGAGCACACAAAGTATACATCGTTTTAAAATCATAGATCTAATGTTCATGTTTTTTAATATTTGCAGTGAACCCCTGAGGAAGGGCCAAACAGCGCCCGAAATGCATTGGGTTAATTGTTTTAACTGCTATGGATGTTTTATGTATTCATCTTACTGTGGAAAAAGGCCTGGATGGGCATATCTTCAGTAATAGAAACGGTTGATTACATAAGAGTTACACTTGTGACAAGAGAAATAAAGAGAAGAACTTGAGAAAGAATTTGAGTACATGGAGTAAATTTGTTGAATTTTGGATGACATTTAAAGTATCTGGGCGATGATACCATGCAACTGCTGTGCGTTCAGCCTTGGAGTGAAATTTCGGTCCAGTTCATTTCTGTTTACGAGTTTGTGGTAATTGGGCATATCACGCGGCTGAGCTGCACGCGAACAAAGTTAAATGCTGGATAGAAGTAGAAAAAATGGAAGAACAGGTGTGCACTTGTTAACTATTAATGGATCGCCGCTACCAGCAGGATAATTAGCAGGATGTTTTTGGAAGCGGGGGAGCCCTCGCTCAAGCAGCCATCTTGGTTGCGAGCTAGCTCTGCCCCCCCAACTACATTGAGAATTAAAGTGGATACACGTAGAATAGCGGGTACTCTATGGAGAGAGTTACTCTTTACCACATAGTTTGCAGACAGTGAAACTCATTATAAATACACCACAGAGTATTAAAATGTATTGACTAAGAGCAGTCTACACTCTATGCAAATCTGTCCTAAGAGCGATTATTCACTTAAAATAACCAACTTCTGAAGGTGCTAAAGATCATACTACCTGCAGCCTCCATACTGTGGTGAAAACTTTACAGTTAGCGCACCTTTTGAAGCAAAACAAGCACATGTACATAGGTTAGTACCTGGTGCACACAGTCTTATATGTTAAGTACAAATTGTCATGCTGAGAAGATTCTATCTAATAACTTAAGGCTGCTTACACTACTTAGTAAGTAGTAGGCAGAATCTTTGCCCAGCTGCAAACTTAACGAACACAAGTCAACTGTCATCTGCAAACAGAGTTACTCTTCAATACAAAGATTTATAACGTGGTCAATACCTCTACACAACAATGGTGCTTTAGAAGCACATGTGTTTTGTAAACTCTTTCACAGATTACCTGTACATAATTAGGTAGAAAAGTAAAATGGTGGTTACCCGCCACTATGTAAACTATAAAAGAAACTAACACTCATTGGCCGATGTTATTTGAGATGTCATGACATCAGTGATGTCATAGAACATGTCATAAGTGATGTAATATAGGAGGTCATAAGCAGTGCATGACAGGTGCGCAAGTTAGTTCGATTTTTTTACACACCTAATTTTATTGTTACTTTGACCTTTCTTTTTTTCAGTGAATATCTAGTTGTTTTTTTTTAACATAAAGTAATATTTTATTACCCTATGCAAAGCCAACCCACTGTCACGCATGGTGTGCAGCCAGGCCTTGGGGCAAACCCTCCACAGGCAGCCAACCCCCATGCTGCTTACGACATTTAACTGTGCACAGCGAGGGCTGGCACCAGGGTCTGGCCTGCACCCAGGTCCTGTGGCCAACCCATCTGGAGGTAGCAGACCCCCTCCCGACCCCTGCAGGCAGCGAACCCCACAGTGAGTATGGCCTTTCGTCTCATGCGGTGTGGGGTTGGCCGCACAGACTAGCTTGCAGCCAGACCCTGCATTCAACTCTGCGCAGGCAGTCACCCAGAGGCTAACAACCGCTTACAGCGCACAGCCTTTCATTTAGCTTAAAACTCCCCACAGGCAGCCAACTCTGCACACTGCGACCCCCAGGGCCTGTGATGGTGCAGGAAGGGGGCCCTGCACGACCTGCCTCCCCTTTTCGAATAATTTGAGCCCAGAGTGAGCCCCTCGGGGCCTATAATGGCTTTTAGCACATGCCCCCCTCCCATTAATAATAAGAAAAAAAGGCAGAAAACACCGATTTATTTTATTTTGCCTTGGGGAGGGCCCTCCTGTTCTGCCCCCCCCCCCATTGGACATAAAGGGCAGGGTATATTTACCCTGCCCCCTTGTAAAATGGTTGCTATTACATATTCAGGACACGGGAGTAAATCACAAGTCCTGTAATGGTTGGCAGCAACATTTTTCTCATGTTGCTAGTAGCGATCAGAGCGCTCGCCCAAGGGAAATAAAATTCAATGGGCAAATTAGAATGCTCCAATTTTAAATTGGCGCTCCCGTGAGACTCTTGCGAGCCTCCTGTGAAACCAACCATCAAGATATATCAATATTTTTGTACCTTAATTTTTTAAAAGCATTTTACACCAAATCACTATAAGCACAATCTGCGGACCAAGATCTAGATTCCACCTAAATGTGGTGTAATTCCGGGAAAGGGGGGGGGGGGGTTTGAGGGGGGCCGCGGCCGAGCCGACATGCAAGATGGCCGCTTCCTAGGGTTGCTCTGCCGGCCGAGCGCAAAATCTGTTAATTATCCAGGGCTCCAAAACGAATCTGTAGCCTAAAAGTGGCCAAGGCATTGCGATACCAGCAGCGGTGCGACTGGCGGCACTTCCAATAGCATACTGCCCACTTTTGGAGATGAAACCGGAGCGGGCAGCTGGACGCGCACTCGGCTGTTGAAGACAAGATGGCGCCGGCTGCTTAAACAGAAAAGAAAAGCACACTCACCCGACCGAGCGGAGCTGGCAATGCGCCGGCGGACATCCGAAGTGGACAGAGACTCGGCTGTGACCGGTCGGGTTAGAGGGCACGGCCGATCGGCATTTGAACGGTGAACGGGCTGCGGCGGCCTAAAGCGGCACGCGGCGCAGCATGTGGGCAAAGTGTGCACAAACCGCCATGTGTGAGACCCTGAGGAGGAGGGCTCCCAGAGGAGCTGAGTGCCGGGTTTCCGACCCGAAGTGGGCCTGCAGAGACATAGCGGCGTGTCTTCGGTTGTGCCGCGAGGTAAATGCGGGGGTTCAGTCTGGTGGCGAAAGTCGGTGTACCGATGGAAATCAGAGGACGACTGCGGACGCCGGAGCAGACGGCCGGGAGACTGGGTGCCTGTTGCCATTTCAACCCCAGGGGCCTGGACATCCATCGTGAGGCCTGCAGCGGCCTATAGGGGAACCAGTAGAAGCGTGCAAGCAGTGCGCTCACCCTTAGGTGAACACGAGAGCGGACATGAAAATTGAGTGAGCTGCGATCCGGCCTGAGGGTCCCGCGAGGGCCTGGTGAGTA
Source organism: Lissotriton helveticus (assembly GCF_964261635.1). NCBI lineage: Eukaryota > Metazoa > Chordata > Amphibia > Caudata > Salamandridae > Lissotriton > Lissotriton helveticus. The sequence continues at coordinate 781,458,173 of NC_136063.1, read as the reverse complement.
ACAGCGGTGTCCGTTGGGGGAGCTCAGTATAAATGGCAGACGGAGGGGACCGCAGGGAATTGACCGCAGATACAATGCTCCACAAAGTCGGGGCTCCGTGAGAAAGCGGAAGATCCCCGCCAGGATATAGGACTGAGTGCACTCACTAAAGGCGCGATCCACAAGCCACAAATCTTTTATACTTGGGGCAACATAAATGGACAAACAGTCACTATAATTGGGAAAACTCCTTCCACGGATTGAACAGGGCCAGGAGTAAAGTGAGCTGCGACCAAAGCATACACAATCAGCTGGCATCTGGACAGCGAGGGTGGGGCACCCAGGCATCAGCGGTGGAGCAAACCCCCCGGTGACAATTGTGAGACTGGCGATTCATCCCTGCGGCGACCGCAACCTTTGAAAGCAGACACTGCTACCCATAGACCTGGAGAGGCTAGGTCTGGTGGCGATCAGCGCTACAGACAGACGATACAGAAGGAAAGCGATAATGGGGAAAGCTGACAACATGCGAGCCAAAATTACTTTTGAGAAGCGACCCTCCAGACTGCAGGTTGTTGACAACACCGATCACAGTGGTGCCATAAACAGATGGAGTCGGAACAAGATGAAGACATCAAAAGTATATTCCGAGAAGTGAAAGTCAGTCTAAGAGCCACAAATGCCAAACTGGATTCCTTGGCACAGCAGATGGACCATATCTCGCAAAAAGGGGACAAACAGGCCAGACTGGACACCCTGGAGTCCCAGACTCGGATGTTCAACAAGTGGAAACACAGGAACAACTTCTCAGAATGGATAAAGTGCTGGACATCATTACGGCCCGAAACGAAGACCTTGAAGTGAGGTCCAGCAGAAACAATGTTCGAATAACGGGGGTGCTAGAGTCAACACACATTGCAAACATGAGAAAGTTTGTGGAGGATCTCCTGAAAGACTTATTTGGCCCTGACCTGTCGCCAATGTTTCTGGTGGAGCACGCACATCGCACGCTGGGAGCCAGGCCCCCCTGGCGCTCAACCCAGAACGATCCTTGCCCGCCTACTCAACTACAGGGATAGGGATACTATCCTCCGACTGGCCAGGGAGAAAGGGGAGTTGAGACACCAAGGGAACAGCGTTGCTTTCTATCCAGATTTCACCCAGTCGGTACAAGCAGCACGACGCGAGCTCATCCCAGCCAAGAAGCTATTCCAAAAAGTTGGCACAAAATACGCGATGCTGTACCCGGCGAAACTAACAGTACAAACAGGTGGTAAACCCATGATTTTCACAGAAATCAACGCAGCGATGAAGTATGCTAAGCAGATGGCAAGAAGGCACTACAGCAAGGCCCCGGGGGCTGCAGGATGCCCAAGCAGCCATCTGAGTGACACGGACTGAGAACTGGTAGGAGAACGCCCTGGTGTGCAGGAAGGGTGGGAATCCCGGAGTGATGCACTGCCTGGCTACTCCAATTTGATTTTGGTTTAAACTGTTTTGTTAAGCAGGTACAACACTCGGCCACCCTGTTGACATATGGACAGGGCGGGATGCCAGCGACGTCATGCCCCCACGGGAGGATTTCCAAGAGTTTTATGTTAAATGGGCTGCAACATCAAACAGTGGGAATTCCGGGGAAAACACAATCTGATTGGGGGGTTGGTGTGGGAGGAGGGAAGGGGTTGGTTATGTTCTGTGTTGGTTACTACACTATGCCTCAGATCTGTCAACCATAACTGCCAAGCTGAGAATCATACCAAAGTCATTGAATCACCATGGGGCATTTCGCAGGGAGATACCACACTACAGGATACACGAGGGATTTAGCGAATGGACATCCAGAAATTGGGGTCCGGGGTCAAGCGCGGCACTGTGGTGCGCTGTTGCCCGATGTCTAAACTAAACTGTATCACTTGGAACGTCTGCGGTCTTAACGACCACCGGAAGGTGAGGCTAGTGCAGATGTACCAGGCACAATTCGGACATGTCTCTCCTACAGGAAACACACTTGAACAAAAATGCCAAGAAGAGATTGTCTAGTGGCAGATGGGGGGAGGTGCATGTATCTGGCTATTCCAGCAACTCCCGCGGGGTAGCTATACTGATTAGAAAGGGTGTGCCCTGGCAGACACAAAGGTAAGCGACGCAGTGGGCCGGTATCTAATACACATGGGATCATTACACAACCAACTGGTAATTATAACGAACACATATGGGCCCAATACAGATGACCCCACCTTTTTTCAACAACTGTGGCACGCGATACAAGCACAAGCACAGGGAAATGCTGCACTTATGGGGGGAGGGGGGACTTCAAAATCGTGCTATCGCTCGAGAGAGACAGGGAGGGAGTGTCCCGCACACACCAACCCTGTGCCACTGCGGTACTGCAGGACATTCTGCGGGAGCACCACTTGGTGGACTCCTGGAGCACGCTCCACCCCACAACCCGGGATGGTACATGTGTTTCACAGCCACATAAGGCGTAGTCCAGGCTGAATTTCTGGCTGACGACCAAAGACATGCACATATGGGTGGTGGACGTGCGACATCATGCCTGCACACTATGCGACCACTCCCCGGTGGAGCTGTCCCTCGAGGTGCTACAGCCTTACAGACCCTTTCACATGGCGACTTCTCCACAATGCCCTTTTAGATGCAGCATTCAGGGAAATACTTCAAACATAAATCACAGACTACTTTGAACAGAACACTGGCTCCGTGGATAGGATGGGAACCCTATGGGAGGCGTTTGAGGTGGTGATGCAGCGGCATTGCATAGCAGGTCAGTCAGGAGAAATCCGGGGTATCAGAGGTTGATTTAGGAGACTGGAAACAGAACTGCGCATGCTGGAGGCGCAGTCCTGTCATGCACCACCTCTGGAACTTTATCTGACATCTCAGCTAAACTGACCGAGTACCAAGAGGACGCAGACCGAGAAACCAAATTTCTATATAAAACACATTAAGGCGCGTAGATATGGGAGGGGACAGACTGGGCAAGACACTCACAAACCTACTCTGAAAACCTCATGGCTCTACGTACATCACAGAACTCAAAACTTCAACAAACACTGTTGTGCACACACCGCCGGAAATTCTTTACACCATGACAGGATTTTATAAAACATTATACACCTCCAGGTCTCACCCACCGACAGAGATGCTACAAGAATACTTTGGCTCAGTGGAACTGCTGTGGTTCAGCAGGGTCCACAGAGAATACATGGATTTCCCATTCACTGTAGAGGACGTGAGACAAGCTATAGGCAGCCTGTCAGCTGATAAAGCGCCAGGGGCGGATGGATTAACGGCCACATTTTATAAAGAATACTCCGACATTCTGGCCCAACGGTTACTAGCTGTTTATCAAGAAGCTGCTGAGTCGGGCATCTTGCCAGACTCTATGCTAGAGGCCATAATTATCAACATCCTGAAGCCCGACAAAGATCACACGCTGTGCGACTATTATAGGCCACTCTCACTCATAAATCTGGATGCAAAGATTGATGCTAAGCTCTTTGCCACTCGATTTCAGCCATTATTGCCCCTGATAGTTAGACCGGATCAGTCCGGTTTCATACCGGGGAGATCAACCTCCCATAATTTTAGGACGTTATTTGCACTTATGCACTACCTTGCCCCCTATATGCCTGCGGTGGTTGCGTTATTGGACCCCACCAAAGGCGTTTGACTCTCTGGAGTAGAGATTCCTGTGCCCACTCCTACATAGGCTGGGAATGAGTCCATTATTTATAAAACACATCCAGTTGCTCTATACCAGACCCACTGCGCGTCTCCAGATAAACGGACTGGTCTCTAATCTGATTTCAATCACAAGGGGCACGCGACAGGGCTGCCCCTTGTCACCACTACTATTTGCCATAGCTACAGAGACGCCGCTCGGATTAGAGAGCACCACACAGAAAAGGGCATCTGGTTCACCTTATGAGGACTCACTGTGTCCATGTACACAGACGATATCATCATGTACATGGTAAAGCCAAGAGATAACTTCTCTCACGTGAGCTCGTGCGATACGGGGGACTGTTCCGGATAGAGAAACTGGAATAAATCGGTCCTGCTTTCACCAACACCAGGGGTACACTCCTTTGACACCGAGTACCCGATACGTTGGGTGACTGGACCGACACACTACTAATGAATTAGCAAAGACATGCAAGAACTCTGGAAATACAACTATGGAAGAGTGATGGACTGGGTGGATGACAGAGTGCACAGCTGGAGGACTCTCCCAGTCTCTGATAGGCCGCACTGAGGTGGCCAAAATGGCCATCCTGCCAAAACTATTATATCGGTTTGTTAATGTCCCTATCCCCCTCACAGCACATTTCCTTAACAAAATTCGTTCAACTATGATCGAGTTGGTTTGGGCGGGACGACAGCCAAGGGTTTCTTGGGAAACACTCACGCTGCCACAGGCGCAGGGCGGACTGGCAGCCCCAGACTTCACCCTCTACGCGAACTGCGCGCAGGTGCAGTTTCGGCATTACTGGGTGCACCCCACCCCATTCCAGCCTCACGTTGCCATGAACTGGATAGGGCTGCTCCCCTCCTGCTTACTACAGCTATATTTCAACCCTTCAAGCGCCCACGCAACGAGGTAGATTCAGTGGAGACACTGCAGTGGGCGTGGGGAGGATTGTGCAAAAGTGCCAAAATGTATATACTATACGCCTTCTCCATGCCCTTGGCGGAAAATCCGTTAATCCCACCACTGAGGGAGAGACAGGCGCAAGCGTGTGCCCAGATAAATCATTTGCAGAAGGGGCAAGACCTGTACCCCCATGATACCTTCCTTACACTGCAGCAGATGTGTTATTCCACCACCCCTTCAGCGTCAGACATGTTGCTGTACTATCAGCTGCGGGCGTCATGCAGGAAGAAATTCAAAACTTTATCAGCACCACCCAAGAAGCTGGCCACATTAAAAAAAATTCAGGTCGCAAGCTGATCACACAACTATACACGATCACACAAAGAGATCACCCGATCACAACACCAATGTCCCGTGCGGCATGGGAGGAGGACCTGGGGGAGAGTCTTACAGTTGACCAATGGGTTTTCAGATGCAGGCAGCTGGAACAAATGACCCCAAATTACCAGCTCAGGTTAATCCAATTCAAATATATACACCAATTTTACAGAACTCCCATACAGCTACAAAGAATGGGGTTGCGCACAGATAAATGCTGGAAATGTGGAGTGCCACAAGCAACGTTCATAAACTTGGCGTGGCAATGCAGGCCAATAGTACATTTCTGGTCCCAAATAATACATTGGTAGAATAACGGAACTAACCTAGCCTTGTACACCACTGGTTGCACTCTTGGAGGTAATTCCTTACATACCACCGAATGTAAGAAATTTGCCAACTATTTTATTGCTGATGGCCAAACGACAGGTGGCGATTTACTGGGGGGCTGCTCATCCTTCGACCACAAAGGAGTGGATCCGAGAGGTAACTTATTGTAAGATCCAGCTAGCAGAATACTGGGAGCTCATGCCGATGTGATCCCGCCCAAGAGACATATGGGAGCCAATTGTGAACTGGTTGAGATCTGTGGATTTAGCGGATAGTTAGATGAGATGGCGATGTTGCGGTGCCCTGGACCACACAAGATTCCGGGGGGTGGTGCAGGGAAGCCCACAGATCAAGATGCGTTCGAGATAGATGCGTTGGATGCCTACCCCATCTCCTGTTTATCTGAAGGTACTACTGAACTGCCTGTGCGGGGTATTGTTGTACTGTACCATGGTCAGACCTCAACAAACCAAGATAACACCAAAACGAAATGCCTAACATAAGTTATATAAGCCGTTAATGCCTTATGACTATTTGACAGATCAAAATGTATCACAGTAATGTGTAAGAAATGCCACTGTTTTTGCGTTTTTGTATGAAAAATAAAAACAAAGTAAATTAAAAAAGAAATTGGTATACTTCTTTTATGCGTTTTTTGTTGCAGCGATTGTTGAATAAGTCTGTAGTAAATGCATGGGGATTTTGCGTTTTAGGGCCCCTCTTTCTCGGGCCTTGCTCGACGGATCACCCTGAAACTTTCCATGAATTAACTGGGCTCAAAAGAGCACCTTTTGGAAGGTTGCAGATTTCTCAGACTGTACCAAAGTTATAAACACAACAAAAAAGGCATCTCCTACAGAAATGCCGACCTAACTAGAAGTACCCCATGGCGAGTGTAGTATACATAAATTCATACACACACAGAATAAACAAAAGAATAAAGTGAAGATGGGTGAAAATGTCACTTTAAACATTTAAACTAAAAAACACACTGAAAGTCGCCAGTTGTAGTTAACTGATGTAACTAGAACTCGCAACCCCATGTACAGTGTTCAGCAATTATATAATCGTAACTGTGTCAACCCCCACCACATACAATCTTTGGCTGTGCACAGCGTGGGCTTAGCCATAGGGCCTGGCATGTGGCCAGGCCCTGCGCTAATACCCATATGGGTAGCTAATCCCTCATTACAAATGGCTGTTGGCCATGCCTGCACCCAAACCCCCACTGCACACAGTCCATTTTTTTTTTTTAAGACAAAAAATGCCTGTGCACCCACAAGATTCTCTTGGGAGCATAGGGGGCCGTGCTGGCTCCAGATAGACTTCAATGGGATTGCGGCACCCTATAAAAGGCTATGTTCTGAAATTTGAACCCAGGGGTGGTCGCTTACTGATCTTCCCTACCATGGCTACGGGGTCAGGGTATTCCTACCATGTCAAAAACAAGGAGATGATGGACAGACGGCTGAAACTTTTCAGACACTCACCCCCAGTCACAGATCTGTGTTGAATCCATCATCGTTCTTTAGCTTACTTCGCCACCCCTGTTCAGACACAGCTATATGCAAATCAGGCTTGACCCTGTGCCTCATGGGAACAGTCCAGCCCGAACTGCCAAGCCCCGTCTTCCCTGGACCGGAAACAAGCATCCTGGGACCGGTTTCGGGCTAACAGCCCTCATCAGCCAGGCTAGCTTGAATCCAGTGGCAAAGTGAGCAACGGACCCAAGTCTGGGCATACCCAGCCAACTTAAGGCGAACAAAGCAAACACAAAACAGGGGCTGCGCTGGCTCCCGAACGACTTCCATGAGATTGCGGCACCCTATATAGCGCTATTTCCTGAGATTTGACCCCAGGGGTGGTTGCTCACTGATCTGCCCTACCATGACTACGGGATCAGGGTATCCCTACCTTGCCCCCTTATTTCTTAACTATTTTTGATTTTCAGGACACGAGACCAACATTTCTGTTTGTTTTGCAGCCAGCCAATTAGGTGAGGGAGGGGTTGGCAAACATGTTTTCCTGTGAAAATTTCCATTGGAAAAATGAACAGTGATACTGAAAAAATGGCTCAACAGAATTACATCAAATCTAGCAGGAAGATAGTTATTTATTCAGAAAGTGTGCTTTTTGTGATTTGCTGTAAATCTGTTCAGTAGTTTTTGAAAAATAAAGGTTAAAAATGTATGGATATCTAAGCGTGGCCAAGACATTTGACTGACAGGCAGCAACTTGGTTCATAAAAAACGTAGTTGTGGTTTGAAAAATCTTCACAAACCTTTCCAAAAAAAAAAAAAAAGTTTGTCCACCTCAGCTCCTACTTGGAATGTTTCAGGGGGATACTTAAAGCGGGAGGAGAAAAACAAGGGGGTCCCAAAATGCAATTTCCAAATAGAGTTTTGAACAGCGCTTCAGCGTAAATGGCAAAACTGAATTACACCAAATTTGGCAGAAAGTTAGATCTTTACCAAGCAAGCATGAATTTTGTGATTTGGTGTAAATCAGTTCAGTAGTGTTTGAGCAATTAAAGTTCAAAATGGTTAGATATCTGGCCAGTTCGAATTAAATAAAAAAAATTCAACCTTCTGAGTGGCAGGGAGGTCTATGTCAGAACGAGCACTCTGATTGGCTGACCATAACATGAAAAGAAATGGTGCAGAGGCCATTACATGGCTTGGGCCCCAGTCCTGAAATAAGGACATACATTCCTAGCCCTTTTGGGGGGTGTATAAGTACCTCTGTGGTTCCAAAATTCGCAGGACAGAGCAAAAAGAAAAAAATATAAGAAATGCAGGACACCACATTTTGTTTTTAAATGCCCTTGGAGTGGGCCAGGACCCAGGTGTTGGCACATTTAATTTAATAATGGAGAGAGAGCATGCATGGAGCTCCCCTCATCGAGCATACGAATGTTCTATTGGGCCCCGTCACCAAGGGCCTGATGGACGGCAGGCTTGTGGACCCCATCTGCCAGGACAGAGTGACTTCTAGTAGTTACCTGCATGCAGGGTGGTGTGCAAAACCGTACCTTTCTCTCACTGGGTGGGAGCCAAGAAAAAAGGCTGATACCAACGAGAATGCACACGGAAAATGTTGCTGGGTCCCATGCGGCCTCATAGGACAAGGGCGGTTTGTGGCAAGATGGTGGGAATGCATGGACCTTGGGGCTCCCCTCATGAACCCCAACAATAAAAAAATAGTGGGTGTCCTGGGTGAAGCCGGGTACCCAAAAAGAAAAAAAAGACAACAAAAAAATAATAAATAAGCGTCCAGATCTGCTTATCTATTATCCACTGCTCCAAGTCAGGAGCACTCCATAATGCTTTTCGTGTACTAATTTGCATATTTCTTCCTACATTGTGGTGCCCTAATCTGGGCATTGATCCACATTCTGTCCATCATTGTTGTGTTTGCAGTTACCGCTCTAATCTGGGCAGAAGCACCATCAATATGTTACAAAAGTGTTCTTGTCAGCTGCCAGAGAGCAGAGTACCCCCAGAAATTATGTTTGAAAATAACCCTATACTTCTGAGGTCTTATACAACAAGACTCAGGAGAAGTGGAATGTGTTTACCTTATTATTATGATCTACTGAGCCCTTGAGATACCCAATAGGCTTGCCTTGAATACTGAGGTGGTCACCTCTCGACTAAGACACTAGGCCTATCTTTCATATATTGATATGGTGACCCCTTGAGACAGCCAGTAGACAGGCATTATTCAGAATGACGCCCCTTTATAACGTGATGAGTGCCCTCATTGCCAGGCTGTGCCAGGGGGGTTTGGGTGGCGGACTTGTCTGTAACGAGCTATTGCCGTTATTGTTAGGTCTGATAGTAAGATAAAACTTTGCATTAAGAAAACCATGGCTATTTACTGAAAAAACAGAAGTCAAAGTGACGTAATAGCTAGGTAGGGTAATAAGATCTTACATTGCATTTTACAAAAGAAACTCAGAAAGTCACTGAAAAACCAAAGGTTAAAGTGACATTATAGATAGGTGAAAATGTCAGTAAAAAAAAAAAAAAGAAAAATTTTCAACAAAAAAATAATTAAAAAACAAACTATAATCGTCCAGATATACTTTATTAAACTGACTATAGCTTGCACCCTTGCCATTCACTGAATATGACCTCATATATTGCTACATTCATGACATGTTCAATACAATTATTGATGACATCATTGAATGAGTGTGACATTTGCTATTTGCTTCTTACACTAATGGTATTTAGTGAGCTACATTTAGAGCAAATTTGCGATAGCTTCTGCACTGTACTGTTATTAAGTGAATGCTTTTGCAAAATGCTTGGCCTCCTAATTGGGCTTGCGTCAGTGGGCCAGGCTGGAATTTCAATTATACATGAGCGATTTTGGAAATTCTCCATTACTCTTTGAAGCAGAATTACTGATAAGGTGATTAGGTCTGCTTGTGAAATTGAGAGTAATTTTTGACAACCTGTCGAGGGCAGTGCCCCCCACTGTAAGGGTAACAATGGAATGGACTATGTTATCACCTCACCTGTACATTGAACGATGCATGGGAATGAAACAAATCACAAACACTCTTAAGACGTAAAATGGTGGGATGCGTTGATTGAACTTATTACTATTACTACTCAGGCCAACAAAGGTATATGCAGCAGTAAATGTGTCAAATGTATAGCCATCAAGATTGGCGTTCAAATGGAAGAAGCGCAGAGCTAGACTTGGAGATTGAGGAAAAGCATTACAGGACCAGGATTTTGACTAGATGCGAGAACAAAAATAGAACAATACTTTATGAATAACTAGAAATCTACGGCATCGCAGGCAACTGAAAGGGAGTTAATGAAGGTTGTGTAATGTTCATGAAAACAAAATATTCAGATATGCTTTAACTTAAGAGCTACAGGAAAACTGAAAAAACGTGATTACACTATTAAATAAAAAGCACCCAACAATCTTTTAAAAATGAAGGGGGTGATTGTAGAGAGAGAGAAAATGGGGGAAACGTGAGAAATATAAGAAACTCGAAATATTTACTCACACGCAGTATTGACAGAAACTGAACAAAGAAAGGGAACAAACCAGGGAAATAAATGGCTAGGTGAGAGCAACTGAGAATAAGTTGACTAGTATTATTAAATAATACAGAGGAACATGTAAATATGCAAGGGAGGCCAACTAGAGTATTTCACTGTGCAAATAATGGATGTGTATGATGTTGCAAACCTATTCTTGGATTAATAGAGGGGAGATTTAGAAGCCTCCTTCTGACAGTGGCGGCTGAAATGTGAGGAGGGTGGAGAGGCAGGGGGTGGGGTGGATAAAAAAGTAAAAAAAATAAGTAAAGAAAAAATAATCCCACTTACTTGCCTGGCGTAACATCGTCCTCCTCGCTGCATTCTTCGCCAGGCAGGCAGTCTCCAGGAAACTACAGTAACTAATCATGGCACTGCTTTCATGCTGCAGAGCAGAGTCAAGATTGGAGGGAGCGGCCTCTCTTGCCACTCTTGAGGACACATGAGCCCTATAAAGTCTCTAACTAGCTGGGTTAGAGCGGTTTAAAATGACCATGTCTGGCTCGCTGGCAGCAGCAGAAATCAGAAGGACACTCCCACCCCCATCCAGACGCTCAGCTCGGGACGGAGTTTTGAAAAATAAAATGGTAATGAATTAACTTTATTACCACTTTATATTTCTATCTCTGGGAGCTATATTTTAGAGGGGAGATGCCCCACCTTAACAGAGGAGCCGCCCCTGTTTTCTAATGGTCGCTGCCTGAACACCAAGGTAAAAAACCTAGGGCACTGACAGCTGCTGTCGAATTCTATTTGGCCTATTAAGAGTTAGAGGGGGAATAGGTGTTTCGAGGGCTGTACAGAAGAAGTTTATTATTAAAGGTATTTCTACAGTGTGCATCCCAACACAGCATTTTGCAATTACAAATAGCAACAGTTGAAATTGTATGTGGGATAGAGAAAAATACGTGGTATAAAGGTATTTAAATGGGAGCTTCAGATTTGGGACTTTTAGGACAAGTCAGGATTTACTTCTAGAATTTCTCCCCTCCAGTAGTTTGGAATTTATTGATCACTATTACAAGCCTTAAAACAGAGTTAACCCACCGTGCCTGTAAGTAACTTAGCTGGGAATGTTTAGGGTGTGATGCCACAGTGAGTGTATAGCCACAGTGAGTGTATATACAAATTATGATAGAAGGGATTATTTAGGTGGGAGCATAATATCATTAGCACTTAAGTGCCCGATCGTATATGAATTTCATCACATCTACGTTCTCTTAACTTATCAACTAAAATTTTGCCTTTGCTTTTGAATACAATTCCTTTTATTTTCATCATCTGCTCACCATGGGACAACCGATGAGAAAGGTTTTGCATCTCTTACCATCTCAAAATTACATTCAGTATCGTCAAAGAAATGTTTTAATTTTTCTGCTTCTTCCTGATTTTTTCAGCTAACTTGTTGCTGGTCGGCAACTTAGTTAAGAACATAAACTTCACAAAACCCAGAATGCAGATGGCAAACATATAGAACAACGTCAATTACATCTGCTACAACCTAACAAAGCACAGGGACAGTTTGGCATCCCTGCAGTTACAATAAGTTGATCTGTACACAATGTCATCCCAAAGCCATATGTTTGTTAATCATTAAAATATAGTCAATACAACCATCGATATCCAAAAAGCTACACTTTGCACAGAAAAAACACAAGGCGATCCAGCTGAGGTGTACTGACACCAGGAGAAAGCCAAGTCCCATTACGACAACAAATTGGCTCAAAATTCAAATTTCTCAGCTTTATGCCAGTTACCGAATAACAAGGAAATACATATACTGGAATTTTAATCTTCAAATCCAAGACATCTGGGTTTCCTTTTAATCAGTTTCCCTCACCCCGACTAGTCACAAGGCAGGGGAGCCCATGGGCTGTCATGCTGCAGTCCCTCCAGGACGGAAGAGCAGCCTGCTAGTGGTGGATCTGGACTATAATGTTCTTAAAGGGTCTTCGGGCCCGACATTCCTCTTGTTCAGCTCCCTAGATAACCACCGGTTCAGTGAGTTCAAAGACTTCCCCGATTAACACTTATCCGTGACCAAAGTGTAACGTGCTAAAAGCTGAACACTAACGGAAATGCTTCACATGCAGCATCTCCCACAGGAAACCAGGTGAGAACCTGCAAGTTCACGTACTTTACGTAAATCATTTTCTTGGACCCCCCCCAGTACTTCAAATCCAAATAAAGGGATTAGGCCTTACTTTGGGTATAAATGAAAAATTTTAAAGTCTTACAGCTATAGGGTACAGAATGGGATGCAAACATCTATCCAGGCAGTTAAGCTTGTGTAATCGCTGTGCCCAAATTCCTCCCTGAAATGCTGATGAAGTCTGAAAGCTGGGCTGCTGGTTGACCTGCTCCTTTTATGACAAGATACTAGAATAGAGAAGAGAGAGATGGGGACTTCCCAGGGACAACCTCTACGCAGCCCAGCTTCTCGGTGTTATTTCTTCACAATCTCACACAGGACTCCATTTATTTATTCTTTTTAATAGTTGAACTGTCTACTAATCATAGGAGAGAATTTGAAGAAAATTCTCAAACGCAGCCGAGGACATGGTTTTTTGGTTGTGGTCATCTTGCACAAAATTATTAGTATTTCAGTATTGTCCTTTTACTTATCGATGTGTCCTAATTTTGACCGGGTGATGGCACAGCACCTCATTACCCATTTAGTTAAGGCTCTGAATCAATGCCCATATTTCACTATTTGCTTGTTTTGGGGGTCATCCTGGGCAGATAAGTAATGAAGCCGATTTCCTTCCTCCATGGTATTTCTTGGGGGCAGAGGAATGTTCTTTTAAAGTAGGGGCCTGGGTGCACAAACAAACACCTTTTCTCAACATCTGTTGTGTGTGATGTAGGTATGCAGCTGCTTGCCCTACCTAGAATTTCCAAGAACAGCAATGTTGCAATTAGCGACTGTCGTCATGCAAGGATGTAGTGGCATCTAGAGTATAAGCAGAGGAGCTCTAGCTGAATCATGTCCCTACCCCATCGGCCGGATGGAGCGTAACAAAGGATCCAAGCAGCAATATTTTGGATAGGCATCAGAACCCTGATTTGACAAAACCCAGAAACAGTCATCCATAAACAGTCATTTCCAGTGATGGAGCAGGGGAAACAAATTATTTTTTGTACCCCTTGGAAGTTAATGGCCGCATAACCTTAATGATACTAACTATTTGAACGCATGTATTAATCAACAAATGCACCCTTATTAAACAGTACACGTGGGCAACTTGCTGGAATTGCGAATTCTAATTAATTTACAAATGTAAAGCAAAATAACATTAAAAAATGTGGTTTGCGTAGTAAATATAGTAAATTGCATGATTTGTGTTGCATAGGAAATTGTACAGTGGCAAAGAATGCAGATGGTAAGTAAAATGGCTTTAAATGTCGCTTCTGCTAGGTTAGAATGGTGGGTGGTAAACAGAAAGGCTTATTTTCTATGTCTAATTTTGTTGTGTTTGTTCTTATACTAGTTTAATTCGGGCCTGCCAGACTGTGCTTCGAAAATGGCTGTCGGAAATGGATAAGGTTGCGTTCGCTGAATAAAATGGCCCTCGCTCATGAGCAGAGTGAATGCTCCAGTCATGTGTATGCAGCCTGTGCCTGGAGTGAGAGATGTCAAGGCCAGCCTGACCTACAGCAAGAGTTGTGCCAAGAGTTCAGCATGTATTCATGGGAACGGATGGGAGAATCGAGCTACAGAGGATGAACTAATGTGTGACCATCAGAGTTTGTTACAAAATACATTAACAAGCTGAATTACCTTTGGACATTGTGGATCATAAGAACTACTGTATGCGTTACTGTCTGCGAACCGGTTCGAACAAGGAGGGCGATGAGGTGACCATCACCACCCCTCCGATGGACCAATTTGAGTGATTTCTGCCCCCAAAGATTGCAACTTTGAGTGTAGTGAGCCAGAGAATAGGGTATAAGAGAGTCTGCTTGTACGTTGTACGTTGTTGTTGCTTCTTCTATCCTGATGCTGCGATAGACACTGTCATTCTGGACATTTTGAACTTTGACTGGGGAAGGAACGAGATCGTTGCGGGAGTTGCCCGGGGAGGAGATTGCGTCAGAGGAGGTTAGTGGGACAGTCAGTTTTGGGAGTTCTATCCTGTGACCTGCGGTACATCTTTCTTCACTGGTGAACCATTCTTGTCATCGCCCTATAGCCAAGGGTAATGAATATTTCTCTGTTTCTATTCTAAAATTTTACTTCAATGCGGATTGATATTTTAAATCTATTTTGCCTAATAAAGAACTTTACTTATTTGCTCAAAGAATTTCGATAACGTTATATGCTAACCCTAAATGAGTCTGTGGTTCTTTAGAATAAAATTGTGATTAATAAATGTTAAAGGTTTAATTGTGATTGAGCTGGACTTAATCATCATCAACTGATTCTACTAGTTGGTCCACGACCGAATAGCAGAGTACTTTGATGTTTAGAACCAACATGATCCTCAGTTTATGTATATAATGTGTAAGTTATAATTCTGTCAATTTAACAAGGCACTCTGTTTGTCCAGCAGCTCATTTCCTTAGCGTTTGATCCAGAAAATTGAGTGAATGTATGTATGCGGTGTTATGGGCCCCACCAACATAAGGTTTAATATGATTAAGGTTATGTAGATGTTTTCTGGGATAGTGTCATAAGGAAAGATTTATTTTAGCTGCGCTGGATCACCAGCAAAAGTTAAGCAAACATCAACTACATATCCACTACAGTCAAGATCCTCTTCTGGGTCGAATCAGTGTCCGGCAATCAAATATATACAAAAATTGTTTTCACACCCCAAAGATTCTTTTGAGGACAATATTACTAACCAACAAAGGCACAGCAACGTCCAATGAAATGTAATTCTGTAGGTCACTGAGCAAATAAATGGAATACTCAACTAAAGATAAGCCCTACCAAATTATATCTTGGGCCTGATTTAAAAGGGCCTCTGCACTCGTGGCGGAGGCCCTGCAGTCCTGGGGGAATCTCCACACTAGGGGCGGAATCTATGCAATGAGGATTCGGATTGCAGAGATTCAACCCAGAGTGCGTAGGCCCTTTGTGAATCAGGCCACATGTGTTTAAGAGTCTTAGAACTGAAGAAATGTTTTATCAAAACTATAGCCCATGACCAATGTAATGTTTATTTGAAAAAGTTATCTGGTGAAAGCTATAGGATAGATCTAATAAAGGCTAATAGGACATGCAATTCCTTTGCAAAAATACATAGAAGTGTCAAAGGACGTATCTCTAAGGTACACTACATAAAAGAAGCCTGTATGTGCATGAAACAAGGTTAATGCTGTAACCAAATATCAGCCAATTATAAAACAATGTGTATTCTGTGGGTAAAATGAGGATACCTTCAACCAAGTGCAACTAACCACAGCTGAGCAGTCGCAGAGGTTGTTGCCCAGGGCAGGGCACAACAGCAGGGCCTTTCCAGTGGTCAGGGCTTAGTCCATATGTAGGAGGCAGGCTAGTATATGGTGCACACTTATTCTAGCGATGCACCTTGCACTAATCCAGGCAACCCTTAAAATGGTTTCAGTGGTCTTTGATAACCATAAAAAAGTCTCAAAGTGGTAGATGTGGAGAGCAGCTTCGAGGGTTATCTTGAAGGAGTGTTAACCAGTTCAATCTGTAGTGTAAGTCCGATGAAAAGAAACCACACAACGTTTAGCAAAAATAAGCTTATTTATTACAACACAATAGCACTATCACATTGTTATTTGTTCCTACTTGGAGATATCAACACAATACACAAGAATACTTCAAAGGCAATCAGGTAAGTAGCGCAAAATACAGTGGTCTCCAGGGGGAGACCAAACCATATACTAAGAAAGTGGAATGCAAACTGTAAATGAGAATGGGATTTGCACCAGAAGACCCAGAGGAGCGGAGGATACAAGGAACCACCCTGGAACCCACTGGAGGCTGTGTGCATAGTGAAAATACAGCTGCATGTCCAATGGAAGTCAATCGAGAGGAAGGACCCTTCCCAGAGGACCCAGAAGAAACCCTTCGGAATACAGAAGGTTGGAGAGCCACTCCATTCGTGGATGCCCCAGGATCCAGGTTACCAACACCAGGGAAGGAGGGTGCATAGGAGTGAAGTGACGTCAGAACCTGCTGTAGACCACAATGGACGACTCCAAAGAAGATGCCTCTTAAGAAGACTGTGAAAGAGTCCGGTGGAATCCAAGGGTGGATTCTGATGTGAAGAACCTGTAAGCAGAGGGGACAGAGTCTATGCCACTCGGAGGTAACCAGGAGGCAATGGCCAACTATGTTAGGTTAATCTGAAGAGTCAACAGTGACCTTGTTGCTGCAGCTGTGAAGAACAGGCAACGCTGAGGAAGACCAGGAGCCATGCACGAGCTGTCCCACGTTAGATGTCAGTGACTAGGTGGTTGGTGTCCGCCGAGAGCACCAACAAGCCTTGGTAGCCACAACTGGCGTTCAAGACTAAAAAGGTGCAACATTTGGACCAGCAAGGTCCAAGGGACTCTAACAGCAGGAGAGTCTGATTAGACCCTGAGCAAGCAGGGGAGCCCAGTGAAGCAAGAGAAGGCCCTCTGGAGCACCCACAGGCCGAAGGCACAGGAGTCGCTCGAGAAACTTGAGCAGCTCACTACAGATGAAGGTCCACGGTACAGAGGATGTGGTGAGGAGACTGATCTTGGAGGGCAGAGATGCTGGAGCTTCTTGTGGCCTGAAGATCTCTGGAGTGCACAGCCAACAAGCATTGGCAACAACAAGTCAACGTGGTGCATAGAGGTTTGGTCCCAGCGGTTCAGATGAGGTATACTGGCCTCAAAATTGCAAAGAGGACAGGTCAGGCCTTGAGGGATTTGCAGAACCACCACTTGTGTTGCTGAACCTCTGGAAGTCTGTAGGACGACAGGAGCAGGAGACCGGTCAGCTTCGTTGCGGTGCTTGCAGAGGCAAGGGAGTGATTCCTTCACTTCAAGGGAGATTTCTTCGCGTCTCCTTGATGCCCACAAGCCTGTTGAAGAACCTGGAAGAAGCAGAGACAATGAAAAATACTTGAAGAACAGCGAGACCAGGAGCAGCAGAGTCTTCCTTGTTGCAATCTCTGTTCCAGTCGAAGTCCAACGAAGTCCAAGTGTCCAGACAAGTGACCCACCCACAGGTAAGCCCTTAAGTACCCTAAGGAACAACTTGGGGGTCCCTCTCAGAGGAGGGGCTGGACAGAGGGGAGGATACTCCCATGTACTTTGTCGAGTATCGCACCAGTGCAGGAACCAAGGGCTCCTGCAATGGCTCAAACTGAAGTTCGCAAAAAGGGAACCAAACGTCCCCTTCAAAGCAATCTGTTGGTGCTGGCAAGCGCCCCACCCCAAAACCCTAAGTCCTGTCTGGGAGCTGGTCACACCTCCCTGCAGCAGGAAACCTATTGTTCTACCTTCCCCTGCTCGAGCTCAGCTCAGCAGCAGGAGGAGGAGGGCATAATTGTGTCTGTGGTCGGCAGCAGCATTAGCTTGCTTGTAGAACCTGAAAGGCTGTTACCAGGAGACGGGGGGGGGTCCCATAAAGAGCCCCCCCAGTAAATAGAATCCTACACCCCCAACACTGGAATCGGTGTTGGGGTATGATTCCAACATGTTTGATAACATGACCGGCTTCGGTGAAGCCACTATATACTTAGACATCTTGTAATGACTGATGCTCACTATAGGCTTTAAAACGGATGACCGCACTTACAAAGCCTGGCGAATCGACTCTGGGGTTTGTAGGGGTGTCCTGCTCATGCAGGGGCACACTCACCCTTATAACCAAGCACCCTGTCCTCAGGACTCAAGAGCCTGCCATAGGGGCAACTTTTCTTTTCAGCACAATCTATTTGTTACGCACATGACCATACATCCCTTACAATATCCACAATAAGTTCTCAAGATACTACATGAACTACAAGTTCCTTTTCCGTTTCGTTTCATAATCTTTTATTCGGTTACCACTTGTTTAAAACCATAAAAAGGACATAGATAAAAATCATTTATAACAAAGTATAATACAACAAAGGAAAAATAAAAATAATAAATACATTCCTTTTTCTAGATACACAAGCATTTAACAATCAAGAGCATGACGTATCTTAATGGTAGTTTTTAAGAAGCTAGCTATGCACTTTGCAAAGTATGCTGAGTCCAAAAGCTGCAACGAGGTAAACGCTGGATAGCATGACCGTTGACCAATTAAACGAAGCAGTGGTAGGATCCAGGTTTTCCGGGGTAATTTATCAAATTTACAGAAGAAAATAACATGGATTGTTGACTGGGTAGATACGCCATCACACTGACAGTTCGTGATGGGGGTCGACCAGTTCTGTATTTGAGGAAAGGAAACTAAACGAAAAAACGAAATCTTGTCAGGAGATATTTCTCATGCTTAGACAGGTATTATGACAAATAGGGTTGCATACCTTTAACAGTCTGGACTGCACAAATTTGGGAATTGGAAGATTTTAAGATCTCAATTGAGCCTCGGAGTTCTCTTAGGTGACTCAAGCAGATCTTTTTTAGCTCCCTTCTCGAAATGTCCTCCACACTAGGTGGATCCTCAAAGAAAGAGCTACGTCCAAGGTCTCTGAAGAAATTACCCACGTAAACCAGCCATGGGATCCTTCGCCAATTTGTTAGATCCATACAGTCTTTAATCAAAGAACGTGTTAAATGGCACTCAGCTTTTGTCCATATGCGATGCCATAGAAGGATTGGTTGGGATCGTATGGTATCAGTGATGTAGTCGATGCCTAGCTCATTATGGGCAGCGTAGATTGGGGCACCTTGTGGAAGTGCCAGCAGATATTTAACAAACCCATTCTCTATTATCTGGATAGGATCTGTTGGGCCATAGCCCCATACTCCCGCGCCATAGGTGGCCCCACTATGGCATTTTGCGTAGTATATCTTGAGCAGTTCAGAAGGGGCAGGTTTGCCAAGTTTCCTGGAAAAAGAAACCAGGGCCGTTGCTGCACGCTGGAAAAGAAGTTTTCTGCTTGCCGCGGCCTGTCGCCAGCTTAAAGAGTCATCCACCAGAATGCCTAAGTACGGATAGGCGGATGTTTTTTCCAGCTTTGTTTTTCCAACAAAAATTGGTTTGGGATTCTTTACCCTAGGGCCAACATGCATAGTGAAAGTTTTTTTTATGTTGACTCTGAGGCCAAGAGATCCCATGAAGGAGCAGTATTTATTTAATTGCTTTTGCAGGTGATTCAATGTTCTGGCAAGAATGACCGAGTCATCTGCATATAGCAATGTTGGTATTGGGCGATGGTTAATCTGTGGTAAATCCTGGCTCCCTTCTAACATGGCCAGCTCGAGACCGTTGGTATAAAGGTTGAACAAGAAGGGAGCCAGTACACATCCCTGCCTTACACCCTTTCCGATTGAAAAGGAGGATGAGAGATCGCCGTTGACTCCAAATCTGACACAAGCCGTTGCGTCGGAATACAATTCTCGGAGGAAGACAATAAGGGCTGGATCCACCCCGAGGTCACTAAGAATAGCCCAGAGTTTGGAGTGCAGGACACAGTCGAACGCTGCACTAAGGTCAACGTACACAAGGAAGATGTTACCTCCTTTGGCTCCCGCGTACTTCCCCATCAAGAGTGCAAGATTCAGGGCCTGATCCACAGTCCCGAGACCCTTCTTGAAGCCATATTGCAGGTCGGTCATGATGTTATTGGTCTGGGCCCAGAGTTGGAGTCGGTCCAAAACCACCCGACCCGCAACTTTGCCCATGGAGTCCAGAAGGGAGATGGGCCTGTAGCAGGCGGGATCGTTACGGTTGCCTTTTTTAAAGATGGGGAGCAGGATTGATGTCGACCATGAATCCATCAGCCCAGTTTTTGCAGCTGCAGCCAGCACCTGGGTGAGAAGTGGAGACCAGAGCTCGAGGTTGTGAAGAAAGAAGTCCAGCGGGACTCCGTCGGGTCCGGGTGCTTTGCCGGGTTTAGACGCTTTGAGAGCTTTCACGACCTCTACGTGATTGAAGTAGGTGTTGATCGGGTAACAGTTTCTCTCCACCTTACTACTTCCGCTCGGGTCTTCACCTAGAGGGTCTTGTTGAGAGTTCCCAAAGATTTTAGAAAAATGTTCGACCCATTCATCGGCTGTCACCGCAACATCCAGATACTGTCCTGTTGATGAATCAGCCAGGAAAGGGGATCTAATAACTTGCCAGAAGAGGGCGCTGTCTTTCTTATGGCAACTGTCGTGCAATTGTGCCCAGAGATTTTGCTCAATTTCTCTCTTACGTTCTACTCTGGCTAAGTTATAGAATTTCCTTAAACTGGCAATTTCCGAGATATCTCTCGTAGATCTACAGAGGGCTGCCTTTAGATTTGAAAGAGCCTTTCGACACTTCGTATTGAACCATCTCTCAGTAGTACACTTTTTGCTTTTGTGCTTGGCTGTAAACTCCTCTCTAACTACCTCCAGGATTTTCTGGAAACTGGCCATGATTGTTTGTGGAGAAGAGTCTAAATTTAAGCAGTCAAAAACCCATGGTCTAGCTTTTACAAGAACCCTCTCGGTGATTTTGGCTGGGTCCACCTTTGCCCATTTAACTGTGAAATCATTCACCTTGTTCATAGTTAGTGAGCTTTGTGTTAGCTGGCTAATGATGTTAGAGTGCAAAGACACATTTTTAGGAACAACTGTAACACTGATGGGAAAGTGATCCCTACTAACATCAGACCCGGTATGAACATTTTCCACTTGACCCTTCAAACTGTAAGAAGACAAGATATAATCGATAGTGGTGGAACACCCCCTACCATGAAAAGTTGGTGAGAAGTCAGTTGGAGGATCCACTAATTCATTAACAAAATTAAGCTCTAATGAAAAAAGGACTCATTTAATATGTTTCCGCAAATAGTGTGCGCAAAATGGGGCAATGGGCTACCATGTTCATCCAGTAAGCCACAGTTTCCATTTTTATAGTTAGTGCATAGTGGAAGATTAAAATCACCACCCCAGACCACGTATGCTGGGGTTGTCTGAGACTCATTACGCGCGGTTGTTAAAAAAGTGGTAATTTCATTAAGAATTTTTATACAATCCGTTGTTCCAAGATTGTTATAAAAATTAACTAAAAAATAAGTACTATTTTTGCTGAATTTTAGCTGCAGAATTTGATAACTCAGGTTTTCTTTGGACCTGCTTATCGTTAGGGGAGACAGGGTGTTGGCAACATATACTGCCAGTCCTCCCTTGGGTCTGCCCAGGGCACCCTGACTGGCCGGAATATAAAATGTTTTGTAGCCCGCTAAATGATGTGGAATAGTTGACCATGTTTCTTGGAGGCAGACTATCTGGTGTTCGTTTATCGTCTCCAACCATAGCTGTTGGGACAACTTGGCACGTAAACCTGCAACATTCCAATACATGATTGAAAAGTTCGAATTTGTGGAATGGAGATAGGCGTTTGGCTGGGGTGGTAGAATTTCAGGTAACAGGCAGTGGGTAGCACGCGTGAGCGGGCACACCGTTATGGCCACAGTCCCTGGCGTATTGTTATTAACAGGATCCTTAATCTTCAGGAATTTTAGATCGTTTATTCCAATGGAAGCCTCTGAGGGTCCGACCGGCATTACATTGGAAAGGGCAGAGGGAAGTTCTAATGTAGTTCTGTCCTTGTTAGCTTGGTGGATAAACGTTGTTAGTTGTGAAAGAGTTTGGCATTCTGGCGGACTTGATTGTGTTTCGGGGCTAGGTGAGGCGCCGGAAACTCTAGTGGCCTGATTCACGCTGATTGGATTCATTGTTGGTCAATCTACGGATTCCAAGCAGTCATAGCGGTTCCTGTTTGGAAAACCTTGCCAACCCTCTGTAGGGAAATGGGTCCTGCCTGGGGACCAGAGCTGTGTCTGCCATTCTCTACCCCTGTTACTATATCTGTGACCTACGTGATTCCAGTGCCCATCAGATGGTTGTTGCCAATTTGGTTGTTGCCTTTTTGGAATGGGGGTGTATTGGTAGGTGTTCACTGGAGGGTAAAAAAAGGAGAGAGGTTGGGCATCAATTCCCCCCTTTTTTTCCAATGTTGGCCAGGAGCAAATATAGTCGACTGTGGAAGAATCATCACAGTTTACTATAATGCAGTCACCTTGTATTGATTTACGTTCATCCCCTATCCAAGTTACTCTGCGGACTGTAGAAATTCTATTTGAGTGGCGAGGCTGTAAAGGCCTGTTTAAACTAAGCCACTGCAAAACCTTATTTTTAAGGGACCAGGAAGGTTCATCGTTGCCATCCGGTAGTTCTGGAACACCGGTTAGAATGACCGTATAGGGTGATGCCTCGGGTGGAAGATGAATGGGGCGTCTTGGCCGTGCTCCCCTTTTATCCACCCCCAAGGATTTTGGTCCAAGGGTCTTAGGTGGTAGGGGTGCCTGTTTTTTGTTGACCGCTAAATCAGAATTTTTCGCAGGACCTGGGGGAATCTGGGACGGGACGGTGGCTAATGTAGTCGTAGCCGAGCCTGAATCAGAGTTTAGATGGGGAGGAACTGGTGGTGCACTCGGCTTTGATTGCACAATGGGAGCCTTTGCAGCTGGAGTCGACTTGGTACACGGACCTAGTTGGGCCATTTGGGGAGCTATTACTGGACATTTAGCTTTCACTTTTCCCTGTTTTGTTGAAACTAAACTAGACTGGGTAGATGGAGTAGCGGATAGAATTGCTATCTGTTTTTCAAGGTGTCTCAAGCTGGTTTCCAGAGGTTTTAAGTGAAGCATAAGAAGGTCCCTGATGCTAGATAATAGAAACGGGGTGGTGTTACAGGACCTACAGAAACCCCCAGACTGGCCCATGTTGGAGAGATTATGTGGTATGCTATCTGAAATGATCACAGGACGAAAATTAGCCTTTAATGCGTTTAAGCTAGAAGGAACAGGCTGCCCCCCCTCAGGCTCCATAAGGGCATTAGATCTAACTAAGTTATCATTTATCCTACCGTCCCCCCGTTTTGGAACCGCACCCTCCCTCACCCCCGGGGACTGCTTGTCTGAAGAGGTATCTTGGGTTTGACATAGCTCCAAATCAGGGGTAGTTTCAAGATCCACAGACGAAAGGGAGTCTACCAGAGAATGGGTTACGGAGAGATCCACCGAACAAGGGACTGTGTGGATTTCTACTGTGGTTGCAGACGGTATCAGAGAAGGGGTGTTAGGGTATTGATGAGTAGGAGAAACTGCTGAGGCCAAGGGGCCCAAAGAAGAGCGTTTAGCATTCAGAAGATCTAAAGAAACCCTTCGCTCCAACAGGGAGATGCTCTGGTCGATGACCTCATTGGTTCGCGATATAAATTGGTCAATCGGACCTGTGAGATGGGTAACAGATGATGCAGTTTTCGTTTTGCTCCTAGTGCCTCTGGTCATGTTGCCCTACTCTAAGGAACAGTCAATGTTCCAGAGAGTCCCTATGAAGGAAGTAAGGGGGTGGCCCGGTCCGGTCTCTACCGGTCGCTAACGGGCAACAACGGGCCCGCCCTTGGCCCGGGCTTCGCCCGGCGTCCCGCTCGCGTTTCGCGAGACGGGGCTAGTGTCACCTTTATGCGTTTCTTGGTGTTGGTTTGTGACGCTGGAGACCTCGAGGGCTGCCGGGAGTTGTAGGCAGCCCCTCGCCACACTCCACTCGGCAGCCCCGCTCTAGATTGTAAAAAACGGTGATGGATCAAGCCCTGATCTTTGGACTGGGTAAGAGTGGTCTGCTTAATTCAGGCACTCTGTTCATCACCACCCCCTTTTCTGAATCATTTTGTCCACCATAAGCGTGGAAGGGTATACTCA
Source organism: Lissotriton helveticus (assembly GCF_964261635.1). Classification (NCBI taxonomy): domain Eukaryota; kingdom Metazoa; phylum Chordata; class Amphibia; order Caudata; family Salamandridae; genus Lissotriton; species Lissotriton helveticus. The sequence goes on along the minus strand of NC_136063.1, from coordinate 781,433,961 downwards.
GATGTGAGTCCCTTGCTCATTGCACCATCAGGATTCAAGCAAGCCGGGCCGACGACGCCTGAAATGGCAGAAACCGGTCCCCGGAAGCTTGTTTCCTTCCCAGTACAAGAATTGGCTTGGTAGTTTGGTTTGCCCTGTTCCCATCATGCACTGGGACAGGAACAGACTAATTTGCATATAGCCAAGTTCTGAGCTGGGATGGTGCAGTGAGCTAAAAAACGGTGATGGATCAAGCCCTGATCTTTGGACTGGGTAAGAGTGGTCTGCTTAATTCAGGCACTCTGTTCATCACCACCCCCTTTTCTGAATCATTTTGTCCACCATAAGCGTGGAAGGGTATACTCAGATGTGAGTCCCTTGCTCATTGCACCATCAGGATTCAAGCAAGCCGGGCCGACGACGCCTGAAATGGCAGAAACCGGTCCCCGGAAGCTTGTTTCCTTCCCAGTACAAGAATTGGCTTGGTAGTTTGGTTTGCCCTGTTCCCATCATGCACTGGGACAGGAACAGACTAATTTGCATATAGCCAAGTTCTGAGCTGGGATGGTGCAGTGAGCTAAAAAACGGTGATGGATCAAGCCCTGATCTTTGGACTGGGTAAGAGTGGTCTGCTTAATTCAGGCACTCTGTTCATCACCACCCCCTTTTCTGAATCATTTTGTCCACCATAAGCGTGGAAGGGTATACTCAGATGTGAGTCCCTTGCTCATTGCACCATCAGGATTCAAGCAAGCCGGGCCGACGACGCCTGAAATGGCAGAAACCGGTCCCCGGAAGCTTGTTTCCTTCCCAGTACAAGAATTGGCTTGGTAGTTTGGTTTGCCCTGTTCCCATCATGCACTGGGACAGGAACAGACTAATTTGCATATAGCCAAGTTCTGAGCTGGGATGGTGCAGTGAGCTAAAAAACGGTGATGGATCAAGCCCTGATCTTTGGACTGGGTAAGAGTGGTCTGCTTAATTCAGGCACTCTGTTCATCACCACCCCCTTTTCTGAATCATTTTGTCCACCATAAGCGTGGAAGGGTATACTCAGATGTGAGTCCCTTGCTCATTGCACCATCAGGATTCAAGCAAGCCGGGCCGACGACGCCTGAAATGGCAGAAACCGGTCCCCGGAAGCTTGTTTCCTTCCCAGTACAAGAATTGGCTTGGTAGTTTGGTTTGCCCTGTTCCCATCATGCACTGGGACAGGAACAGACTAATTTGCATATAGCCAAGTTCTGAGCTGGGATGGTGCAGTGAGCTAAAAAACGGTGATGGATCAAGCCCTGATCTTTGGACTGGGTAAGAGTGGTCTGCTTAATTCAGGCACTCTGTTCATCACCACCCCCTTTTCTGAATCATTTTGTCCACCATAAGCGTGGAAGGGTATACTCAGATGTGAGTCCCTTGCTCATTGCACCATCAGGATTCAAGCAAGCCGGGCCGACGACGCCTGAAATGGCAGAAACCGGTCCCCGGAAGCTTGTTTCCTTCCCAGTACAAGAATTGGCTTGGTAGTTTGGTTTGCCCTGTTCCCATCATGCACTGGGACAGGAACAGACTAATTTGCATATAGCCAAGTTCTGAGCTGGGATGGTGCAGTGAGCTAAAAAACGGTGATGGATCAAGCCCTGATCTTTGGACTGGGTAAGAGTGGTCTGCTTAATTCAGGCACTCTGTTCATCACCACCCCCTTTTCTGAATCATTTTGTCCACCATAAGCGTGGAAGGGTATACTCAGATGTGAGTCCCTTGCTCATTGCACCATCAGGATTCAAGCAAGCCGGGCCGACGACGCCTGAAATGGCAGAAACCGGTCCCCGGAAGCTTGTTTCCTTCCCAGTACAAGAATTGGCTTGGTAGTTTGGTTTGCCCTGTTCCCATCATGCACTGGGACAGGAACAGACTAATTTGCATATAGCCAAGTTCTGAGCTGGGATGGTGCAGTGAGCTAAAAAACGGTGATGGATCAAGCCCTGATCTTTGGACTGGGTAAGAGTGGTCTGCTTAATTCAGGCACTCTGTTCATCACCACCCCCTTTTCTGAATCATTTTGTCCACCATAAGCGTGGAAGGGTATACTCAGATGTGAGTCCCTTGCTCATTGCACCATCAGGATTCAAGCAAGCCGGGCCGACGACGCCTGAAATGGCAGAAACCGGTCCCCGGAAGCTTGTTTCCTTCCCAGTACAAGAATTGGCTTGGTAGTTTGGTTTGCCCTGTTCCCATCATGCACTGGGACAGGAACAGACTAATTTGCATATAGCCAAGTTCTGAGCTGGGATGGTGCAGTGAGCTAAAAAACGGTGATGGATCAAGCCCTGATCTTTGGACTGGGTAAGAGTGGTCTGCTTAATTCAGGCACTCTGTTCATCACCACCCCCTTTTCTGAATCATTTTGTCCACCATAAGCGTGGAAGGGTATACTCAGATGTGAGTCCCTTGCTCATTGCACCATCAGGATTCAAGCAAGCCGGGCCGACGACGCCTGAAATGGCAGAAACCGGTCCCCGGAAGCTTGTTTCCTTCCCAGTACAAGAATTGGCTTGGTAGTTTGGTTTGCCCTGTTCCCATCATGCACTGGGACAGGAACAGACTAATTTGCATATAGCCAAGTTCTGAGCTGGGATGGTGCAGTGAGCTAAAAAACGGTGATGGATCAAGCCCTGATCTTTGGACTGGGTAAGAGTGGTCTGCTTAATTCAGGCACTCTGTTCATCACCACCCCCTTTTCTGAATCATCTAGATTGTAAGAGAGCAGCAGGGCGGCGGGAGGCAGGCGGGAGGAGCAGGGTCTCGACAGCCAGGTGAAAGCCTTGTGGAGTTCAGCAGAATACAGGGTCAGCAGGAATAGAATAACGGGAAATACAGTGAAGCCCCGCTCACAGGAACTAGTGTCACCTTTATGCGCCTCCTGGTGCTGGGTTGTGACGCTGGAGACCTCGAGGGCTGCCGGGAGTTGTAGGTAGCCTCTCGCCACACTCCACTCGGCGGCACCGCTCTAGATTGTAAGAGAGCAGCAGGGCGGCGGGAGGCAGGTGGGAGGAGCAGGGTCTCGACAGCCAGGTGAAAGCCTTGTGGAGTTCAGCAGAATACAGGGTCAGCAGGAATAGAATAACGGGAAATACAGCGAAGCTTGTGTGGTTTCTCACCAGTTTCCCGCCTGAATAGGGCTGTTGGCTTGTATTCAGCATCAAGCTTAGATTACATTACACTGTCTACAGAGGACGTGGCCTAATGGTCAGAGCTGCCAATTTGGGAACTAAGAAAACACATTCGAGTTTCGGTGTCTGCTCAACATCCTGTGATTGTGGTTACATTAATTAAACTAACAGTGCCTGAAAACATTATGAATGACTCTATGGAACGTAGCCGGTGCTCATGTAAAGCTCTCGGATCGAGTGTGCGTTGTATAAAAACTGCAAAAACAAAAAGTCCGCTCTTCTTCCTGTTTCTTTAAACATCAAGGAACCGTTTCAGACTTCTAGTTTGTCGACTGTAAAGTATTCTCATAACAATACGGGAGTTCCCAACATAGAGATCTATACGCTTCCGTCATCGACGATACAAAAAGTTCCTTTTCCATATATAGCAGGTCTAGGTATAGCCTTCACATTTGGCACTCCGACCGTGGTACAGACTATCTCATTAACTACTAAGATCTATATTATACGCCCTATCGCAACCCCCCTCCCCCACTCCTCTCAGGTGTCTCATGGTGGACCAGATTTAACGTATCGGAAACAGGTTTAGGTCTTTTCTCTTTACATCTATGCCCTGTAAATCTTATTATCCTTTCAAACCATTTGATTTAATCCGATTCGTACAATTACTTTCCTTCAGCTATACGGAGACTCATACCATCACATCTTGGCTTCGCAGTACCCCCTATTATCTCTTCGGAGGTATTATAAATCAGCTATCCCCTTCCGGAGTTTGACTGGTGGCCAGTTCCATTTTTCAATTCCTCAACTAGGGCCGACCAGGCTCTAGCTGATTCCAATGAACACTTCCCTCTCTTAGCATTTCTAGCTCTAATAGCCCTATCATAATCCGACCAGCGTATTAACTTACTCTTCAATCTTTCTGGGCCAGGCTCCCTTTGTCCCTTCCAGTTCCGGTCTATCTCTTTTAGCCAGGAGAAGTGCCAGGTCCTGGAATCCACTTGTGACTTTAGTCTTGGGGGGGGGGTGTGGGAACCAATATAGGAGGCAGTGTTGTGGTGTGTAGTTCCTCTTTGTCTAAAACCTCGGACATCGTGTCCGCTACCATGTTCCAGAACCCTCCCAGATGTGGGCAACTCCAAAACATGTGGAAAAACCCTGGTCCCATCTCCTTACATCGTGGGCAGCGTCCGCTTTCGTGTAGTATCTATTTATCCTATCCGGGGTGAGATATGCCCTATGTAGTACAAAGAAGTGAATGAGCTTAAAATGCGGGTTCCTGGAAACATTGGGGAAGCGCCTCACCAGGTCTTCTCATTTTTTCTCCTCTATGGGAACCCCCAGAGCCTCCTCCCACTTCGCTTTTACTTTGTATACGGGGGCCACACCCTCGCTTCGGAGTTGGCGGTACAAGCAAGTAACGGCCTTGTATGTCCCAGCAGACAGCACTATATACTGGCAACTGGTGGATACCGGAGGTTCCCTCAACTCCAATTTCCAGGGCTCCTGGATTGCCACTGTTAGTGCCCTGTGCAAGAGGAAATGACCCCCCAGCAATTCGTATCTGTCTCGGAAGTCATCGAAGGGTATCAGTGCCCTGTCTTCATACAAGGCCCCCATTGTACATGCTCCAGCCTCCACCCAGTCTCTAAGCTCGTGCCAGTCTCCTCCTTGTGGGAGTTTCCTGAGCCATTTCAGCAGGATGTCTGGTGGGTAAGGAGCAACCCCTGGATAACTGTTGGATGTCTGGAACATTATGGACCATTTGCTCTGTTCCTTCTTTCCTGCCCGCCATCTACTGCGTGAGCCACCGCATCTGGGCTGCGAGATAGTACTTTTCAAAGTCTGGGAGTGCAAGTCCCCCCTCTTCTACAGGTCTTTGCAGTGCACGCTACTCTACATCTACCAGACCCCCATAACAATACTGTAACCAATGACCTTCCCAAAAGACGCTCGCAGTATCCATATCAGAAGGGTACCTAAATAGTATGGTAGGAATGGCCGCGCCATCATTTTTAAAAGGTCTGTTCTGCCCATTACAGAAAGGGGCAGGAGACCCAGAAGTTCATGTTAGTTTTCAGTCCTCTAATGGCCTTCCCCACGTTGCCCTCCAGGGTATCGAAGGTGTCATGATAAATTGTTGTACCTAGATACGATAAGCATCTAGACTCCTAAATTATATCTTGTGCTATATTCGCCTGACTCTGCCCATGGTGGTCAAGAACAGGCATGACTTTCCCCAGTTAACCCGGAGTCCGGAGACCCTTCCCAAGTGCTTGAGAATTTCCCTTGCTCCTCATAGATCCTCCCTCCTGTTCTGCAGGAAAAGCAAGAGGTCATTCTGCATATAGTGCTATATAATGCTGTTGACCATATATCTCAAGCCCCTTGTATGGCTTCCCAGACCTGGCGTGGCAGGCCAATGGTTCCATAGCCAAGGCAAATAGTAATAGCGACAGGAGGCAACCCTGTCTGGTATCCCTGGTCACCTAATAACCATCTGAAATCACTCTCCCAGTTTTCCCCCTGGCCAACGATCCCGCATATAATAATTTGGTCCATGTTACATACCCGTGATCCAGCCCAAACTTTTTCAATACTTGAAACAGATAGCGCCATTCCAGGCAGTCAAAGGCTTTTTCGATAAATACGGCAAATATAACAGTTTCTTCCTTATCGTAACTGTGTGCGTCGAGTGTCCTAAATAATCTCTGGAAGAAGTGCAACGTCCCAGATGAACCCCACCTGGTCTCTGTGTATCAGGTTGCTCATATGCGGGAGAAGGCGCATGGCTAGTATCATGCTTACTACCTTGTAGTCAAGGTTAAGCATTAACAGTGGTCTATAAGCTGTTTTATTATCTGGGGTTTCCCTGGCTAAAAGAGGGGCAATCCTACAACCTCTCTTGATATTGCAGGAAGTCTGCCCACGTCTCTAGCCTCTTTATAGAGGCGCACTACCTTGGGGCGTAATTATTCGATGTACGTTGAATAAAATTCTACTGGTAGGCCATCTGTGCCAGGGGTCTTGCTTCTGGCCAATGTTTTAACTGCAGCCCTGACCTTCGAGAGTTCAATATCCCCTCCCAGTGCATCAGCCTCTTCGGCTGTCACCGTTGGGAGAGTTATCGGGTGTAAGAAGTTGTCTATGTCGGTACCTGCACAGGTTGCCTTACTCTTGTATAAGTCTACATAGTATGCCTTAAATATGCTATTAATGCCCAGTTGAGTATAGGCAACGGGCGCTCCTCCGCCCCTGAGTTCCAAAATTACTGTGCCCCATTTGGCAGGGTTAGCCAACCATGCCAGGAGTGTCCTGCCTGATATCTCTCATCGTCGGCTCTCAGCAAATAATTTCTGTAATCAAAACAACCTTTCCACATGCTCAGCTCCCCTTTTTTTAGCCTCAATCAGCTGGTCCTGCATCTCACTGTTTTCGGGCCTAAGTCGCTCCACAGACCTCAACTGCTGCTCCACTGCAAGGGTCTCGCGCAAAAGGGTCTTTCTTATTCCAGATACCTCCGATATGTAGCTGTCTCTGATGACAGTTTTAAAGGCGTGCCAAACTATCAGAGGGTCAGTGTCTCTCTCATCGAAGTACTGGGTAATGGCACTTTTGATTGTTGTATGGAAGACAGGGTCCTCCAGTGCTTAGGATTTAAGTCGCCTGAGGTATATCCCACCTCACTCCCAGGAAAAAGGGTTATGATCAGAGATTGTCCTTGCAAGGTATTCCCTGGTCCCCACTAGGTCATGTGTGTCTGGTGTGCAAAGTATTGTGTCCAGCCTAACATGCAAGTGGGAAAAGAAGAAATAGTCTCTCACCTCTGTGTGATGGGTTCTCCAGGAGTCTATCATGCCCCATTGGGTTTGCCATTCCTTCAGGGCCATCATCGACCTAACTATTAGGGAATCTCATAATGGTCGGTGGAATCGATCAAGTTCAATATTACCTATACAATTATAATCCCCTCCCATCAAGACAAATCCTACCAGGTGTGGCGCCAATGCTATTGAGAGGGTGGATAAGAATGATACGTGGTTGGAGTTTGGGCCATATATGCTCCCTAACATGATTTCGCGGCCATCAAGAGTCCCATGCACCACCACATATCTCCCCTCTGGATCAATCATTTGTACCTTGCATTTAAATGGGACCCCCGGTTTAATCCATACCAATACCCCTCTGGCGAATGCTGCGTAATCTGTATAATAGGCCTGTCGTCTCGATCTACGTTAGAGAGCTGCTCCTTCTTTGGCTATATTATGTGTATCCTTTGATAGGGCAATCAGCACTTCCCTTCTGGCTAAGAAGGCATACACCTTATGTCATTTGGACATGGAGTGCATCCTTCTCACATTCCATAGGAGTATTTTTATAGTCTACAGGGGGCGCCATTTGTTATTTCGGTTGAGCCCCCTCTACCCAATAGGGGCGCTATTACTCTACCTATTCTGTTTCTCTTGGATAGTGACAAGCCTAGCACGACCCACCTTGACCACCTTTCCCTTCCTACGAACTCTAATAGGTCATGAGAAATTGCATGCCGGTGGGGGTGACCCCCCTTAGGCGTGCCAGGAACAACATCACGTAGGGGACTTTCATTTGTCTGAGGCAATGTTTCACCCGCAAAAAGTTGCATGCTGCTTCCGCACTTTCCTTGTAAAATCTGGAAAGACCATCACACTACTATTATTTATTTGTAGATCTCACTGTGTTCGCACTTGGGCTACGATGTGGTCCCAACCTCTATAATGCAGGAGTTTGGCAATTATAAGTCGTGGGGGGGGCCCTGGTTGTGTCCAAGGCACAGAATTGGGAGAGGCCCTCCGGCGCTACCTCCCTGTGAAGCCAATCTTCTATGTACGTCAGCATGTTGGTTTCCTCCACTTGCTCAGGAACCCACAAAATCCGTATGTTGTTTCTGCAGGATCTATTTTCACTGTCTTCTGCCCGCATTTCCAGCGCCTTTACCTTGTTCTCCAGGAGACAGACTGTTTCTCTCAACGTGGCTAGTTCTGGTGGTATGTCCGTTAACGCACGTTGCGTGGTGGTAACCCTCTCGGACAACCGCCTATGATCTTCCTTCAGTAAATAAGCACAGTCCTAATGCTGTTTATTTTAGACTTGATGGCATCTCGGGAGGCCATAATAGCTTGCAATATGTCCCAAAGTGTTGGGTCAGTTCTGGTAGCCTCCTGGTGGGTCAGTTCCATATCTTCAACTTTCTCTGTCTGATCAGTTAAAGATTCAGTGCTCTGCTGATCTGGGCCACATTTCCCCATGTTAAATGAGCTATGTCTTCTGCAATCTTATTCGGAGCAGCTTCTCTTTTGGTGACCGTCGTATTCAGGTCAAGCTTGAAGCTAGCCGCGGGGAGTGCTGTCTCCACCTGGGGTGCGCCCCACAAACACCCCCAAAGGCACCTCTGTAGACCAATTTGTTCAGTGCGCCTCAAACATACTTGTTTACTTTGTCCCTATCGGGGTTTGTCTGGGGCGTTCCGCTTTGCCCTTTCCTCTAGACTGTGTTGGCTCCCCTCTCTCTGGCAGTGTTCTCTTTTTAAAGTTCATCCCGTACACAGTATCTGCCCCAGCTATTCAGCTCCTTGACCACATTTGTCCAAATCCACAAGGAAACTCTATATAATTCTAGTTACAGAAGGCCACATGCGTCAAATGCTATCATTCATACCTTGAAGTTCTGCACAGTGAGCAGCTCTCCGCACATTCACCGCCCGCCCCTCTTGCTTCAGCATTGTGCTTGCGCTGGGTTTCTCCTCTGTGCGGTTAACCCAGCAGCCCTCTGTGTCCTGCTCCAGGGCAGGACGATATTGCCACACATGTCCTACCTCCTTGGGTGGGGGCTTCCTGCTGAAGGGGGGATTCACCTCAGGTACTTAGCTCCCCTTCAGGCGTGTGCGATAGGACCGGACTGGCTCCCTGCACCACTGCTCGTTCAGACGCTCACAATGAGGTTATGCTGCCATATTGCGTGCTCAGGATTCCCACTCCCCAGGGTTGCTCTTCCCTAGTCTTGGCTGCGCTTCGCCACTCACACTCGGGTAATCCGCTGCACTTCCAAGCACTCCACCGCCTAATCACATGCAGCAATGAGGGAGTCATAACCCTGGAAGCTCCATCGGCGGCCACCATCTTGACTCTGTTGAGCCTCTCTTCGTTTTTCACCGCCCAAGGCTGTTCCTGGGTCTCTCAGATATGCGCATCTCGCCGGCTGCAAGTATGCTAATGTTCCCGGTGTTCTCGGTATGGGGCCTGGGAGAGTCAGGATAATAGATTACGGGGGATTACCAGGAGGGAGCTCCGCAACCCAAGTCTTACTACATCGGCCTGTAGCCGCGCCTCCCCTGCCACAGGGCTAACTTATAGGTTTAAAGTGTAGTGACCTCAGATATAAGGAAACTTATATCTGTCATGAGAGGTGCAAATACCAACTCGCCCAGGTTGCAATGGCAGACCTGTAGTCACAGTTTAAGTGGACTTCCATCGGTGGCACAATACATGCTTCAGTCCTTGGAAGACCCCTGGTGTACCTATGCCCTGGGTAACTTAGTACCATATACTTGGGACTTACAAGCGTACACCAGTAGCCAATTGTGGAGGTACCAAAGTACTTATCAGGTCAAATCAGGGGAGAAAACACAGTTGCTGGGGTCCTGATTAGCAGGATTCCAGCAGACTAGGTCAAAACACACAGATATCAAGCAAAGAATGGGAGGAACCATTAAAGCAGGTCCTACTTTCCTACACCATGCCTTGGTGGGGCGGGAAGGCTAGAAATACAACGTCAGAATTCCTGAGCTTGGTCTTTTACGTTCTCAGAGTTGTGCTGCAGAGCTCTCTTCAGTTCAAATTGAAAGCAATGTATTGGCTCTATGGGGCGATGGGCAGTTCTCAAATGGTTCTGGGATACACTAGTGGCAAACCAAGGTCAATGAGAAGGCATGCCATCTTCAAATATCATAATGCTGACCAATAATGCTAAACATCTTGTCCGGTGCATGTCATTACTGTGGGGGCCTAGTAGGCAACTAAGTGGAAATTGCATGCTCATTTGACAAAATACTCTCCAAGTGAGTTCTCCAATCTCTAGACCGGTTTGAGATCAAGACAAAGGGAAAGACTACAAAAGGCTGCTGGGAAGTAAAAGGGTGCCACAAAACTCAAACAGCCTGAGTAGGTGTATGGTATCTCCAAGTAGAACTGGAAGGAGATGCATTTAGGTAGTCAATCCATTTTAGGCCAATGCTGTATGTTATGGCAGGGATCTGGCCAGGATGTTGACTATTAAGAAGAAAGAGGAAGGTAAACTTACACTGAAATTTCTGCTAGGGTGCAATTCAATAAATTGCCCCATTAACACAGAAGCCAGAATGGACTTCACTTTATGAAAGGAATCACCATTGTATGTTGCATGCCATATATCCTTGCAGAAGTCACCATTCATATTGTACATGATTTACATGCACACCAGGTGCATAAGCATAATCGCAAAACATATATGGGCAAATAAGGGGTAATAGTAATGTAAGACAGTATGAATTTACAATGAGATGCAGTAGGTATTCATCCTCAAGGGCACAGTTAAAAGGATCAACCATCTTTTCTTGTGAGCAGACCACAGTCCCTCTACATAAAGGGTGGAAGTACACTTTAGTTGTAACCTTCTAGTCACCATTCTTCCAAGGGCCCATTATGTGGAGCATCCTCAAGTTTTATCAAAGTAGCAGGATATTCAGCAGAAATGCACATGGCAAGCCAAAACTTTTAAAATTGAGAGACAGTTAGACCCATTCAAATAACTATTAGGCACCATTGCCTCAAAACATACAATAAAAATGTATCATTTAAAACAAAATACAACAGCTCACTGGCGATATTAACAGGACATAGTTATGGTACAATTTAAAATATGCGTCGCTGAAGCAGCATCGCTACATTTTAGAAGAATTTCCTTAATTGTGAAACATACAAAATGTTACTAAAGTAGTATTTTATCAAAGGCAGAAAGATGACAGAGAAAGCTTTGAGATGGGGTTTAGCTGGTGAGCAATTAATCTATCTTTAAGCACTATGTGCTATTTACCCACTATGCTAAAAAAACAAAAACACACGAAAGGTAGACTGCAGTTTTTATGGAGCATGTACGATAATATATCACTCCCACAATGCACTAATTATAGCACATTATCATTTAAGATGGGGTGTGGGGGATGTAACACTGGAAAGGTAGAGGTGGAAGGTAAACTAGCATGTGTAGTTGTGGCACAAGAAGCAGCAAATGTACTATGTTTAACCACATCGATGCTCAGCATATTCCCCTCCTGTGCTGGTATTTGTTGATTCCCATTGTTTCATGACGAGCTGGGCTCGTCATGAGCGTGCGAGGAGGCTACCTCATGACGAGCCCAGCTCGTCATGAGTGTGGAAGGGGTTAAGAGTATGACCAATATTAGTCTGAACACTACATGTATTAGAAGAAGTAATTAGTTGTGGTTAAAGTAGAGCTACAAGCTGGGAAAGGACCAATCACGGTGTGGGGCGTACCGCCCCATTTCACTTCTTAATGTTGACCTCAAACTGTACACGGGGATCTTGGCTGCCCGGCTTGGACCACACATGGGAGGCTTAATTGACCCGAATCAGGCGGGCTTCATCCCGGAACACCAAACCTCGGACAATACTAAACGGGTCCTACATCTTATCAAGAAAGCATCACGCACGGCTGGGGCGTTCATGATGCTAGCCATCGATGCCGAGAAGGCGTTTGATAGGGTCCACTGGCCTTACTTAGCGAGAGTGCTTGAAAAGGCGGGAATGGGCCTGAAGTTCCGTACCTATGTCCTCAACTGTTATAAATTCCCGGCGGCCACGTTGCGAGTCAACGGTTATACTTCCCCTCGGTTTGCTATCGTGTGGGGAACGGGTGAAGGGTGCCCATTGTCGCTACTCCTTTTCGCCTTTTACATGGAGCCGTTGGCACAGAAATTGAGTATTAAATCTTTTTTATTGCAAGAAATAGCACAACAGAAACAACGGCTCACATTGCAAGTGGTGCAGACCTCTCCCGCTAATGCCAGCACGGGAGGAGGCCCAAGCTGCGCCCAGTTCAAACAGTGTAGTACACAGCAAGTCGCCTACAACCCAACTGGGCCGGCCGCGTATTTAGGGTTCTGGAGCTGTCAACAGAAGTATATGCCATAGAGTGGAGCCGTAACAAACCCAACTAGTCCCCCCCAACGAAGGAAAGAACCCCCCCACCCCTCCCACCCCCCTCCTCGTCCAACGGGCGTGTACGTAAGGCAACTGTTGCCGTCTCAGACCGCCTCCTGGGCGGTTGCCTGTCGCCGGGTCCTCGGCCCCCGGGGTTGTGGGGTGGGATCCGGGAGTGGAGTGTCCGCCAGATGGAGCAGACGCAAGTATCGGGGGCAACTCAGCTCCCTGAATTCCCCGGTGAGCAGGGTCAAAAACGGTCTCCAAAGTTTCGCAAATTCATCCCCCCTCCCGGCCTTCGTCAGTGACAGCTTCTCCATCCCCAGAACCATCCAGAGCCTATGCAACCACCCAAGTTGCGACGGGGGTTGAGTGTCCCTCCAGTGTGCCACATGGTCTGAACTGCCGCCCCAAGCGCGATCGCTATGAGCCTCCCTCTTAAGGATTTCAGGGGGTACATCAAGGCATTAGGGAGGCCAAGCAGCACATAGGTAGGGAACCTAGGGAGCTGGGTGTCTAAGTGTGTGTCAATTAAGTCAAGTATGGCCGACCAATAGGGTTGTAAATGTGTGCAGCTCCACAGCAAATGTTCTAAGGTGCCGAGCTCCCCGCATCCCCTCCAGCAGCGATCAGTGACTCGGGGGTCCCAGCGGTGTATGCGTTCAGGAGTGTGATACCAGTATGTGGCTACTTTAGTCAGCGTTTCAGTTAAGCCCATGTGATAGGCTGAATGGCGAGCCCTGTGGTATATGCCCTCCCACTCTTTGTGCGTGAGTGTCCTCCCCAGGTCCCTCTCCCATCGGACCCTCCCGGCATTGTAAGAGTGCGTGTTAGTGAGTAGTAGGTGTTGATATAGGTCGGAGAGTAGTTTCTTGTCAGAGGTACGTGTCAGCAGCCACTTTTCATAGGGCGTGAGGAGTCGTTGCGCACTGGGTTGAATGGATGGGTGAAGCACCCAATGGCGGACCTGAAGATATGGCAGGCGGTCGGATTCTGGAATGCCATAATCCTCTCGCACTTTTGGGAAGAAGAGGATGCAGTTGGGGTCAAACATGTGGCCGATCGCCCTGCAGGGTGTCAACCTCCAGGCCGCGAACGCCTGAGGGTCAAGACCTGGCGAAAAGTCCGGATTGCCGAAGATCGGCGTCATCGGGGAGGGGAACGACGTGAGGCCGCGCCGTACTGCCACCGTATCCCAAGCGGTCAGGACCATGCTTGTGATGTGAGACGCGTAGAGATTGGGGGGCCGATAGCGACGTGGTAGAAATGGGACACTCTGCAGAGGCTGGCCCGCCACTGCCTGGTCCGCCACTGCCTGGTCCTGGAAGAGCCAGTGCTTACTGGATTCCAGTTGATGCCATTCCACCAGTGTATGCAGCTGGGCAGCTTGAAAATAGAGAGTGAGGTCAGGCAACCCCACGCCTCCATGAGCCGGGGGGAGCGCGGCAATCACATGCTTAAATCGCGGCCGTCGGCCGTTCCAAACATACCGTGCCAGGTCGGATTGAGTCTTGTGAAGCCACCCCACTGGAGGGCGGAGGGGAAGAGTTTGAAAAATGTAGAGTATCTGAGGCAGCAGGGTCATTTTGACGGCGGCAATACGCCCGAGCCAGGAGAGGGTGAGGTGTTTCCACCGCCTAAGCACCTGGTGCAGGCGCGCGCTAAGTCTCGAGTAGTTGGCATCGCCGTGGCACGGACCGTCGGCGCCAGCAGCACCCCAAGATAAGAAACGGGGGAGGCGGGCCACCACAGGTCGTACTCAGCTTTGACCTCCGACAGCACCGCGGGTGGTAGAGAGACGTTCAGGGCCTCTGACTTCCCCACATTGACTTTGAAGCCCGAAGCTAAAGCAAAGGTATGGAGCTCCACAAAGAGGGATTGGAGGGACTGCATCGGCGACATCAGGGAAAGCAGAATGTCGTCCGCGTATAAGCTGACTTTAATGCGTGTCGCCGCCGAATGGGATACCCTCAATGAGCTGGTGTTGCCGTATGCGCTGTGCTAGAGGCTCCATATAAAGGGCGAACAACAGGGGTGACAGTGGGCACCCCTGTCTAGTACCGCGGCCGATCGGGAAGCGTGGAGATGTATGGCCATTGACCCTGACCGTCGCTGCTGGTTGGAGATAGCAGTTAAAAATCCGGTTGCGGAGAGTCTCCCCAGACCAAACTTCTGGAGTACCAGATCTAGATATGGCCAGTGCACCCGATCGAAAGCTTCCTCAGCATCGATAGTGAGGAGCATGCATCCCGGCCTTGTTCGAGACCCGGCCTCTATCAGGTGTAGAACTCGCCTGGTGTTATCACTAGTGTGGCGCTGCAGGATAAACCCCGCTTGGTCAGGGTCCACAAGCTGCTGCATAAGGGGCGAGCCTGCTCACGATGATCCCTGTGTACAATTTGAGATCTATATTCAAAAGGGATATCGGCCTGTATGATCCGCACCGGGTGGGGTCGCGGACAGACTTCGGTATGACCGATATCGCAGCTTCCAGTAGGTCCGGGGACACAGCACCGGGTTGATCGAAGGTGTTAAATAGGTCACGCAGCAAAGGGGCCACTTGGGGGCAAAACGTCTTGTAAAAGGCCGCCGAGTAGCCGTCCGGCCCTGGCGATTTCCCCAGTTTGAGGCGTGATATCGCAGAGATCACTTCTTCCAACCCTATGGGGCGATCTAGGAATGCTGCTTGTGCCTCATTCAGGGAAGGAAGGGTCGCATCCCGGAGGTAGTCACTGCCACATTGTACGTCCAAGCGATCCGCCTCATAAAGATCGGCATAGATGTCCCCGAAAGCGGCGGCAAACGCGCCATCATCCGTGACCGGATCGGCGTCTCCCACTTGAATGGACCGAACGAGCCGCGCCTGCTGCTGTTCCCATAGCCTGCTGGCCAGGAGTCTCCCACAGCGGTCTCCACCAGTATAGTATGCGTGTCGCAGCCGCAGGGCAGCGTATTCTGCAACATCCTGGTCCAGAGCCGCAAGCATCTTCCGTTCTGTACACAATTGGCGCCAGGCGCGCGCGGCTCCCGTGCGCTGATGCATTTGTTCCAGCTCCGCCACGCGTTGGGAGATCTCGGCTCGTTTCTGCACACGTTCCTTATTGTTTGCCACGGCGAGGGAGATGAATTCACCCCGAAGGATGGCCTTGAGAGCTGCCCACTGAACGGCTTTAGTGGTGTCGCCATTCGCATTGTGCTCGAGAAAGCGGCTCAGGGCGGTCTTAACGTGCTCCACCACAGCCGGGCTACGCAGTAAGCCGTCTCGTAGCCGCCAGTGACGCTGGGGCCGAGGAGTGGACGGCATCAGGAAGGAGGCCACCACCGGCGAGTGATCTGACAAAGAGGCCGGTTGAATCTCGGCGTCTCATACGCAAGACGCCATTTGGGAGGAACACAGGAAGTGGTCGAGGCGCGCGTATGTTTTGTGGGCAGCCGAGTAATACGTGTATGCCGTGGTGTGTGGGTGCATCTGTCGCCATAAGTCAGTCAAGCCTAGTTCCGCAAGATGGGACCTACCCGTATCTGAGAGTGCACCCACCTGTCCCGAGCGTTGACCGGACCGATCTTTCGTATTGTGAAACACCAAGTTGAGGTCCCCTCCCAGCACTAAGTGAGTATGTGTATTGGCCGTGACCACCTCTAACGCCCGGTGTAGGAATGCTTCCTGACCCTCATTGGGTGCGTAAATGGAGCCTATTAAAAGTGTCTGCCCAGCAATGGAAAAGCAATGCGCCAGCAACCGGCCTTTAATCTCAGCCACCTTGTGTAGGACCCGCCCTTCGAATGTTTTAGCTACTAGTATCGCCACCCCAGCCACCTTTTTATTAGCAGAGGAGAAGAATTGCCACGGGAAGGAGCGAGATTTAAGCCGATGTTGATCTTTAGAGAGCAAGTGTGTTTCCTGTAAGAGGCAGATGTCAGCGTTGGAATGTTCCAATAGTGAGAGGATCGCTCTGCGCTTGATGGGGTTGTTGAGACCGCGCACATTAAGGGTGAGGATAGTCAGCGGGCGGGTCATGGCGACTCCACAGGGAAAGAAGCTGTGTCGTGCGCATGGGCCCCAAGGGCCAACCTGGATGAATGGCTCTGTGCAGAGCCCGTGGACAAGGAGGATCCCCCCCCTGAACCCCCCCTTACCCCTACCCCAACACACCCGTCCCCCCTGGATCCCCCCTAACCCCAACAAGAAACTGCAGTAGAGCACCCCTTCAACCACCCAAAAACACATCATTGTCCAAGACCGGTGACAGAGGACAAGTCAATGGAGGTTACCTGTGTGGACGTCCCGCCATCAGGCTCCTCTCTTCCGCCCCCCCCTCCCTGGGGCCCAATACCTGCTAGAAGATCAGTGCGAAAGTGGTCTCCCCCCGAAGAAGTCTCAGGCAGTTGGTGCAGTGTCGCGGGCCACCTCTCGTACCGCGTTGGCCATCTCCGCCCTGATAGCCTGTGGGTCCGGGCGCACAGTGGAGCCCGATGAACGACGGCTTGAGACCCTCTGCCAGCCATCTCTCGTGTAGCGCCGACGCCGTGGGGTGGACGTTTCGTCCTCGGATGCCGTGATGCCTAGCACCCCGCAAGTGTCCTGGAGAGAGCGGAGTTGATGCAGGACGCCATTCCATCTAAAGATGATACGGAAAGGATGACTCCAAGCGTATGGCGTCTCATGCTCTCTGAGAAAGTCTGTGGCGATCTTGAAGGATTTACGCTTTTGGAGCGTAATCGCGGAGAGGTCCTGATACAGGGCTACTGGGTGGCCTCGGAATTGCAGCGGTTGCTTCTTTCTTGCTTCCCCTAGAATACGTTCCTTGAGGGGGTAGTCCGGGAGGAAGGCCAGGATGTCCGGCGCTGGGGCCCGAGGCCCGCCTTGCCAGCCCCACTCGATGGGCCCTGTCGATTCTAATGGGGAAGTCCGCGGCCTCTCCCAGGATGTCTCGGAACAGGTCCCGGAGGTAGCCCGCAACATCGGTGCCTTCTTCGTTGGATGGAACACCCCGGACGCGAATGTTGTTCCGACGTGACCTGTTTTCAAGGTCCTCGGCGTGGGCCTGGAGATCCAACTAATGGTCCTTCAGACGAACCACATCCTGCTGCAGCTGCACGATCTCTTCATCCCTGGCGTTGTTTGCATCCTCCATGGCGGCCATTCTCTCGCCGAAGCGGTCAACCTCTCTCCGCACCTCTCGGACCCCACCCGCTACCTCTTGCTTCAAGGTGAGGAAGTCTTCCCGGAGGGAGTTGAAGAGGGATTCCAGGAAAGAGCGCATTATAGGTGGCTCGCCTGCATCGACATCCTGCTGGGCTTTTGACGGACCCGGAGAGGGATGTCCCCGGTCAGCCTTCATCTGGGTCTTGGACAGCATCTCTGGCAGTGTCCGCTCGCCCTTCTTCCCCCCTCCTCCGGCGGCCATCCCGAGGGTGAGCGTGTCCGGGACGCTCCGTTATCGGACACGTGTGGCAGATGTGAGGGCCTCTGCCCTCAGGAGACGGGCGGACCGTGAGGCACTCCGCTCCGTTCGGCACGAAGGTGGCAGGCCGGAGCTCCGTAGGCGAGCGCACCAGCGGGGGGTCAGTGCTATGGCCAGCAGTGTCCAGTCCGACTCCCGCAGCTGGATTCCTCCATGTCAAGGTCTCCGGTCAACGCGGGGTGCAGAATTGTCGAGACGCAAAATGGCGGCGGAGGCCTCCGTGGCGCCCGTGCTTGGTAGGCCCCCCAGGCCAGGACGAGTGGTCCCTCGATGCCGTCACTGTGAGAGGTCAGGGTCGGGGCCCGAAAGGCGGGCCGGATCGGGGACGGCACCCCAGCTGCCTCCAGGTAGGGATGCGTCGAGGCAAGATGGCGGTGTCAGGGCCGCCGCGGCGGTAGCTCCCCGGCTGTTCCTCGGCAAGGGGAGTGCTCTCCGGATATTGCTGTCGCCAGGTGTCCGGACTGGGCCCCGAGGGGGGCGTCGGGTACAGCAGCGGGCGCCTTGTGGAGAGTCCCGGTGAAGAGCGGGAGAAGCGATACCTGCGTAGGCCGCAGCCTCAAGTTAGCGTTTGGGCGGCCGCCCCCGCCCTCTGCCGTCGCCCAGGTACGGGGCTCCGGGTGTCGTCTCGAGAGGCACCGGGCCAGCCCCTCTGGAGGGCAGATGATAGTCCACAGCAGTGCCCAGACAGCACAGCGTAAGGTCGGAGCCG
The DNA here is from genome assembly GCF_964261635.1 of Lissotriton helveticus. Classification (NCBI taxonomy): domain Eukaryota; kingdom Metazoa; phylum Chordata; class Amphibia; order Caudata; family Salamandridae; genus Lissotriton; species Lissotriton helveticus. The sequence goes on along the minus strand of NC_136063.1, from coordinate 781,415,405 downwards.
GGCTCGGTGTCGTCTGCTCCGGCGTCAGGTCTGGAATCGTGCCTCCGGCTCCGATCACCGAAGTGGACCGCCCCAGCGTCTGTACTCGCTCTCCCTCGCGGCTACGGGAGCTGGGATGCGCCGCTGAGTCGCCAGGGTCGTCCGGATCACTCCCACCTCGTCTGCCGTAGCAAGGCAGGGGGAGAGCGCTAGGAAGCAGGATCCGGCCTGGACGGGTCAGGGGAGCTTCGGAGAGAAGCGTCCGTTCACTCCGCCATCTTGGCCACGCCCTAGCACAGAAATTTAAGCTTAATCCAGAAGTAACAGGGGTTCAATTTGGGGGCTACGTACATAAAATCAGCTTACATGCTGATGATGTCTTGATCTCGTTGTCTCAACCTAAGGACGCGCCACCTGCCTGTATTGAAGACTTGGACTCGTTTGGGCGGGTCTCCGGGTTCAAGGTCAACATGAGCAAATCAGTGGCCCTTGATTTGTATTTAGAGAAACACACCCGGGATATGCTACAAAGTGTGTTTCCCATTCAGTGGGCGACGGGTACAGTTCCCTATCTGGGGATTCGGTTGGCCCCATCTTTGAGAGATACGGTTGACATCAATTATGCTCAGTTGCGGTCTAAGATCCGAAGGGAACTGGGGCGGTGGAAGCACTACCCGCTGTCCTGGCTAGGCAGGGTTGCGGCAATCAAGATGACTGTCCTCCCTCAGGTCTTATATTTATTTCGCACCATTCCTCGGCGACCCCCCATAGGTTGGATAATTCAGACACAGTCAGAATTGGCCCAGTTTATATGGAACGGGAGGAAACCGCGCCTCAAACTACGGTTGGCGATGCTCCCACCAGAGGGTGGAGGGATTGGACTCCCGGATTTGACGCTTTACCTTCAAGCGGCTCAGCTATGCCTTTTGGTGGAGTGGAGCAGATGGGATTCAGAAAAGCACTGGCTGTTCCAGGACCAGGCGGTGGCAGGTAGGCCCCTACAAGAAATTCTTTTCCTCCGTAAGCAGCACAGACCCCCAATCTATACGCCTCATATATTACCAGGGTTCCTCTGGAGGTTTGGGACTGGACGAATATCAGCCATGAATTTACCACCTTCCCGTCCCCCCTTATCCCTATTCTGGACAATCTGGATTTCATTCCAGGATTGGACGCTGCGGCCTATGCGAAATGGAGGCCAGCGGGATGCCGGTTTCTCTATCATTTATAAATGAGTGAGGGGGTAATTCCCTTCTCTCATTTTAGACCGGAATATGGGTTGCCGGAAGGGGAGAGGCTCAGATACTTGCAGGCTCGGCATTGGGCTCTTAATGAGCAGGTGCGCTCGGGGGCGGATAGACGCCTCACTCCCTATGAGTACTGGCTGATTACGCGCAGGACGGATAAGAAATTAATATCCGATCTATACACGATGCTACTAGCTAAATACATGTATGTTTATAGTGCTGGAATGGATCGCTGGGAGAGGATATTGGGCAGGACATTTAGCCGTAAGGAATGGGAGGGTATTTATTATAGAGCACGTCACTCCGCTTACCATATGGGGCTTACAGACATCTTAACAAAAATAGCGGCTTATTGGTATTACACCCCCGAACGTCTCCACGAAATGGATCACACCAAGGATGCATTGTGTTGGAAGGCTGTGGGCAGGTGGGAACATTGGTGCATTTGCTTTGGGATTGTACACACCTCCAGGGATATTGGAAACAGATTCTGGATGAGGTGGATGCGCACTTTGACACAGAGATTCCCAGTCACCCATCATATGTCCTCCTGGGACTCCCGAATTCCCTGACATACCCACTGTGCTCCCGTAGAGGTCGCCTGATCACGATCGCGTTGGGCTCTGCGATACAAAACGTTCTCACTCATTGGAGGACGGTGCTTGGCCCTACATTGCATGGGTGGTTACATCGCCTCTGGCTAGTGCTTGGCATGGAAAAGTTCTCCCTGACGGCGGCTGGGGAGGGAGCCAAATATGCAGAGCTGTGGCAGCCCTTTTTGTCCCTGCTGTCTTCGGAATTTTGTGAGGTCACCTGCCCCCGATATTTTAGATTGTTGCGTCTCACGGAGACGGAGGATGAAGGACTCGGTTAGCGCGAATGGACCAAGGTACAAAAGTGGTGGACACTGAACGTGGGTGGGGGGAGGGAAGGGTAGGTAGCGGGGTAGTGGGGGGTAGTCATGGGTTTCTTTTTTCAGTTTTTTTTTCTTCTCTATTCTTCCTTCTGATGGGATTGCATGCATTTATGTATCTCACCAGTTTACATTCATATTCGCTTGGTTGGACTTAATACCACAAGTCTTCAGCTTTCGTTATACCAATGAATGTAATATCTATGACAGTTCATGTATAATCATTTGTGTGACAATCCTTCAATAAAAATGATTTAATACTAAAGTAGAGCTACTAGTAGTAGCACCAGTACTAACAATAGCATACAGATATATAGCATGAGTTAGGGTACTAGGCCTACCAGTAAAACTTGCACTACTATCGCAAGTAGTAGAGTATTGGTGCAAGTAGTGTTAATAAAAACAGAGTAGTGGTGCAGGTATTAGTAAAAGCATTTTGCGTAGAACTACCAGAAACCATAGTGCTGTTATTACCAACTGGTTTATGTATAGGAGTGCTGTTGACAGTAGATCAGAATTTAGAAATTGAAACTGTAGTAGTAGCAGTCCTAGAACTAAAATCTACTAATAAACGTAACAGCAGTAGCAGTGACAGAAAGCAAATTCAGGGCGAACAAACCATTCCCACTTTATATATTGAGTCAAATAGCATTACTTTCTATGCTTCGTTTTAAAATGTACTTTTAGACACCCTATAAAAAGGATGCAATTTTATGGGCCTCCCAATGAGAATACACTTGTAGGCAAATAGTGAGCAGATGTAATTGGCTTGATGAGTTTGATGACAGACAACTCTGGCCACATAACACTACCAGCAGTGAATTGAATGATTTTTTTTTTTTATTGTATAGTTAATAAAAACCATTACAAAAATAAAATGCATTAGTTTAAAATTGGTCAGTATACATGCCTGTTTAAAAAACATTAATAACTATTTATATTCGTAGAATATCAGGTGTAAAAATATTACTGAACTACATTATACAATTTCATATTCGTTCTATACAAAAATAGCTCTTATTTCAGAAGCTCAATGTCAATTTACATCGATCCATTTGCTGGTGTAAAACGGATCGCACAGCTCTTCCTACTCAAGTTCAAAGTTGATTTGGGTCGATCTACTGCGAGTTATGTGAAACCATTGAATGGCGTAAGACGGGGGTGCAATTACTTGCATGAGAGTAGCAAAAGTTCTTATAGCCTCTTAAAGTTACGTCTTGATCTGAATTTTTAACGACCCTTTACAATTACACCTCTTTTGCTCTGAAAGTTCATAACAAACTTGACTGGTCTACAGATAAATTGTGGATCCGCTGTACACAAAACTTGTATGATGGCAGTTCGACAAGTACGTATTCCATAGTCATTAAATGTTGCCTTTAACCAGCGCCGTCGTTCCTCGTCCAATGTTGGACAGATGCAAAATAGGTGGATAAGGTCTTGTTTTGTGGCACCACATAAGTCACACTCCTTGGTGTCCGGTTTCATCCAAGCTGGTTGATCTGCCGACAAATGCAGGTTTCCCATCCTTAAACCAAGGTATTTCAGTTTGACAAATGATGAAAAGGATAACCCGAAATAAACTGCGGGTTTGAGCATAGTGTATGATTGAATTATCATCCAGGCATGTGCGCGGTGACTAAAAATTGACTTGTCATTAGTCAGCGAATGCCTTTTTAAGTACTTGCTTGAACGATGATACCGGTAGCTTAGTTTGCCACAATGATGCAAGTTCGGTGGTATCAAGGGACAGATTTAAAAACTTGGTGTACTGGAAATTGGGACTATTTTGCATTGCCTCCCACGTAGCAGAATTGATCTCTGTTTGCCTGTTCATCCAGATGTCATACCAGAACTTAGTGGTCTCATACTTTTTTTTGCAGATCTTGGGATTGCAGGCCAAACTCGAGTCGGACCTGTGCCGGAGAGGCATTGCACGGTAAACTGAATATACGCTTGTAGACTCTAGTTTGAATCTTGTCTAATAGGTGTGCACTTCTCCCATGGTGTAACACGCTGCCGTAGGCTATTGTAGGGAGTAGCTTGGCCTTAATGACAGCCAGAAGTGGATTGAACAGAGGGCCCTTTAACTGCTTGGAAATACTGTTGAATGCATGTAACAGTGCTATTCCCTTTTTTTCGATGGCCTCAAAGTGCAAGGAAAAGTTAAGGCGTCTGTTCAGTTGTATTTACAAGTACTTATAGTTATGGGGGCACTAGAGCGCGCACACGCGGAATGGCTGCTTAACGCTGCAGCTCCCGCACCTTGGCCATCGATCCTCAAAAATCCTTGACCACAGATGACCAGCATCGCCCTCGACTCGGCCATTTGAAGCCCAACACTGTCCGCTACATTCGTCCCGGAGCTCATCTCTCTCCTATCATCGGAGGCGGAGATCTCGCCGTGTGAAGCTGGGCCGGCGAGGACCCTTGGTGCTGCCGGACGCGGAGGCTGGCTGTGGGACTCCACGAGAGGCCGGTGCTTGACACGCGGCTGCAGGCCCCGCCTGCCCTGGGACTCTCGGCTCCGGTGCAACCCTCGTTTGGCCCTTGGATCGCCGCGCGACCTGAGGATCTACTGCCTGACCGCGGCCTGACCGCTGGCTCCCCGTGGCGGACGGTTGCGAGGTGTGCCTGCCACGGACAGTAGACCTGCGTAGGAACCCCCGAGAAGCAGTGTGGCCTGACGGTGCTGAGGCCTGCTGCCGGCGGCCGCCGAGGATTACCGCCGCGCTCCCTGTGCATGGTGAGTGGCGCCCCTCCCGCGGACCCTGCCTCCCGCTGCCACCCTGCGCCTACCACCTGCTGGGGCTGGAGTGGACCGCGGGGCCCTGCATCGCCTCGGTGCTGATCTGCTCGGGCCCCGGTGCCCACTGGCCCGCCTGATCGCTCCCGTGTGCCTGCGGGGGCCCCTGGACGCCTGTGGCGTCACTGCAGCTCGGACCTCCACCTCTCCTGTTTGCCTGCCCGGTCGGGCCTGCCAGAAGCCTGCACTGCGACCTCCGGCTCTCCTCTGCTGCACTGCGGGCCGCATGCTCTACCCTGCATGCTGACTAGCATTGGGCCTGCCTCCCCTGGGAATCCCCGTGCCTTGGTGACTCTACCTGCATTCGCTAGTGCTGCTGTCCCAACGCAGCCGTGAGACGGGCAGCCTTGGCCTCCGGCCTGTCCTCTCCTGCCTGCCACCGCTCCGGCCGCGCGTGCCACGCTGCCCTCCTGCACCTCGGTTGGACACTCCTGCTCACAGGTGTTTGGGGCGGATCTCTCTCCGTGCTTCGCCCTGCCTACTTGACTGGTTCCCACTGGTGTTGTGCAGGTGCAGTTTGGACGGGCGACGGTGCAGATCTAGGGGGCCAGGATGGTTCGTCCTGAGAATCGCCAGACGAAGATCAGCTTCGATGGCACCAAGAAATCTACGAAGGCCGTCCCTGCTGACGCTGGCTCCGGCGCTGCTTTCACCTCCACTCTTTCCTCTCCGGCCAAGGAACTTGATCTACAGCATTTGTTTCAGGAGATGCGACAGGGGTTTGCCACTGTGGTGGAGAAGGTGGATGGTGTGACCGCTAGACTTGACGCTTTGGCTCACAAAGTAGATCAGCATGAGGAACGACTCACGGCCACGGAGCAACGCATTTCCGACGCAGATGATGTTGCCTCCACTCATACCACTCAGCTAGCCCGCATGGACGACCTTCTCAGGATCATAGCAGCGAAGAACAAAGATTTGGAAGCCCGCAGCCGACGCAACAACATCCGCGTCACGGGCATTCCGGAATCGACCAACACGGGCAGGATGGAGTTCTAAGTCGAGAAGATCCTCAAGGGGTCCATAGGCGAGGATGCTTTCTCTCCACAGTTCATTATCGAGCGAGCACATCGGTCTTTGGCGCCTGTCCCTAAGCCTGGCCTACCACCCAGGCCAATCATCGCTAAACTGTTAAACTACCGTGACCGCGATGTGGCGCTGGGAGCTGCTCGCACTCAACGATCCCTCCAATACGATGGTGTAACCTTCTCTATCTATCCGGATTTCACCCCAATGGTGCAGGAGGAACGGCGTAAATTTCTCCCTGTGAAGAAGAAGCTCCGTGAAGCGCAGCTGGACTATGCATTGCTCTACCCGGCGAAACTACGGATCACGCATCAGGGGAAGCAACGTTTCTTCACGAATCCACAAAAAGCCGAAGACTATTTGAAATCACTCCGTAGGGCCAGAGGAGGCGACCATGCTGCTGCTGCTGACTTAAGAGATGATGATCCTTCTGCTGCGGAGGACGAACACTGACCATGAGCGTATATCTGTACTGAACCTTTGTCTATCTAGCGTGAGCACGGAGCATCTACCTCCTGTGGGTTCCGAGGTGGCAGCCTCTTCAACGGGACTCGGGGATGCCTGGACACTCCTGTGGTAATGTATACCAGGATCCGCTTGCCTAGCCCTGGCCTCCACCGAGGGCGGTACAGTTTTGGAGGCCAGCGGCGGGTACAGCGGTTGTGTGCCCTTGATATCGTCATCCCGTCGGGTGTACCCCACGTTGACTGTTAAAATGTTAGACTCTGATGTTGGGGGAGCGGGAGGGGGGAGGGGACAGAGGGTGGGATTGGACGGCTGCAGGCAAGTTGGGGGCGCTGTAGTGGGTGGGGGGGGGGGGGGGTTTGTTGGGATGGGGGAGGCCTACACACCGAAAACTGTTTTGGACTATGTCACTTCATGTTGCTCACATGGCCTCGACTCCTTTGGGAATGGTTGCTCTGCTTTGCTGGGGAAGCAATGTTACGTCACACTATACTAAATGGCGGGTTTGGGGTCTGTAACACAACTACACTGCATGTCGTGGAATGTCCGTGGGCTCAATAATGCTAGGAAATGTCGTGATGTTATCGCATACCTTACTAGGCATAATGTACATGTTGCCATGCTCCAAAAAACACACCTGTCACCACGAGGGCGGACCACCTTTGCATGTAAATGGGCTACCACCCGCATTTTCTCATCATATTCCACGTATGCCAGGGGGGTGGCCATCCTACTCCGGGGTGCTGTCCCGTTTCACAGATGTGGGGAACTGTTAGATGGGGGAGGTCGTTACGCTTTACTCTGGGGGAGATTGGGCCATGACTGTCACTTTTGTAAATTGCTATGCCCCTAATGTAGACACGCCCTCTTTCTTCACCACTCTTTGGGGTAAGATCCGTGACGTGGGCTCCCGCCATGTCATCTGGGGTGGGGACTTCAATCTGGCATTGGTACCCAGCATGGACAGGGCGGACGGGGCTGCCCACTACAAACCTAAGGCAAGAGAGGCCCTCGAGGGCATCATGACGGAGGGGGCCCTGGTGGATGTGTGGCGGTCCCTACAACCGGTCAGACAGGAGGGAACCCACTTCACCCCGCAGACTGGCACCTGGGCTCGACTAGACTACTTCCTTGTCACCCCCGGAATCATACCTGGAGTCTCGACAGTCACACATCTACCGAGGACTTACTCGGACCATAGCCCAGTCCTGATGCATACTAGACTCCCTGGGTGGGATTACCCTAGACCTCCATGGCGCTTACAACCGGCAGCTTTGTTGGATGCCCTTTTCTGTTCTGAGCTGGGGGAGGAAATTGCGGACTTCTTTCCGCGGAACAAGGGGTCGGTCGATTCAGTAGAGCTAATTTGGGAGGCCTTTAAGGTGACTGTCAGGGGATTTTGCATAGCTAAAAGTTTTGGGGTCCTCCGGGACATACAAGCCACTATCCGTCGACTGCACGGGGAACTGCGTGCGTTGGAGATTCGTATGGTCGAGGGGGATGACCCTGCCTTACACGCGGAATTCAGGGTCAAATTGACCAAGTATGAAGAGGAGGCTGACAGGGAGGCAAGATTCAAGGGGAAACACTGGCAGGCTCGGAGATATTGTGAAGGAGACCGCCCGGGTAAAGCTCTAGCGGTCTTGACTAGAGTCCCCCGCGATCGCAACGCCATACTGGAGCTTACTGACAATCAGGGACACACGATCAGAGACTCGGAAGCACTGCTTGCCACTTTCACCTCACATTACCACACTCTATATACCACCAATGCTACAGTGGAGATGCCCTACGCTGACTATCTGAGCGAAGTGGCACTCTGTTGGCTTAGTGACGGCGACAGGGCTTTCCTGGCGGCTCCGTTTGAACTGGATGAAATCCGCGAAGCCATCATGTCCCTCAAAAATGGTAAGGCGCCCGGGCTGGATGGTTTACCGGCCGAATTTTATAAAACGTATATCGACGTCATGGCACCAGTCCTTCGTGAAGTATATGAGGAATCCCTCGCTGATGGCATTCTCCCAGGCTCCATGCGTGAAGTAGTCATCACCTCCCTTCTTAAACCCGGTAAAGACCCCTGTTCCTGTGGATCTTACCGCCCCCTTTCCCTCCTAAATTGCGACGTGAAGATATTAGCCAAGGTCCTAGCTACTAGGCTGTCCTTGCTCATGACTAGGATTGTATTGCCGGACCAGTCGGGGTTTGTTCCCGGTCGCTCCACTTCTCATAACCTGCGCACCTTATTCTCGCTTCTCCGCACGGTACATCCTGATATCCCAGTCGCTGCTGTCTTCTTAGATGCTTCCAAAGCCTTCGATTCAGTTGAATGGCCCTACTTATTTTCAGTATTATCGACTATGGGCTTCCCCAAGCTGTTCCTCTCCTGGATACAGCTCCTCTACACACGACCGACGGCGAGAGTTCTCGTCAATGGCCGTCTTTCTCACTCGATAGACATCACGAGGGGCACGCGTCAGGCTGTCCTCTGTCTCCCCTCCTTTTCGCGATCGCAGTTGAACCTCTTGCTTGTCGGCTCCGTCAATTGCATCGGGAGAGTGCCGTACAGTGCCTACAGCGCCAGATAGACGTTTCCCTCTACGCGGATGACGTCACCCCTTATGTTAAATATCCTCATCTTCATCTCAATCCTTTATTGAGAGAGTTTGTAGCTTTCGGGGGCATGTCGGGGATCCACATTAATTGGTCCAAATCACAGCTCTTTCCCCTCACTAACTCAGTGGTTGACTTCCCCCTCGACTACCCTCTTGAATGGTGCCGTTCGGACCTTCGCTACTTAGGCATACAGATTTCGCGGGATCGGGAAGAGACCCTTCGCTTCAATTACGGAGTGGCAATCACGTCCCTCGCTACCACAATTGACCGTTGGATCACGCTGCCCCTCTCCATGGCTGGTAGGGCGTCCCTCATCAAGATGGTTGTGTTGCCCCGTTTCCTGTACCTTTTTCTCAATATCCCGTATTACCCGGGCGCTTTCTTTTTCAAGACCCTGAGATCGGAGCTTTGTCGCTTGTTCTGGGGGGGCAAAGCCCCACGGCTGAAATGGTCCACGCTGATACTACCTTACGAGGCCGGAGGATTTGATGTCCTGACCTGGAGGCCTACTACCTCTGTGCGCAGGCTCACTATGCTTTTCATTGGATGGTTCCCACGCCCTTCATGCCGCAACTTGCGGTGGAGGACTGGATCGTGCACCCCATACCGCTCAATGGCTTACTTCAATGCCCGGAGTCGATGATCCAGACTCCGAACACATCGGTTTCCTGCACCCTGGACGCTTGGCGCCGCCTGGCAGGGAGACTCTCCTGCTGCTTCCCTTACTCTCCCCTTCTCCCTCTGACATTTCATCCCTCGCTCGCGCTATTGCAGGAGCGCGGCTTCCAGATGCTCTGCGGTCAGCTACATATTGTCACCTGGGGTGACCTCTTTGCTAATAAAGTTTTCAAATCACTTGAAATCTTCTTTGCCACTCATGTTCGCTCCCCGCTCGACGTATTCTACTACCTTCGCCTCAGACAGGGGATGAAAGACATCCTTCCTGATTATCCCCGTGAGCCAGACCTCCTGAGCCCTCTACACTTTCTGTTTGGCTCGCAGGATGGAGCACACCTGGTCTCTGGCCTGTATCGCCGCCTTCGGTCGGACATTGACCCTCCTGAGACAGGTGCTAGAGCGGCCTGGAATGCGGATTTGCTTCCCGCTCTCACTGATGAGCAGTGGCAATACTGCTGCGCACTTACTGTCAGGATCTCAGCTAGCAGCAGGCTTAAGATAATACACTACAGGTTTCTCCAACGACTATACTATACCCCAGTTAAGAAATTCAGGTTCCACCTTGCCAATACCGACAGCTGCGACCGCTCTTACTACATGGCTTATACCGATGCGACACCTAGGGTGGATAGCGGACTTTCTACATCCTAATGCACGCCGCATCCCCACCCTCTCCTCACGACTACCACTCCATTAGGACATGACACATGACCCCTGCCTTGTTATTGTATGTGCCCTGTGGAAGCGACAGCCATCACTGCAGACTCGTGTTGTGATCTATCCATGATACCCCATGGGCAACAATATTGACATGTTCTTCTGTTCTTCTCTTTATTCGGACATGTGTGAAGCCTCCTTTTTCTTTCTCCCTTCTTTTTTTTTTTTTCTCTCTCCCTGATTAACTGTTCCGGGTTGCTAAGAATTGGGGAGAAAACAATAAAAAATCTGTTCTACTGCTGTACATCCTGAGCTGTTCATGCCTCTTCTCCCCCTCCCCCCTCCCCTCTACCCTCCCCATCTTCCTCCTCTTTTCTCTCTCACCTCCCCCCCCTATCCACCCTTTTTCCTTTACCCCTCTTACCAACCGTCCACCCTCCCCCTCTCTCTTTACCTAGCATGGTTTATCGCCACCGGGCCTCCGGGATGCCGGTATCAAGGCTGTGTCTACCACTACCAATTCTTTTCCCGTGCTACTGTGGCTCTGTCGCTGCCAGCCTCCGGGTTGTGGGCATACATAGCAGTGTAATTCTCTAACTATGCAATAAAGCAGTTTTGAACACCTCAAAAAAAAAAGTACTTATAGCTATCCACTACCTCCAGTTTCTTGTTGTCTATGACAAAAAGTGGGAGGGCTTTGCGCTGGCGAGTTATTATCATGATCTTTGTTTTTTGGCTATTTATTTCGAGAAGATTCTGTTTAGTGTTTTCAGCCAGTTCATGCAGGAGGCGTTGCAGACCTATTTTAGTCTGACTAAGGAGCACCACATCATCGGCATAGGAGAGATGTGTCAGCAGTAGTGTTCCTAGCCGCGGCGGGTGGGCGTTAATCCCATCCAGACTTGTTGTTAGGTCTGCCATGAATAGATTAAGATGGGGCGCCAAGACGCACCCCTGTTTCAATCCGTCATATGTCCTGATCTTCCGTGTAAGTTGGTGCCCATTAGCGATCTTTACCTGCATCCAGGTATCAGTGTATAAATCCATTATGGGATTTAGAATTGTGTCCAGCAGGCCCTGCTGTTTTAACTTGGACCATAGTAGCTGACGATTGACACGGTCAAAAGCCACGTTGAAGTCAACAAAGCAGGCGTACAGTGCTTGACGGCTTTGTATACTCTTTTCGGCGATTAAATTTATCGCCATGGCATTAGCCATAGTGCCTGTACCCCTGCGAAACCCTGTCTGATTTACCAGAATCTTATTATTATCTTCAGACCACTGCGAAACCCTGTCTGATTTACCGGAATCTTCTTATTATCTTCAGACCATTTGGTAAGGTCGATTAGCATAAGGGATGCGTAGTATTTTGCTTCATCATCAATAAGTGCTATCAGACGGTAATTTGCTGGGGTTTTTCGGTCTCCTCCTTTGTAAATCGGATTTATAATCGCCCCTCTCCAGCTTTCAGGGAGCCGACTTGTGCTATTTATTGACCGAAATAGGATGTTTAATTTGCATGCCCAATATTGGGCATCCTCCTTATAGATGGCCTGGGGAACACCATTTGGTCCCGGTGCGCTATCTTGCCTGCTTCTTTTAATTATTTTTGATATTTCTGATTCCACGTAAGAACTGGATGTCTGGGCCCCAACTTTCTGATTGGTACACAGATTGTTTAATTGTGCTAGGACGGAGGTCTTTAGGTTCACTACATTTAATGTATTTACTGAGAATGTGTCAAGTATATGTTGAACCCATGCCTGTTCTGTAACACAGGTCATGTTTATTGTTTGTACTGATCTGTTTAATGAATTTACCTGTGACCAGAACGCTCTGGAATCAGATTTCTTTATGTTGTTCAATAGTTTGGTCCAAAAATCGGTATCTCGAGTTTTTTTTCCAATCCATATTTGTGTCATATTGTTTCCTTACATGTTGGATTGTTTGCCAAACATGCGAGTCTGAACTGCGACCCTTTGCTTGCCTCATGAACTTCCGCAAACGCTTTCTTAAGGACAGAATGATCTTACTGGGCTGACCTTTATTCCTTCGGTTGAATTTCATGCTCAAGTTGGCTTTAGTCTTTATTAATTTATTCAAAAAGGTAGTCCATGTTTCTGCGCACATTTCATTTCCATTGATTATATTTTGGAGTAGGTGCTTTGCTTCCAGTGCTATTTGCGTAGCGAGTTACTCGTCCATCTTAAACGCTTCAGGTTGATTGTCGATGTTTCCCCAGCTAATGATCGAGCTTTTAAATGTTTGAACGGTGCCAGCTGATTTCAATATGCTGCATTGAATGGTCGCTGTCACTACCAGCAGTGCACATCCTAAGGATGTATATGATGATGGGATCCATAGAGTTGCATGTACTGTGAAGGAGGAGGCAGAATACAAGATCACAAACATGAAACAGCTCAAACCAGGATAGAGGACCATGAAAGGCAGATGGTGGTAGAGCTTAGTCCCTCTTTCCCAATATGTCTTTCAAAGATCTCAGAATGAAGGAATAGCGAGAACAGGGAAAGTGAAACGCTGCTGCTGGAAATGGCAGTTCATTGTCAGAGGCTCCTAACAGGAATACTGCAGTCCACAGTCTGCAGACCTTTGATCATGTAAAGAGCCAAGACTCTTCAGGCTGCTCGCCTTACAACCAAGGTCCAGGACAACATTGGACTCATGTGTGTATTAACAGCTTTCTCATACCTCCTTACATGGTTAGGCAATGAGCTTGTAACATACAGACTCTTGGCATCAGTTGGCTTCCTACGCGGGACAGTAGACCCTGCAAATCTGAGGAAGATTGAATTTCTGCACTCTAAACTTTGGAACATGTGGTCTGGGCTGGTATTGTGGAGACCGAGTACTCCGATTACTCTGCCACTTGGGGAAAGTATTCCCCTAAAGGAGTGTCTTGGAATCCCTGGGGTGTGGCATTCTAGGCAAGGTTCATGAATATTTATTAATATCTAAATGGCCCCAATCAGTCCTGCCACACCAAGGTTGAATTATACGAAAGGGCTGATGTAAGTTTATATTTTAAGCACTTGAACATTCTTCAGAAGTAAGGTTAAGCAATATGATTCACGATTTATAGTATTTAGATAAACTATGCATACTTTTCAAAGATCTTTGTAATTGTGTATAGCAGCAACTGTTTCAACTGTATCTTTAAATCGTGGAGATGGCAAATGACACCCTAGCTGCAGGTTCTAGAATTTGCTGTAAAATCAAGTACAAAATCAGGCCAGGAGCATGGAGGGAAATGTTGGTTTAGTACTGTATGCTAAACGTGGGCACTAGAATAGTATTTTTCCCTTAACTATGCAAGCGGGTTTATAACGTTAAGGTGTTTATAAAACAAAAATAATGTGACCCAAGTAAATCAGGTTGCCTAGTGAAAAGTAACAGTGCCAAATCAAGAGGCAATGCCATAATAAAACAGCAAGCATTTTTTATTTAAGCTGTCCCCATATTGCCTTTTGGTTCCTACGAAGGACAGCTTCAAGTCAGTTCAACTAATATACCTAAGGGCACCCAATATATGTGCTGCTCCACCAAATAGTTTTAACAAAGTTTGCAAAATTATTATAAGTCTGGCTCATGGAACAAGACCTGGGCATGTACAGCTCCCATTTTTGGTGGAGAACATCACATAGCAACAACCTGATGAAATACAGTAAAGGCTGGCATGGTACCAGTGAGCTCATTAACTATGTATGAAGCACAGAGCATTAGTTAATCAAAGTGGATTCAAACTTAAAGAACACCTTATTACTACTCTAACCAAGAAGTAAGCGGATCGTTCATAATGTTTAAAACATAAGCTGTGAAAAGAACATTACCTGTCTTGCCTGCTCAGATTTAGGAGGGACCTTAAAGCTGTGAACCGTATCATCAAAGCATTTCACCGAAAAAAAACTTGCATCCGTGGGTTTTACCTTGGAATAGATGGAAAAGAAGTAGAACAGGACTAAATATATATTAACCTGTTATATCATTCAACGTTAAAGCACGTAAAACGACCTAGAAAACAATTAGTTTCAATGAGAAATGCACCTATTGACTGAAGAACACGTTACTGACCTTCGGTAATGCTCTTTCTGGCAGATACGATCTACCCGCAGATTCCACACCTTTAGAATATTGCCATGCGCCACACTGTATACTGAAAACCTTCGCAGATGTACTCCTAAGCATCGGCATGTGGTGCCATGCAGCTTAACAGTGACTCTGCTCCACCCTGGATGTGACAGAGTGGAGCCCAATATAAGTACCACCCCTGCACTCTGACGCAAGTTTCTTTCTTGGCTCTGTCCGCACCCTCAAATGCAGAGCACAATCCCAATCAGAGGTACCAGTGTGCAGAAATCTAATTTAGGACCTATTTAGATGGAAAGAGACCATATCACAGAAAGAGGTAGGATGACAGAGGAAAATCTGCAGCTATAAAGAATATGCACCTAAAAGCTCTGCAGAACCGAACAGTTGGAAAGATCTTTCAGTTGGCCCTGGCTGTCAAGACAGTAGTGCTTCATGGACATATGCACTGATGCCCATGTCAAGGCCAGACAGATATCTTGAACAGACACTCCTTGTTACAACTCAGTGGTAGCAGTCTTGGACCTGGTGGAATGAGCCTTCAGTCCTTCTGAAGGCTGCTCCTTCACCAATGCGAACACACCTTAATGTAGAGGAAACTTGATCATGCTTTTTTCTGCACCACCTTTTCTATCTTTGCCTCAGAGAACACTACAAAAAGCTGATCTTACACCCAATGGTCTTTGGTGCGATTAACGTAAAAACTCAAGGTTGTCTTTTTGGGTCCAGTCTAAGCAGTCTCTTTTCCTCATTTGAGGAGTGAAGTGGAGAAAAGAACGCTGGGAGGGTAATGGACTGCCCACATGAAAAGATCTCACAACGTTTGGCAAAAAGGTCACACTGGTCCTCAACACCGATTTACCTGGGGAAAAAGATGGTGTAAGGTGGCTGCACCAAGAGAACTTTGGAGCTCACTCATGTGAAAAGCTGAAGTAATCGTTATGAGGGAGACGGCCTTTAGAGTCAGAAGAAGTAACGCAAAGTTATTAATCGTCTCAAAGAGAGTAAACGTGGGAAAAGACAGGACAAGAGTGAAATTCATCTGTGGCATCACAAATCGTTTTAGAGGAAACATGTGGGTTAAACCTTTTATGACCTCAGCGCAACCAGCCATTTAAAATAACACGGCTAGTAGTGCAAAAACAAAAAAGCTGAAAGGGTCAACAAATAACCTGCAATTGCGTCCACACCAACCCCTTGTTGTGCCACAGACAAAACAAATAATACAATATATGACAGTTTGGCCTGCAAGAGGTTTATGGGCTATGCTCCACACCAGACCACAAATGTGTCCAAGTGCACGGCATAAATGGACTTTCAAGAAGGATGCTGCGAAGCAAGTATAACATCCTCAACTGTGAGAAGTAGGTTAATAATGTTAACTACTGCTGCTCAATCTCTACACATGAAGGTGTAGATTAGCAAATCTGGGTGCAGAACCATGCCCAGCTGTTGTAGAAGAACTGCAAATTCGACCTGTCAAAATAACCCCTTTTAACGAGCCTAAACTTTCTTATCATCTATTAATAAGTCACCCCAAATCAACCTTAAGTGCCCATAAGAAATCGTATTTAAGAGTAGAAAATGTAAACTTTTAAAGTAAAACATGCACTTGGAGCAAAAAGGCAGTAAAAGCAATTTTCACTGTGGGACGGTTATTTGTTCCATAGGAAAGCATTGGGAGCTAATGTTAAAATATTATTTCCACATAGAAATCAAATAAAAAAGTTATTTCTTGGACTTTTTAAAATATTTATTTCAAATACAATTCATTGGAAAGTTGGATTCATAACACATTTTACAAAAAGGACTTTTAAAAAGCTTCAAACAAAAACAGGGGGATGGAGAGGAATTTGGTGGTCCAGCACACGTCCTCCGCAAACAGAACAATTATAAATAAAGTAGAGCGCGGTTCCATTGCTGCACCAACTCCGCACTGAGGCTGGAGAATTTTAGGTGTTCAAAAAGGGCATCTTTTATAGGATGCACGGCCTTCACTAACTAAAGCGGTATGCTTCACTTAAGGGCGTGCTCCTTGCCGGGCGGGTGCTGCAATACCCAGCGGGTCCCTCAAAGGGGCCATTTGCCAGATATCTTCTAGTCTCAATGTCTTGTGTTGGCAGACAGGGGAATGAGCTTCTTTTTTGAGGTATGGGGTAAAATGGTAGATTGTGAAATAAGTTTAAAGTTGGCTATGGGCAATCCGTTGTCAATTTTATAACCAGAAACTGCCTATGTCAATGTTAAAAGAATCTTGTGAACCAATAGGGGAAGCAATGAGCTCTAGGTTCTAGTGAAGGTCAATATGTTTTTTGCCTGCTATGCCAGTGGAGGTTCATCGGGATTTCTTCAACAAAATGTTTTTGTACCAATCTAGGCAAGATTAAATTTTGTTGATTGTGTTGCACTATACCCGTTGATCTGTAAAGGAAAAGACAATTTTTTTGGGGGGAGGGGTAGGAGTTTCTCACATTGCACTCTGGTTTTTGCCTTCTCAGACCTGTTGACACAAAATGTATGACACAACATCATAACTATTTACAAGGATAGACACAGCAGACGTGGTCAGTGTGACTGCTCTCCCCCAGCGCAGCTGCACCACTAAGCCTTGACCACTGAGCCTCGTTGCAGGGTATTTGAGGCCCTCCTCCTAACTGCAGGCTCCTGCCTGAGCCTCACCCCTGGTGGCCTAGTGGGAGAGCACTCTGCTCTTCTGCTGATCTGCCCCTCTTGCCTCTTCTTCTATTTTCCGTCTTTTTATATTTCATCTTCCTTCTCATTCTGTTTTCTCCTCTTCCTTTTTTCCTGTGCTTTTTTTCCCAAACTCTTTCCTCCCACAGCCCCAACCCCCTCCAGTGTGTACTTCCTGCCTCCCAGCTGATCCACCCTACCCCGGTCCCTACTTAATGGCGGCCACGCGCAGCAGGCACGCCAAAGTCAAACTCGTCTGCGGCCAGGGACCCTGGTCCTCCGACCTGCCTGCCCTTCGACTCCAGCACCCTCCACGCTCTCAACTCCGGATGCAGCAACAATTGCTGGCTTTCGACGCTGAGCAACACCCAAGGCACGATCTCCTATCCACAATGTCACTGCAACTTCACCCACCTCCGGACCCCAGTGGCAGCCCCCAGCGATCTGGACCTCAACGCTCACAAACCACTCCAATGCATCCTCAACATGCACTCCCTACACAAGCGTGCAATAGAAATCTGGGACCACAAAAGTTATGCGCCATACTTCTCCTTCCTCACAGAAACCACGCCCGACATCGCCATCACCATTCCTGATGGATACAAGATCCCGCGAAAGGACCGCCCCATCCACCCAGGAGGAGGCATCGCCAACGTCCACAAAAACACACTCTGCATGAGGACTACCAGCCCGGATGACACTACAGCCCTCATGGAGCACCTCCACTTCCAGGTTCAGACCCATCCTCTAACACCTCTCCACGGAACCCTCATCTACAGGCCAACCGGCCCATGCTCATTTCACTGACCTCATTGCACCCCACACCCTTGACTTCACAGACTACATCCTACTTGTAGACCTAAACTTCCACCTGGACAACCACTACGACCCTAACACCACCTCCTTCCTAGAGAACCTCGCCAACATAGGACTGAAGCAACTAGTCAACGCCCCACGCACACTGCGGGACATACACTCGACCCAGTCTTCGCAGAACGAAACAGCATCTCCTACAGCCACACCACGGAACTCCTCTGGACAGACCATCACTGCTTTCACTTCTCCTTCAAACAACCCACCGTACACAAGCACGCCCACCGCCTCCCCCACAGAAGCTGGAAGACCAGCTCACCTCTGCCCTCATCAGCACCCCACCACTGACTACGCCAGACGCAAAACCTGCGGCACCCACCCTCCACCACTGGATCACGAACTGCACAAACACACTCGCACCCCCCCCCCCTCAAGAAAGCCAAAGGACGACATCAAGAAAGCAAGCTGGTTCACCCCTGCACTCCAATAATCCAAATGATCCTGCCGACGACTCGAAAAAGACATGGAATAACAACAAAAACTCAGAAACACGCACTGCCCACAGAGCAGCCACCACAGCACACCACCAACTCATCAAATCCACAAAGAAGAAACCCCTCCAAGACAGAATCCTCACCAACTCTCATAACACCACAGAACTCTTCTCCATCATCAAGGAATTAGCAAAACACTGCAGAGAAACAATAGACGTACCACCTCCCTAGACCTCGGCAGCAGAATCAGCACCTTTTTTCACCTCAAGATTAAGAAGATCTACGACAACTTCAATAGCCAACACCGCCGCACAACTCCAGCTCCCCCCTAGTAACACCACCCAACAGACCCTGCTCACTTGGACCCCATGCAAAACAGAAAAAAACGTAAAGACCGTGAAGAGCATCCACTCTGGAGCTCCCTTAGAACCCTGCCCATCCCACATCTTCCATAGAGCTGCCACAGCTATCGCACCCAAACTTTGCCAGACGACCAACTGCTCCCTTGAAACCGCCACATTCCCCACACACTGAAGTTAACACCCTCCTGAAGAAACCCTCCGCAGACCTGACAGACCTCAAAAACTACAGGCCCATCTCCCTGCTTCCATTCACAGCTAGGGTCATCAAAAAGGCCGTAAACACCCAGCTAGCAAACGTCATCGAAGCTAACAACGTCCTGGACATCTCCCAATACGGATTCCTCAGCAACCAGAGCACGAGACTGCCCTACTCGCCGCCGACATCCGCTCCCTCCTGGACCAGGGTCAAACGGCAGCCCTCATCCTCCTGGACCTCTCGGCTGCCTTCGACACCATTTCCCACCACACACTAGCCACCAAACTCAACGATGCAGGCATCCCCGGAAAGGCCCTCGACTGGATATGCTCATTTCTCACTGGCAAAACTCAGGTAGTCAGACTCCTGCCCAACCTCTCGAAACCAACAGTGACCAACTGTGGTGTGCGCCCCAGGGATCCTCCCTCAGCCCCACTCTCTTCAACATATACATGGCCCCCTTTGCACCCATCGTTAGAAACCACGGGCTCAACATCGTCTCCTACGCCGACACCCAGCTTATCCTCTCCCTCATCAACGAACCCAACATCAGCAGACAACTTACAAGAAGGGATGAAAGCCATCACCACCTGGATAAAGAGGAGCTGCCTGAAACTCAACTCAGAAAACAGAAGTCCTCATCCTTGGCTCCACCCCCTTCACATGGACTCCTGGTTGCTCCCCGCACTCAGAAACCCCCCCACCCTGATGGACCAAACAAAAAACCTCAGCATCATACTAGATTTATCGCTCACAATGAACCGCCAGATCAACGCCGTATTCCTCCGCCTGCTTCAATACCCTCCACATACTCTGAAAAATGTTCAAATGGATGCCATCCGAATCCAGAACAACTCACACACACTCATCAGTAGCAGACTGGACTACGGGCAAGCCCTACCCTGGAATCAACAAGAAACTACTTTGCAAACTCCAGACCATCTAGAATGCCACAGCTAGACTGAGCCTAGAAATTCCCCATCGTAGCCACATCACCCAACACCTCCACGATCTCCACTGGCTCCCTATCGAAAAAAGAATAACCTTCAAACTTCTCACTCATGCATACAAGGCCCTCCACAACATCGGACCAACATACCAGAACAACCACCTCTCCTTCCACGCACCCAAATGACACCTCCAATCAGCTGACCTCTCTAACCATCGTTCCACGCATCTACAAGACCAGAACGGGAGTTTCTTCTTCTACCTCACAGCCAAGGCCTGGAACAACCTCCTCTATACCTCGGCCAAGGCCCACACTGCTCCAGTTCATGAAGGACCTCAAGACCTGGTTCTTCGGATGACTCCAGCGCTCAAAGGAGCCACTTCCCCTCCCCCAGCACAATGAAACCCTCAGCGTGACTAGCTGCGCTTTACCAACCCCTCATTGATTGATTGAGCGATGAGCATACTATAGATTTAGATGCTGCTTGTCTGCACATTAGATACCCCAGCAAGCGACCAGTGTGATCACTGCAAATGCTACGGTAGCGGTGAAAACTCATTTATATAGAGTCAAGGTCTGACCTTACCCATATTGCAATTTACATGTGGCCCTTTGGAGTCCCTCAGAGCAGCTTCAAATTTGCAAGATAACTTGAGAAAACCCAGCTAAGTTATGGTACTGCATAATATCAAAAAGCTACATTGGCTGGGGTGCAGCGAATTATCCTGACTTAGTTATCCTTTAACACTTTTTTTCTGGAGAAGCATTAAGAGTGAATGTTACATTTAATTATTGATCTCTTCCTGGGAACCAGATACAAAAGATACTTCTTGGAATTTTTAAAATATTTATTACAAATACAAATGGAAATCTAGCTTTACCAATGAATTGTAATACTTTTTTTTTTTTTACCAAAGGTACTTTAAAAAAAGTTACCTGTAGCCTACAGAAAGACTCTTAAAAGCCCATTGGCATGAGCTTCCAACTATCACTCAGGAGCTGAATGGCTCCTTGATCAGGTGTGAATTGGCTACCAGAGCCAAAAGGTGTGTGTGTGTGTGTGTGTGCGTGTGCGTGTGTGTGTGTGTGTGTGTGTGTGTGTGTCTCTCTCTCTCTCATTAACTTCAATGGGAGCTGGCATAGGCAGATGCAGCTTACACCTGGGACTTCTCCTTCAATTATTCTGCTAGCCAGCAGGGCATCAATTCCAGTGGGAGAAGAAATGCCACAAGAGCCGGTTTTGGGTGACCAGAGGAGAGGGTTTTGAGGAACGGGACACATCTAGGGTGGGCACAGGAGCTCTGCAAAAGAGAGGAAAGGTTCTGCCATCTTGGTTTTAGGTAGTAAGAGGCACTGTGGGATTTTTTTGCAGTAGGGCACACGAACTGCTGCAAACATGGGTAGGGTTAACTCTCGGAACATTTTCCCTATTGGCCAGGAAGAGGCCAGGAGCACCCCACCCACTGGCTAGTGCCATCCGTAAATTGGCACCCTCTTCAGCACCCCTCTGGACCAGTGGAAGACAGGAGTGTACCTGATGTCGTGACCTGTAAGGAGAACCGGAAGGGCTGTGTTAGACCTGGCACCTTGGCGTGAGTTTCCCTTCCACTTTATTTGCTGGTGTCCGCTGCTCAGGGCACTGCGCCACGGCCAACCAGTGCCGCAGTGCAAGTGCTCCCTATGAAACGTGTAACTGTGCTTGATGTCCCTGATTGGTTCATTGGATTTACTGTCAGTCCCCAGTAGGGTGCACCAGGAGTGGATTCTTGGTGCTTCTGCTCGTCCTGACATTCGAGCCGTGTGTGCATCCCGCCGGAACCAGACTGTGCCCCTCATTGCCCCTCCTAGGGCTGTGGCACTCGGGAGCTTGCCTGCCTTTGTCCCCGTGAGAGCCTCGCTCCGATCGGAGTCGCTCTCTGCCCCCGGGCTAGGCTTCCTGCTCCTCTGCCCCTTGCCTGCTACTGGAGCGCGTTGAGACGCTCTCACCACTCCCGCCGAAATTCCTCGGACGATCGCGATCCACGCCGGGTCGACAGATGCACGGGCCGTGCCCTGTGACCCCGCTTTGCTATCCCAGAGACTAGTCAGGCCGCGCCGCCCCCGCTGAGGAGACTCCCGCACCGCCGTGCAAAGGGTCGCGGGCCGCGCCTGCCTGATTGCACACGCCCGCTGACGTCAGGATCCAGAAGCGCCCCCAATCATCGGAGTCGCACTGACCCGTGCCGACTCTCACCAAGGGACCGCAACAGTCCCCAATGATGTGGTATCGGGCTAGGGGCCCGCAACGTTATTTCCCCTTCATCGCACCGGCTGCACCCGCCTCTGTGGAACCGTGAGTACGAGTGAGTGTGCAGCCTAGCGCACCGGGCCTCCCAGTTCCCCGCACTGCAAGTCGCATCGCCGAGCCCGGCTCGCATCAAGCCCTGTCCCCGAGCCGCTGGGAAGAGCCGTACGTGACGCAGGCGTCCTCACGCCCGATGCGTGAGCCGCGGTAGGGTCCGGGTCAGTTTCCGCCAGGAGAGCGGGGGAAGCGCTGCGAAGCGCCCCAGAGGCCCAGGGCGCGTCTAAGGTCACCCGAACTGGTGCAAGGAGGTGCTTTGAACATAACTAACTGAAAGAACTATAAAGAAGTGATTTAACAAGGAAATCCACATTTGAACTTGAAACTAAAGAAAAGCTTGCCTATTTACAATCTGTTGGTACACAAAAACGTTATTGGTCTTGTAATAAGTCTGAACTGCTCATATATATATTTTTACATAAAGAGAACGTATTTTTATATATCCACAGCCTGGTGTCCATTTGTGGGGGGATTGGTACATTTTACTGTGTGTGTTATTACAAATGCTTAACTGAATAACGCCTGAAGAATAGCCTTGGCTGCTCACGCCACGCACCTAGAGGGTGAGCAAGGGTAATTCTAAGGGGTCATCCTTTGCCCTGACTTAGAGGAGAGGGTCCCTGCTTGTCACAAGTGAATACTTGCACCAACCAGAGACCCCCAATTCTAACAGGCTGGAACTGCTTCCAGTTGTACCCAGGACTGAGAAGTGGACTCCAAGGGTCAGTTGGCTGACCTTCTGTTATGCGACAGTGATACAAATGCTGGAAGAAGCCTCCTGAGAAAGTCCAAATGACCAGTTACAACGGGACCTGCCCTGGACCCTGCTGATGGCTTCTATGGAGTGAGTCCTGACTCCAAGTGCTGTTCCTGAGGTTCTGAACCCTTGGTTAGGGTTAGACTATATTCCTCCTGTCTGACTCTAAAACCTGGGGCTTAAAAACTTGATCAAGGATTTTTGCCTTGAGAGCCAACAGAAGTCTGGGACCAATCGACTAAGAAGATTCACCGAGGGTGCATGGCTGATGGCCTGACTTCACTGCAACTCCCGCTACTTTGCAGCAACAAATCAGATTCAGAAGGCTCGCTGCAGACCAGCATCCAAAGACGACATACCGTCTTCTCGCTTCAACCTGGCCCTGCTGATGGCTTTCTGGGTGCAAACTCTGAACTTTTCCCACCTTCGTCTACGGCTTCACCAAGACTTTGTCCTATGGCGTCCCGTCATCACCGACCCTTTCTTCAGATTCAGCCTGCTGCCTTGCCCCGCTGAGGAATCTACCCTCTCAGGGAGTTTCTAAGTCAGACGGTAACTCTTTGACTGGGATCTATCTGGCCCTTGTATCCAACCTGCGCTTTGTGGTGCTATTTTTATTTAAATCTTTAAAAATTCATATCTCAGGTTCCCCTTATTGGATTTTTGTGGTTTAGTATCATTTTGATCATTAAAATATTCTCTATTTATATCACTGGATTCGATTTATAATTTTATACAGCACTCAAATACTCAGAGGCAACTCGGCACTGCTGCTGTCATAACCAAGAGAAGGAATATAAAACCAGAATAAAAGCTGCTCTGCTGATTAAAAAGCTACGTCTTCAGGGATTTTCGAAAAGAGAGGAGATCTGGGCACTTCCTTAAATTCGTGGAGAGGGAGTTCCATAACTTCACGGCCTTCAAATCAAACAACTGGAGTGGGATTTCTCTCCATTTATCCATGGCATACATGCATCTTCCTGTGTTTAGCCCGTCCCGAGAGCATGGAAAAATTACTACTATCGTTCGCTCCCATTTTATAAACTGTTTTAGGAACTATTTCTTCTTTGTTTTTCAGCACTTCACAGGAGTACTCGTGTTTTCATTGGCTCCGACTCTGTTTCTGTAAACAGGCCTGTAAATCTTGTTTTTCTCTGGTCACATTTGATGTGCATTCAAAGACTGAGATCAAATGTCAGATGCTGTTTTCCCGAAGGAACCAGTGTACTTTTCTTTTGCTGACCTCAAAGTGATAGGATTTTTGTGTGTCTCCTGCCAGTCGACCACATTCCACTTCATGCTTGACCCGTTCCTCCCCCACCCCTCCCTCATTGCTGATTGCCCCCTCTTTCCTTGACCCCTCCGTTCACAATGCTTGTTTGCTAGGCAACAGTTCAGTCCCATCCAGAATTTAAACCTCCTACTTCCCACCTGCTCATGTCAACAGTGCCCCAGAATGGGAAACATCATTTTCAACGAAGGCTTTTCTACGCGTGACGTTTACTACGAGGCACTTACCTCGCAAACGTCTTTTCCACGCGTATGCCTTCAACGACAGTCTTTGCCACGCATATACGTACTGGTTGGCGGGGGTCGGCTGGGGGAGGGGCTGGGGGGGGCCTGGGGGGGTCTCCCCCCCAGAAAAAAAAAAAGGAACGGGGCTGGGGGGGGCCTGGGGGGGTCTCCCCCCCAAAAAAAAAAAAAGGAACGGGTTAATTAAATTTAAAAAAACGCACTTCAGTACCAACGAGGATGCCACACACGGCGTCAGAGTGTCAGTTTACTGCCCTGAGCTCGGCTCCCTTTCCCAGTGCTTACGATAATTAGACAAAGAAAAACCTAAATTAATTGAGCAGGCGTCGACGGCTTCCTCCAGAGCGGGTTAATTACATTTAAAAAAAAAACGCACTTCAGTAGCACTGAGGTAAAAGGAAAGTGCCTCCCCCAAAGACGTGCCGTTACGGCAGTCCTTTTTTAATTTTGGCAGACGTGTTTTCACGCTTGTTTCGATGGTGGATGGAAGGTACGGGCTGCTGGTGAAAGACAGGAAGGTGTCAGGTAAGAAAATAATCTTTAGCATTTGTGTTTGTGTTTAGGACGTAAAAATGCGTGGTATGATCCTTCGTTGCAAATTCCAGCGTGGTAAAGCCACTTGCGAACTAAAATTCGCGTGGTATTGCCATGCGTGGAACTTGTATTCGTGGTAACATCATATATTCCCCCAGAATAAGATATTGCTCAATACCTACACTGACACTCCCTCTTTCATAGTGCTGTCTATTCTTAGTCTCAGTGGACATGATTTTTCTCAGCAATTTGCACATAGAGAGCTGTGTCTGCAGACACCCTTCAGCAATGCTCCTTCACAGAGGAGGTTTTCGGAGAGCGTGCGCACAAGAACAACAAGAACGGACAGCGGTTATATACCTGAACACCACGTGAAAGGTTACCAAATACGAGAATTTTTCACAATATTCTAAAAAACAGGTTTGATGCCGGGGGGGGGGGGGATGGGGGGAGGGGGGAACGTGAGAAATAATGGACAAGGAAGACACAAATAAAACAAATTTTAGGAGAAAAAAACACAATAAAACGTACAACCCATGTGGAGAGCCGGTCTGAAATATTTACTTGGCATGAGAAAAGCAATAAAGGTTTTAAAACTCCAAAAGCATTATAACTGAATCACATGAGGCTTTCGGACAGTTATCAATGTGTCATTTACAGTTTCGCAATGGTGTTGCAGTTGCTTATGAAAGTCTCTCTGAGACAAATCATACCAATTAACACATGGGCCCCCAGATTTCACATAGAAATGCTTTCCCTCTTAGGCACTGATGATGAGCTTGCAGGACAATACGATTCAAGACCGATAGAAAACGAGGGAGTGATGTGTGAGAACAAAAATCGTCTCAATATTTTCATGATGTGCATTTGCAAAACTAGTTGTGGCACAGCTTGGTAAAAGAGGGACTCTGCTGCCTTTAGAGTGATGTAACTAACTCAGATTGAAACGGTGTACTTTCAGCCTCATAGCAATGAACAGAGGCCACAGTGTACAATGCTAACCTCCGCTCTCTTGGTCAATCAGCCCATCTCACACATCAACAAACGTGCATGCCTACTTGTACAGACTTTCTATGTCGTGTGTAGTTGGACGCCGTAGAGAATTGCGCTTACACTCAAACAGTTAATATATGAAATAATCAAATTGAAATGTGCACTATAATAGTGAGCCTCAAACATGTGTACATTGAATAGGTTTCTAGATGGATCGATTAACGAAGAATCAAAAACAGAGTCTTAATGTGCTTCCTGATCAAGAAAAACATCTAGGATTATTACATATAAAAAGAATTACCAGCAGTTTGTTTTAGATTGCCATGCTGTCTAAGCTAAATGAACTGTCTCGCCTACTAATCTACATTCATTCCGGTTTTATTTAATCACAAATGTGAAGTGCACCACAACAAATAAGTTCCAAAGTAATTTAGTCCATCTAATTGGTGTAAGTCCCAAAAAATTCATTAATCTTCACATGAATATTGTAAAAACAGCCAACCTGTTTCGTCTAACTTCTGTGGACTTCAGCAGGGCGTATTGTTTAGTCGTATCCTTCTCTGCCTAGTTGTGGGACTTGGAATTTGTAGCAATGAAATGGAAACATTTTGATAAAGGATGGACCTTTAGTCACATTTTGAGGGAAGGTTTCCATATACATAAAATCTAGAACAGCTTGATGTTTTGAATTTCCAGCAGAGAAGTGGCGTTTCATGACTGACCAGTGGTGAATTAAGCAATTTGCCGAAATCCTCCAGAAATGAATTTCCATCTTTTTAAGGTTGTGTATTAAAGAAGGATTCATAAGGTGTTGCAGGTTCCAAAGTCTAGACAGATTTTTTGAATGGGACAGTGGAGCGTGTTCATCACCGTTTAAAATCCTTTCTGCCAGAGGCATCAAAGGAGAGTTGCACGAGAGACAGACATAAGAGGACCAACGACAATGGGAAAGGGCACTGAACATCTCACCATGGTGAGCAAAGAGTCACAGATGGGACCCGAGAGGCAGTGGCGAAAGGCCCAATTTGCCCCCACCCACGAGCAACTTACTGAACAATGATGAACATATGCTTTAGCGAGAATATTTATCCTCCCAGTCACACTCAACTTCTCAAGGAGAGTGAGAAGTCAGCCTCTGGAGAAGTGCAGTTTCTGCATTCAGCCTGCAACCAATAACAGATTAGTGCCTGCCCAGGAGCCCAGACCACATGGTCTTAAAAGGAAGAAGTGGTTTACAAGTGGGCAAGCTTGTGGCCAATAAAAGACCTCTATACATATCCCACAGTTATTGGATCTGGTTCTGCCATCCTGATTGGCGGTCAGCACTAGGATGCCACAGCTCAAATCTGCAGACAGCAATTTAATGATTAGTCGTCTATTGGACAAAATAGAAATTAAGACTGCTAGTTACAAACGGAAATATACACATTTCAGAAGTTTGGCAGTATAAATACCACAACCTGATTGCTGTAAGCCACATAATTCCTAGTCATGCAAACAGACTACATTTCTTTCCTTGCTATCAATTCCTTGTCTTAGCGGCTCCTGATGAGTATTTGGCCTCTAATGTCATTGTGGTGGACATGGCAGATCCAATGTTGCCACCTTGTGCCTCAGACTGAAACCGATAGTAGTGATTATGGCTGTTCTGCAGGTATTCATTAATGTAGTTTAGTATTGTTGCTATCCTAGTCTCTACACATTCTAGTACCAATTCTTATTACGCCCTTCTGATTCTAAACTGGAAAGTTGGGATATGTGGCTGTGAATGTAGTGGCTGTACTGTTGTCCTTTCCAGTGGATGGTGCAATAGAATGTGTCAAAGGTGAACTTTGAGACTTTTAAATTGCTTCATTAGTGGCACTATAGATGCTGCGTAGTGAGCAAATTAGTTATCAATCATACTCGCAGTGGCAATCTGAATGACCACCACATTCACAATGCACTAGTTGATGTGTCATCTCCTCTTCAACTAGTAGTGCTGGGTCCAACATGTAGTGCTGTTACTCTAGCTGCTATTGCTGCTTCTACTGCAACGTTGTTGAGTTTCAGTTTACTTTTGCTGGTCGATCTATCTGTGCCGCTGCTACCTTTGTTCGTTTCTTGTGTTCATTGGTGTGACAAGAGGGCCAGTGTTGCTACCTAACTTTGTGTGTGGGGCATTTGTTTCAAATAAACTATGGTAGAGGAATCTGGGAATTCCTTCCAACAAGGAAATTAACATTTGGAGGAAATTTGCTACTCTCTTTTAAGAATCCTTCCAAAGAGGCAGAAGCAGTTTTTCATCAGGCCAGGAAACAACTTTAAGTTCTTCAACTGGCAGAAAACTCGAGTAGCTCAAGAGTACAATTAAAAGAGGTACTGGTACTGTGCAAGCAAAAGGTGCCATGTGTTACATGTTGTAAATAAACAGAACTATAGCAGCAATGGACACCCAGTACATGATGCTTAGAATGGCGGATTCTGGTGTGCTGGAGCTATTCAGATAGAAAAATTCACTCAAGTCCAATTTATCAAGTGGTTAATGACTACATCTAGTCCCACTGCTTCCTAGGCAGTGGAAGGTTTGACCATGAATAAGGAATCTGATGACATTTCTCTAGTGGCGCATTGAGAGCCACTCTGATGTCTGCATAATGGTGATGGTGCCTTTAGCAGGTCTGAATCCATAGGAAGTTCTGTTTTCCATGCCATTTGGGAGAGATGACAAACCGCGCCTTTTATAGATATGCTAGCTCAACAGTTCTTCAGTAACCTTTAATGATTACTAATGCAACAGTTACTATTGTATATCTGAGAACATCAGAATTGCCCCATTTTTCATTTTCTTTTTGAAGCTCCCTTCTGCAAAATTACTGATGTATTCCTTAAAGTGAATTGCGGTATATGGTTTTCCAGACAGGTCTGAAGCTTTCATTTTATCTGCAATTGCAGCACTTCAAAACTTCTCTCTTTTGAAAAAAGGGCAGGGAAATTGGGGTTGTGGTATCTGATCACAACCCCAAGGAAAAGCAGATGGAAAAGAAAGGGACGATTTGTGGTTGTTCCATACAACTTAGTGATTTTGTTATCAAAGTGAGCAAGGAGAAAGGGTTGCCACAGTTGTGGTGAGACATATGGATATTTTGTATGGTACCAGTGGGTCTTCAAAAGGTTGTGCATTTGGTGCTTTGCCATGGAGGCCCCTGCAGCATACCAGCCATTTTCAGCCCTCTGTGCAGTTTTTTGATAAAAGCGAACTATGGAACCTGAAGCAGGGTTGTTGGTTGAGGGAGGGGAAACCTTACTCAAGCAGCGACAACAATCTTGGTCATGGTTGTACCACAAGCATCACTAAATGAACCGGTTTTTAACCCTCTGGTAGCTTGACACAAAAGCAGTCGGGCTTAACCTAGAGGCAATGTGCAAAGTATTTATGCTGCACACAAACAGTAATAAAGTTAAAACCCAAGACAAGAAAAAGCCCACACCAATTTAGAAAAATTATTTAACATCAAAAATCCAATCAGCAGAGCCGGAGATATACAATTTCAAAGATTTAAGACCAGTAGAGTGACTAAAAGTATAAATCGCTACTCACAATTATCTGGTCGTGCTAGCCCGGGTGAAAGCACAAGTTCAGCCACACCACGATGGGACCAGATTAGCTCTGCTGAAAAAGTTCAGTCCGAAAGTCCAAAGCAAAAAGTTCTGTTTGCAGTGGAGGAAACCACAAGGAGTACGGAAAGTGTTGTGGATGGTCGTCAGTGTAACGCGAAGCGCATGCCAGGCTTTAGCGAATGTTGTCACTGTAGCGTGAAAATCCAGTAGAGTGAATGGTCATGGGGTGCCGCTCGTAGTCGTGGACTAAATACGCGTTCCAGAGACTTTCCTGCTCTGCCCTGCCATTGTCCGGTGGAACTTTGACCTGTAACCTGGGAGCCCGTGTGCTCGGTTACCAACCTTGCTGGGTGCTGCTGTGGGGAGAGCCTACGCCTCTGACACCGGGAGCGGGACTGCGAGGACCAGAGGTGCTTGCGCCAGGACATCGCGCGCACCTGGTGCCTCTTCCCGCCCCCCTCCTCCTACTTAACCCAGCCCCCTGACGCGATCGCGGGACGCGCGCGGACGGAAGTGGACGAGGGAGGACGGGCCACCCCCCCCTGCCCGGTCAACCACACCCGATTTGCTAAAGCAGACCATTGGGTTCCCTGACACTGGGAATGTCTACGCGGGAAACTAGAAGCAAATCATCTATGGCTGCGGCAGGAGCTGCCCAAGGTACAATTGACAATTATTTTGTAAAGGCCGGCGCACTCTTGATAGAAGACATCGAAGTACTTGAACGACGGATCTCCCAGGAAATCGACTGGGTGCGGAGGTCCTCAATGGGTCCGCTTGCCCTAGCTAAAACACCGGAGAGGGGGGAAACCTTTACCGACCACACTGCGGGGGTGACAGGGGCAAACCAGTCTCTCACTAACTCCGATCTTGACGACATGAGCCTACTGACCCTTCCTAATACACAGACACCACATATAGTCATCTCTAACCCCCCTCAAGACACAACATCAGATATCCCAAGTGAGAACATCTCCGATCGTACAAGGGGGGCAAAGGAAGGTGCCATCCCAAAAAGAGGGAGAGGTGGGGCGACCAAGGGGGGGAAGAAACCAAAAAACCCTAAGTCCAACACTGTAAAAAAAACTCCTGTGAGGGGGGAAAAACACCATGAGTGTCTTGCCGGTGAAAGGAGACGAGGCTCCACCCGCCGAAAGGGTAGTACCGGATCCAGTACCCTTGTCTAATAATTCTATACTGGATCCTTCTAGTGAGGATATCACATTGGCGGACATAGGCGCACTTATTAGGTCCCTCCTAAGTCCCTTAGAAGCTCGCCTAATAAAAATAGAAGCTAGGCTGATCGACATAGAAAAATCCACAGTCCAGCTGGCTGATTCTATAAAAACAGAAAGGAAGGGCAATACAGGGGGGTTGGAACCACCAGCTGATAAGACCCCTCAGCTAGTAACGACACTGAAGGAGAAAGTTATAGGTTTCACACAAAATGCCCAACATAAAACAAACCAAAATAAAACTCCCCAACAACTGAACGGGAAAACCACTGTTGCGCCTAATAATCGCCAATCATTGCCAGACGCCCTCCCCGTTCCAAATACACACTCTAAAGCTAATAATACCACCCCTAGTCAACCACAGAAAGACCAGCCACCACCAGCTAATACACAAAAAAATATCCCCCCCAACTAAAACTGTGAATCTTCCACCCGAGGCAGCCCCTTACACAATAATACTAGCTGGGGTACCTGGGTTAAAACCCAATACCTCAGAGGCAGCCTCCTCCCTTAAAAATAAGGCAATCGAGAGGCCCCTGGCCTGGACGGGGTACCAGGCGACCTATACAAGCAGGAGCCGGGGATTTGGGCACCATATCTGTCGCAAATTTTTAATGCGGTTCTGGGAGGAATGGGGGTCCCGGACACTTGGCTGGGAGCAGAGGTGGTCCCTATATTTAAAAGGGGATCCCCACTGCTCCCAGCCAACTACCGTCCCATTAGTCTAATTGATGTCTCTCAAAAGCTCTTTGGGAGGCTGGTGTTGGATAGGCTCCAGAACTGGCTGGAGGAAACTAATACTTTGAGCCCATATCAAGCGGGATTCAGGAGGGGGGTCTCAACGGTCGACCAAGTCTTCAGACTGAGCCTCATCTACTGGAGGACAGCGCTGATCGAGGGCGGCTTTCGATCTGGTGCCTAGATCCAAGTTATGGAAGGTTATGGAAGATTTGGGGGTCCCAAAAGACATTCTTGCAATCCTTATTAAATTACACCAAAACAACTTTGCACAAGTCAGGTGCGGAAACAGCGGCATATTAACTAAGAGGTTCCCCGTTTGAAGAGGGGTGAGGCAGGGTTGTGTGCTTGCACCGACCCTGTTTTGCCTCTTCGTGAACGGGGTAATAGAGCACCTGACCAGGATTGCCAACATTGATGCCCCGAAACTGTGCGGCAGCAGGGTCCCCGCAATAATGTTTGCGGATGATACCCTGCTGCTGTCCAAATCCCCTATGGGCATCCAGCGGGTATTAGATGGGTTTCTGGGCTTCTGCGAGGAAAGGGGACTAGAAGTTAATCCGCAGAAAATCTAATTTATGATTTTAAACTCAATGCCGACCAACCGACCAAACCCAAAGCTAGGAGAAGTAAGTCTAGAAAGAGTGCAGACATTCGAGTACTTGGGGATAACCCTTAACCAAAACCTGACGTGGGAGGCACATCAAGCCAAATCGACCATGAAATTGACCCAGAGGGCGGGTGGCATCTTAAGAATTGCTGGCAAATCTACTTACCGCCCACTTGGCCCAGCAATTCAAATCTATAAAGTACAGGCTCGGGGGGCAGTTACTTATGGTGGAGATCTTTGGGGCCACGTACCATCCCAAAGCCTGTTAACTGCCGAAAATAAGTTCTTAAGGCAACTAACATCCCTCCCCGGTAGCACACCACTCCTGCCCCTAAGATTGGATCTGGGCGCGAGGAACTTGGCCTCAAACCATTGGCTTTTTGGCGCCGCCTATGGAGCAGCCAGGAGCTGATAATCTACAGAGCTGAGCTCCAGGAATTTTTATCTGCTCCGAAAGTAAGCAGTATACCATGGTTAAGTTATATAAAGAACATGTGCGAGTCCCTTGGATTCCCAGGACTATGGGCAGATCCGGAGAGAGCCAGCATCAGTATCTCGAGGAAGATACTGTCCAGAACTTATAATGATTATATGCTTGCCGGAGCACTGGATAATGTCCGTGAAGGATCCCTAACTTTTGATTTTATCCAATTTAAAGACACTTTTACCATGGAATGTGTATTGAATGATATCATGCCTCCCTTAACAAGGAAACTATTCTTGCAGTGGAGGTATGGGACATTACCTTTGGGGTCCTTCACCAAAGGATGGACGAGTCAATCCAGTACAGGGACATGTGCTAATATTCAGGAGACCGATGTGCATGTTGTATTTATGTGCCCAGCTTATCGGAAAAGCAGAAAGCACTGGATCGTCCCGCTGCTTAAAAATTTGGGTTTTAGACGACTCTTACCAGCTTATAGAGTTTTAAAAACTGACTTATCCCCGGTAACTGTTTTTGCCTTGTCAAAATTTTTAACTGCAATATGGGTCACACGTGCTAGGTTGCTAAAGGGGTCGGGGAGGTAGAACCAACCCATCCCACTTGATTCATTGTAACTGTTTTTAAATTCATTCTGAACCAATCTCGATTGCTTATGCTCTTAAAATGTGTTTATAATTTGGTTTTAATGATGTAACATTTATGTGCACATCTTTTATGGTCTTGCGACCGAAATAAAGATTTGAAATTGGAATGGTCATTGCTGGAGATTTGCGTTGGCGATCACCATGGGCTGTCGATGCTGTAGTGCGTAGAACAAATCTTGCACTGTCGGCAGTCGCTGTAGAGCTTTGAGTCCGGATCACTGGTTCTTTGCATTGGCAGCTGGTGCGGGTGGCACAATCTTTGCACTAACAGGCCCGTTCCCGATTACAAAGAGCCCAAAACTTCAGGATTTCTCCTTTTCTTCAAGGACAAGCTCAACTGATGCTGCACTAGGGTCCAGGACCTGGGGGGTACATTTTGCAGATCAGGAACTCACTCCAGCAGAAGGTCAGCTGGCCTCAGGCTGGTCCAGGCACAGTTTCCAGGCAAGTCCAACTGCAGCAGGTCAGCTGGGCAGTTGCAGAGAAGCCTTTGGAGCGTATTTTGTCCCAGTAGCTCAGAACAGGAGGTGAGTAAGCTAACCCTTGGAGTCACTTCAGTCTGGGATGAAGGGCTAAGGTCCAGTCTTCCTTCTCAGCAAGCAAGTCAGGCCTCAAGCAGCAGGGCATCCTTCAGTATTATTCACAGGCACAGGAGTGTACTGAAGAGTGGGTCCCATTTTTCAGTTGAGCTTAGACAACATTTGCACTGTCTCTTCTAGACATGTTGCATGTACTTTGTAGGCTTACAGCCTGCCTATTGCTTTTCATTTGTTTCTTTTAGTGGATCTCCTATTTTCCAATATAGAATTCACCAGCATCTCGGAGGTTAGGCCCCTTCTTTGGACAGATCACTCCTTAATTTAATTTACCTTCTTCCTCCCAACTAAACTATTCAGCATGGATAAGTCACCAGTGGTGGCAAAGAGAGCATGGAGGCTGGTCACTCCTGATATATTTCAGCATCATTTTTCCCCAATAAATCTAAGGACCTTCCGTGAACAAATGGGAGCAGAAAGCCTTCACACTGAAATATCAAACACCCCAGATCAATGTGCGCCCAGATCTGTTAACAAACCCACTAGAAGAACACCATCTGAAAAATGGTACTCACATGAATTCAAGGTACTAAAAAGAACGTGCAAAGCACTCAAACATAAATGGAGATTATCCAAGCGAGATGAGGATAGAGGTCTATACAAAACCGAGCTGAGAACCTAAAACAATGCTGTCAAAAACACTAAAAAGAGTTACTTCGCAAATCGGATAAATGAGAACAGCAATCCACCCAAAAAACTCTACAAAATAGTGAAAGAGCTATGTAAGCCATCGAGTCTGTCACAAACCCAGCCTCCATCGATATATTGTTGTGAGAAAATCAAAAATTCTTTGCTGATAAAATCTCAGATCTACTCCTCATCCAGAAACCATCCCCCCTTTAAAGTGATCAACTGAGAAACACTGAATGCTCATCCTGAGGCTCATTCCTACCTCAGAAATGTTGTTCCATTACCAGAAAAACAGGTAGCTAAAGCAACGGCTGAAGTCAAGTCAGGGTCCCTGCTAGATACTTGTCCCCATTTTATTTTCTCTAGGATTATACCAACCCTTTGTCCTCATGTAACTCGCCTATTTAACAATTCATTAGATACTACTGTATTCTCAGAGACCTGGAAAAAAGCCACGGTAGTCCCATTACTGAAAAAAGCAGGCACTGACATTCATAATCCGGCAAACTACCAACCTATCTCTCAGCTGCCATACCTATCCAAAGTAATGGAGAAGCTGGTGAATAAACAGCTCTCCAATTACTTGAATCCAGCGAGCTCTTGGATCCACAAACAGCACGGAGGCTACCCTCCTGGTAGTCTTGGACAATATCAGATCCCTAATTGACCAGGGCAAGGCTGCCATCCTGATCCTATTGGACCTGTCGGCAGCATTTGACACGGTATCACATGATCTATTGTTGATTACCCTACATGAAAAGGGCGTACACTCCAAGGCCCTCCAGTGGTTCTGCTCCTTCCTAAGTAACAGAACACAAACAGCTCAAATGGGACCTTTAACTTCCACCCAAAAAAAACATTACCAGTGGCCTCCCACAGGGAGCTTCCCTGAGCCCTACCCTTTTCAATGCCTACATATCGTCTCTGGCTAAAATCAGCAAAAAATGGGGATTTAGTATCTGTTCCTATGTGGATGAAACACAACTGCTGATAGCCCTTGAAGAGACACCTGAGGACACCAAGATTAAATTAACCAATTGTCTCTCAGAAGCAGCGGGGTGGATGTCAGACCACTGTTTACAACTAAATGCCGATAAGTCAGAGATCCTACTCTTTGGCAGAGCCCAACTAATCTGGGATGCAACCTGGTGGCCCAAATCACCGAGACCTGCTCCCGCACCCAAACAGGTTGCAAAATACCTGGGAATTTTCATTGACAGTGCGCTAACCTGATTCTGCATGGTTAGTGCATTATGTGGGAGAAGGTTTGCCACCTTAAAACTACTAAAAAGACAGTTCTGGAGTGCAGAAAAACCATCATCCAGGCTTTGTTTATAAGCAAACTGGACTACAGGAATGCGCTCTATGTAGGCATGGCAGACTATCTTTTATCACGTCTGCAGGGGATCCAGAATGCGGCCGCCAAGCTGGTGTGTAACAAAAGCAGGTACAGCTCACCCTCCGAATGTCTGAGGGAGCTCCATTGGCTGCCTGTTCATCAAAGGTCAAAATTCAAGCTTCTGGGTCATGTTCATGAGGCATTATATCATCATGGCCTAGAGTCCTGCAATATAAAATTGAATTACATGCTCCAACTCGGAACTTAAGGTCGTGCAATCAGGCGCTGGCAAAAACTAAACGGATTACGAGGGCCAGAGCAGGGGGCCGCTCCTTCTCTCATCTGGCAGCAACACATTGGAACGAACTCCCGCTGGAAATTCGTCTTACCGATTACTATATATCTTTCAGAAAATAGCTAAAAATCCACCTGTTCCCTAGGGTTTAATTAAACAACTAGAGCTTTGAATGTTACCTTACTCTTATATTAGGTGTTTGCTTTCCTAGCGCCGTGATATCCTCTTGGATGAATGTTGAGTTTACAAATAAATAAAAGTATCCTTTAAAATCCTTGCTTCTTAGTGGTTAATCTTTCCTATTGGTCCCTGTCAGTTGTTCAAATCCAAAGAGCATTACTTGAAGCCTTCCACTTGTCTCATTGTAGCATCTGTTTAGGTACTACTTTTTCCTTTCTCTAACAGCATTTCACAAAAGTGTGAGATGTTTTCAGTGGCTCCAAGTTTTGTAAATGACTAATTCTTGTTCTCATCTCCTCACATAGAATGTCAGACACTGTTTGAGGAGAGTGCTCAAATTGAGAGAATTACCCTTGTCCCACAACCCCCTCCTCCTTCGTTGCTTCAGCCGTCCCATCCCCCTTCCTTTCAGTGTGTGTTAATTTTTAGTCTTACAATTATGTCAATTGCCTGAAAACATGTCATCCTTTTTACCATTGCTTACTTGAGCTCGCGTGTGTGTCTGCTGCAAGGACGCTGATCTGATGCTTGATGTCTGGCTGATATATTGCATTTCTTTAAAAATATGGCATAGGTGTGAATGCCAAAGGATGAGAGCTGTCGGCGACAGGGAGGGAAACCGGTCTTTGACAAAGAAGGGGGAAATTATAGCTGCTTTCATCAGGCAATGCTGCAGGGGAAAAGCTGTGAATTAATCTCAGAGTGGTGCAGGAATGCGTCTTTTGCTTCCAGGACCATTTTGTGCCTGGGTTTCTTGCATGTGTTCAAACTATTCAAGAGCGGCACAAGTTATTTTCTAGGGTTCCTGGTCAGCTGTTCTTGGCTTCTCATTTGCAGCTTTCCGTTGCCTTCCAGTCAGATTCGCGTCATGCACAAGCCAATAAATACATCTAAGCTTATTCTCGGCCAAATGACTTACCTTGGGAACTGTGGGAATGCCACTTATTTAGGCTTGAATTTTGCACTGTGTTTTAATGCTGTACATATGGCAGAAGGGAAAAAGTTATTCCCAAGGGAAAACCAACTACCTTTACTAAGTATGCGTGGAAAGATTTTTTTGGAGCGGGGGAAAAAAAGACCCACCCATACGTAAATATTGATGTGGTGAAGTACCGGCTTTTGCTCTCTTGCCCTAAGTTTAGCAACAAGTCGTAATATAAACACACAAACATGTAGGGTCTTTCGGACAGTACTTTTCGTCCATTAGTCTGTTCAAGTGCCATTGACATTTTGCTTTAGTTCCTCACAGTATGGAGGCAATGGGTCTGTATTCAGCCATTAGCTCTCTTCACTGTGACAGCATTTTATTTGAACACCTGCACTTCTGCCTAAAAAGCAGTCAGCTTTAGTGCCAGGCTCGTGGACCAATCTCTGCTTTCATTTGTGATTTTATTTCCTGCTTTTAAATGTAGTTTTGCAAATGGTCATTTTTTGCTTAGGCTTTTTTCTACACTTGCATGTTACCATTTGAAGGTGGCACTTTTTACTTTTTCATGTCTGCTACATAAGTCTCCCCCCCCCTCCCAAAAAGGTCTGAAATGCCTCTTGGCGTCATCATTAACGTGTTTTCTGAGCTCAGTATGGGGCTTGGATAAAGTCCGAGTGAACTTCCGAGCTGCTGCAGGTAAGCAAGGTTTCCGAGCCGCCTCAGTCCTCGGACTTCCCCCGCAGCACAAGCTTGGCCATCAGTATGTAACAAATTTGTAGCGCCGTCCACCACTGTCATCTTTGTTTTTGGGGATCCTCACACGCTTCTTAGCTAGCCACAAGACTTTCAGTATTGAAGCCAAAGTGTCTGCTGACTATCCTACCTTCCCAGAGACTCTAGGGATCTAAAAAGTGTATTTATTTAATGTTGTGAAATATTCTATATTGCTAAACTGGGATGGTGTGGGAATCAGAGCTTGGTGCAAAATTTTAGATCTAAGTAAAATGTTCTTTTATCCTGCTGTGTCTGTCATGAAAGCCAAGCCGTTCTGGAGTTTACCTGACATAGCTGTGCGCGTATGTTACCCTATTTTAAGCCAGCATTGTCCATTTTTTCAATGCTAACTTTTGGACTGGTGAAAGACTTATGTTAAAATCATTAAATGTACTTACGTGGGGACGGTGTGGGTGTGTACACTGCCAATCGTAAAGTCTAGATTCAGCTTTTGCCTTGGAAAACACAACACATAAGACAGGCCTGTGTGTAAATATATGTGGCGCCTATAGGGTAGGTTTGAACCAGAGACAGCAGCTCTGCCAGCCCCGGGGAAACTGACTCCATACATATTTTAAAATCGTCTCAGAATGCAAATATGTTTGAATCCACAATACATATTTAATTTTTTAGCACTTCCATCAGATGAAGTGGTTGCTAAGTATGTGAGTTAGTGACTTTAATGACTAATAGTCCACCCACCCCCTTTTTCACGTAACCACATGACTCCCTCGCAGTTTATGACTTGTTAGGCACCAGCTGTCAGAAGGCGTATGCTGTATTTTTTCTGCTTTCCTTTTCACTATGGTTCCAAAAGCATGCTATCCAAAATGGCAAAAAAAAATGCCCAAGCCAGT
The DNA here is from genome assembly GCF_964261635.1 of Lissotriton helveticus. NCBI lineage: Eukaryota > Metazoa > Chordata > Amphibia > Caudata > Salamandridae > Lissotriton > Lissotriton helveticus. The sequence goes on along the minus strand of NC_136063.1, from coordinate 781,376,383 downwards.
GGGTCACAAAGGCAACACCTATTGGTTGCATGTGAGGTCTCCTTTGAAGTGGGAGCAGCCTCTGGAGTTTTCCCAATACAGAGGTGTCTGGAATTTTCTGCCTCCATGCACTGGTTCCAGTCCGTCTGGGGGCACAACAGGCTTTGTGTGTGAGCTTGACCAGTGTCTTTAAAGTGCAAGTGTGATAGATGATGGCGGCGACCCCCCCAACTGAGCAAGGATGGCCCATCCTGCCTACAGCTAGTCCACCTTTGTCTCACTGTTGGGGAGGAATGCACAAAGGCCACCTGCTAACTATTCACAATCATTTGACCCAGGACACATGCACCTAATGGTTAGGACAAGAAAATGACATATTTCTAAAAGTAGTTTAAATAAGAAGAACCAGTAGCTTTTGGACAGGCCCAGCACACTTTCTCCTTTAGACAGTATCTGAAATATAGGAGTGTGCTGTTCTTAGAAAGGGTTAAGGTACTAGTGAGATAACAGGTAAGAGGAATATACTCCAATAGGAGCAAGTGGTCTCACACATCCCGAAAGGTGTCATGTTTCATCATCTGGGCATGTTCCTCATCGGGCCGGCACTGCAATGCTCAACGGGCACCCCTGAAGTAGCTCATTGCCAGAGATCTTTTTTATTTTACCAAAGGAGAAAGTGTGGGTATGATGTGTATGTAGTGTGGTGAAAAAGACTTAAAATAGGTGTACGGATGATAGGTTTGAGTAAACTTTATTTGTGTAGCTCACTGCCCTAATTAAAACATAGTGGTGCTCGTATGGGATTCAATGGTTCTAAGGAGCAGACGTGGTTAGGTTCTAAAGAGTATGGTGAACATGTTTATTGCCTACTGTGGCCCAAAGGGTCTTATGGCAATTTGTCAGGACCGGAGAAAAAGCAACCTACACTAATGCTTAACTGATTAGTTCAAGTGTATTTGAATTTCTCGTAAGTAGTCACAACATGTGACACAAAGCATGAATCTACCTGAATATTCCAACTGACCCGAAACACAAAAGACAAACAGTGCATGTGATACTTAAGTGTCCCATTGGAGCATATTCCACTGACTTGTTATCTCACTAGTACCGTAACTATTTCTAGGAACTTTCTAAAAGTGGCATTTTCAGAATTGTGATTTAAAATCAGACTTTACCATTACTTAGGGTTTTAAATTACAATTCCTCAGACACCAAACATGCAATTCCTACCGGAATCTAACCAAAAGCTGTCACTTATTTAATGTAATAAGGTAACCCAATGTTATCCTATGGGAGAGGTGTGCCTTGCAATAGTGGTAAATGAATTTAAGAGTTTTTCACTACCAAGACATGTAAAACTTAAAAAGCTATGTCCAACTCTTTAAATACACTCCACCCTACCCTATGGGCTGTTTAGGGCTTACAGCAGAGTTGACTTATATGTATTAAAAAAGAAAGAGCTGGCCTGACAAAAGGTTGATTTTGCCAGATTGAAATTGAAGTTTAAAACTGCACACACAGAGTGCACTTGCATGCCTGAGACATTTTTAAAGTGCTACTTAAGTGAATGGCACAATTAGTGCTGCAGGTCTAATAGTAGCATTTAATTAACAGGCCCTGGGTACATGTAATTCCACTTTACTAGGAACGTAAAAGTAAATGATATATGCCAATTGGGTGTAAGCCAATTTCACCATATTTAAAAGTGAGCGCACAAGCACTTTAGCACTGGCTAAGGGTGGTAAAGTGCACAGTGTCATAAGGCGAATAAAAATGAATTCACCAAAATTAGGGGCAGTGAAGGCAAAAAGTTTGGGGCTGACCGTGGAGAAAAGGCCAAGTACAACACAAGTCTGGTCCTCAGGAGATTTTTTTCCAACATGTTCCAAATTAGGCAGGTTCTCTTATGAGAAACTAACTCAAAGCTGTCCTATCTAAATTTATTTTTGCTTTATTCATTCTCAGTGGTGCAACCAAAACATCAGCATAGATTTGCTGACATGATGTTGCTCTAGTATTAGTTCAGTGTTGACGTATACCAGTGGAATACGAAAATAGAAGAGAATAGAAGAGCAATCTGATTTGAAAAAGGTGTACGTTGCAGGATATACAATATTGAAGAGAAACTCAGACTTTCTTCAGGGTCAAGTTGATACTTATCCGCAGCTAAAGCAGAAAGGATAAGTTTGTGATATAAAAGGATGGTGTGATTCATCAATTTATGGGGCAAAAAAACAGATCAGCTTTGCATGTACAAGATTTATTTAGGTGAGTGAAGAAAGCGATGTAAACTAAGAATGACATCAAAAGCTCCATGAATTGAAATTATTTTACACTAGTGACCAAAAATAAATATGGAATGAAGCGTTAACCATTCTTATATAATCACACTTGGCCTAAGAAATCTATGCATTCGAGTTAGCAAATATAACCCTGAGGAAAGAATTTTAGTTACCACCAGAGAAAATGTTTTGTGTTTAATGACTTTGATACTCCAGTGCATATGCAGCTAAATTTTGATGACTTGCCCAAGGTAAGAAAATTTTGCTCGAACCTACATTTTCAATTTATGGTTATCTGTATATCAAGTAAGGTGCATTCTAATGAAACAAGAGGGCCAGAGCCATACCAAATGTTTTTGACATTCACAAGAAATATTTATTTACATAAAAGTAGTTTAAATTGTAGTGATTTATGGAGTAAATCTAGTACAACTATGGCTCTTCTGGACCTTGGTTGGTTCCCTGTGTTGGAGTAAAAATATAACTCAAACACAAGCTTTGGTTAGATACAGCATCAATATTCAATATAATATAATAAAGAGAGAGCCCAAACCTTTGAGGCGGGTAATCTCAGGAACCACAGTACCAATCACAACACCCAATACAGCGTTGGAAAGGGCAGTTGCAGGAGTAGGACATAGGCTATGCAGACACCCACCATATACATTTAAAAGGTAAAAGAACCGTGCCAGCAAAGTAGTCCCTTGTGGGGTTTTTTTTTCGTTGTGCTGTGGGCGTGACAAACGCTGGGGGCGTGTGGTACGTTCCGCCCTTCATGCCATGTCTCATATCGTGTGTTGTGGGCGTGTGCTGGGGGCGTGTGCGGGATTACGGGAAAAAAAGCGAGCGTTGTGCCCAATATTTCATTGTTTTTTCTTCCCAGATTCTGTACATTCCAGCTCCGGGTGTCCACCCTGCTCCCTTTAAATACCCCTGCACCCCATAATCATAACCCATCTTAACCCTATAAATATACCCTGTACCCCAAAACCCAAACCTATCCCTAAAAATACCCCTGTACTCCAAAACCCTGAACTTAGCCCTGAACCCAGCCCTGCACCTTCAACCCAGCCCTGCACCTTCAACCCAACCCTGAACCCTCAACCCAGCCCTGAACCCTCAACCCAGCCCTGAACCCTCAACCCAGCCCTGAACCCTCAACCCAGCCCTGAACCCCAAAACCCAGCCCTGAACCCCAAAACCCAAACCTACCCCTGAACCCCAAAACCCAAACCTACCCCTGAACCCCAAAACCCAAACCTACCCCTGAACCCTAAAATACCCCGGTAACCCAAAATCCAAACCTACCCCTGAACCCTAAAATACCCCTGTACCCCAAAATACCCCTGTACCCCAAAACCCAAACCTAGCCCTGAACCCTAAAAATACCCCTGTACCCCAAAACCCAAACCTAGCCTTGAACCCTTAAAATGCCCCCGTTCCCCAAAACCCAAACCTACCCCTGAACCCTAAAAATACCCCTATACCCCAAAACCCAAACCTAGCCCTGAACCCTAAAAATACCACTGTACCCCAAAACCCATACCGATCCCTAAACCATAAATCTACCACTGTACCCCATAACCCAAAACTATATCTGAACCCTTAAAATACCCAAACACCCCAAAACATATACCTCAGTACCCCAAAACATATACCCCTATACCCATACTTACCTTATCGAAACATTAAAAAAAAAACATGCTTTTACCATTCATGCATTTACAACGAATTTAGTTGTAAATGTATGCGTGGTAAAAGCATATAAAATGTAATGCCATGCGTTATAATGGCATTGCGGAGTCATGGTACTTTCGTAATGAAAGTATGCGGAGTGATGGTATGCGGAAAGAAAGTTGCGGAATAATGGGTGTTTACCCTCCCCCGGTAAGTACACTGGTGGCACGGCGGCCCACATCTCCAGCAACATACTCATATTTTTTCACCACCGATTTGAAAAATGCACAGGTCTCACTCATTGATGGCCAGCACCGACATACACTTTTAGACATACCTCCCGCCACAAGTTCTAGAATTGCGAACTTTAGAGCTGGGGAGCTACGTTCGAATCTCGGCATCAGCTCAACATCCTGTGATTCCAGGCAAATCGCTTTGTCTCCCCGTGCCTACCACAAATTAATGTGTTCTTCTGTAATGTAAATTGTGCTCATGCCATGTTGTCCAGTTCGCGCTATAGAATATTGCAAGGAAAAATAAAGTAGGGAAACTCGAGTTCACAAACTACTGAACGCGCACTCTTAAGTGCATCAGCAGTGCACTGTGAATCGGCACGTTTCACAAGCCTGTCCCAGATAAGAAATGCTATCAAATCGAAATCCTACAAAACAATATACTACTGGCCGGCAGCAATTCATACCCGGACAACGTCGGGACGGGCTACTAGTATTATATATTTTTAGTAAGGTGTAGCTTTGAGGTCTTTCACATGTACCACAGATCAACACAACCTATTAGGATGATTCTCTGGAACCAAAGGTCATGTTGAGAATTTCCTAAAAGTAAGGTGGCTGTAGTATGATATGATCATCACATGCCAAAACGTTGAGCTTGCAATTTCTGCTTTTTTTTTTACACTCTCTTGAAGGATCACTGTTGCTCTTCTATTGCTTATAGTAGTTTTGTCTGTTTCAGAGAATTAGAGAAGAACTAATTCTCTGCCAGACCAAATGCATGCTACAAAGAAAGAGGAACAGTTATTTTTTAAAATAGGTTAAAGATTAATATTTTCATATGTACAAACTGCAAAGTAGAAGTAAGAGATGATGCTCACCTTGCAAACCGCTTGGGTAAGATGCTTGCAGCCTTGACGTTTATCATGTCTCACTGCATCAGACCTACAACAGAAATTTACGAATGCATTCGTTAATTGTAAAGGAAGAGGCAAATCATATGTGATAAAATATTCCAAATCTCATTGCAAGTCAAAGAGAAGATTTACGATCACATAGAAAAAGAAGATTGATGGGCAAGATCATTTATCAAAGACACAAGACTCTGATGTGACTTGCAAGAGACTTTTAATGCCCAGTAGAGATGCTTTGTTGCTTTCATGGTTAAAGCCGTTCCTTCAATATATACTATATTCACAAAGGCATTTTGGATATCTTAAAGTAGCATTTAGACTTTAATCTTTTACGTAGTTTTACATACTCTTGTAAATTGGCCAAAAACATGAAATGTAAATAAAATCATGTGAATACTAAGGGCATATCCATATGTAATAAGTATAAATAAAAACGACTGTGCACTCTTTGCACTACTACTAGAGACAGGATCTAGCTGCAAATTCTTTATCTGACGATCCTCCCCAGGTGTCAGACTGGATCCAAAAATGTTCTCAGCAGTACCTCCGTGTGTCGGTAGAGGGCGTTGAGCGACTCCACAGCGACGTCTTAGATGGAATGTGATGTCAACGGAGTCTATGTAAGCCCTCCACCGACGCACTGACATCAGTTTCTTTATTTTTTTATTTTTTTTTGTTTGAATGTTTTTATTGTTATTTCAACATATAGTAACAATGCAGAGCTGTAGACGGTACAGGGCGAGACAACAATGATTAATAGGGATCACAGTTGGAGCAAATACAGTCAGAAAATCGTACGGCGCCACCAGCACGAGGTTCATCCAGTGTCTCTGTGGAGAAAGAAATTGGAAGGTATAGGGGAGGAAAACAGTGGTGGTGACACAGAACAGCCTTACTCTGCATTTCCCACCAGTATCTGCCATTCTCTTCCATGGCCGCCCCCGTCTACCCACCAGGGCAATGGAAGCCTCCGAAGGCCGAGGCAGCAACACCTGTGCATGTTAATGTGAGTGTGGATCTGCACTGGCCGCAGGGCCGCGGCCAGTGGGGTGTCATAGGGGAAGGGCGTCACCGAGGGCTATGTAGTGTGCAGGTTGGGCCAGTCCCGGACTGGTCAACACGTACCAGTGGCGTGTGGGGAGGAGGAGTGCAGGGGCATGTCCCACATGTTTCCAATGTATAAGGAGGTAGGCGAAGTCTTGGTGCGCTGCGTTCCGTGTCCTTTATTGTCACTCGGCAAATCGCGGTGTGGTCACAGCAATGTCATTGCTGTCTCATGTGCTCCGTTACATGAACTGACGAACAGGGGAGAGAGAAGGGGGGGGAGGGAGGGGCTGGGTGTGGTCAGCAAGGTCAGCTATGTGTCTCGCGTGGTGCCGTGGGGATGGCGCAGCAAGAGCGGGTGGTAGGGGGGGCAACTATCGTGTCGGTCGGTGGATGTCCGTAGTGTGTAGGGGGGGGGCGCGGGGAGTTCTGCAGGAGGCGCGAGGCGTTGGAATGACATGCAGGTCATCTCCCCATCAGCCAGAGTGCAACCTGACTGATAGCGGGACGAATGTCAGTTCAGGGGGGTGCATGAGGGGCTGGGTAAGAGATGTCAGGGCTGCCATGTGTGTCGGCTTGTTCCGCTATCGTGTCCCCATCCCTCTCAGGGGAGTTGGCGGGCGTGTGGTCTCCCAGTGGGTGTCTGTCGCTGTGAAAGGCGCTGAGTATGTCGTCCCATAGTGTTGCTATGGGGAACTGCCGCAATCTCGCCGTGTCTTCGTTGTGGAGGACCGTGCTTTCCGCCCTTGCCCAGGTGTCTAGAGAGGTGCGCCAATGCTGTATCAGGGGTGGGGTCGCGCGTTTCCAATGTTTAGTGAGTAGCCTCTTGGCCGTAATAAGGCCCAGATGCCAGAAACGGGAGGGGACTTTGTTGAGGGCGGTCCTCTTATAGAGGCCCAGCAGGCAAGTCTCCCATGTGTGCGGTAATGGCATAGCCGTGCAGCGGTCAAGAACCAATAGCACTGAGTGCCAGTATGGTCGTATCCGTGGGCAGAGCCATAACATATGTAGCAGATCCGCTCCAGTCAGCGCACACCTCGGGCAGCCAGCCGAGGTACCCGGGAAATATTGGTTGAGCCTGTCTGGCGAGAGGTAAGCCCTGTGCAACACATAAAATTGTATCACTTTGAAGCGTGCGTTACGAGGGATGTTTTTGGGGCTGGCGAGTACCATCATCCACTCCTTATCCGTCCAGTCCCTCCCTCTGTCGACTGCCCATTTAGCACGCAGGGGTTGTAGGGTATGTTGCGTGTGGGTCAATAAGGCCTGAGTCAACCAATGTACCACATGCGTACCATCCCCCTTGACATGGAGGTGTTGTATCAGTTGATGCGTGGGGGGTTCAACTGTGATGTTACCCCATCTTCGGGTGTATGCCGCTACTATGGATGCATGTTGTAAGAATTGACCCGCGGGAATGCCCGTGTCGTCAGCCAGTGTCTCAAAGGGAATCAGGGTGCCATCGGTATATAGGTCCGCCATGGTTTCAATCCCTGAGCTCGTCCAGTGCTCCAGTGCAGCTTCCGTGACTATGGAAGTCGCTTTAGGCGTGCCCAGGAGTGGGAGTGCTGGGGCGTAAGGTGTGACATGTTTAGTGAGTCGTATGCTTCTGTTAAAGCATTTCACCGCCACGTCCATATGTAGTTGCGGTCGGTGTTTCGCACTTGCCAATGGGTGGAAAAACGAGTGAATCTGCAGGAGGGTGAGTGAGTCCCCGTGCGAGGCCGTGTCCGCCAGGTTCCTGCCCGAGAGCCAGGCGGTCACCCACTGGAGCTGCGCCGCGAGGTAGTAGAGCTCCAGGTTTGGCACCGCAAGGCCGCCTGCCTCAATCGGTGCGTAGAGCTTAGTTAGCGCCACCCTGGGTCGTCCAGTATTCCAGACCAAATCCCGGAGTATAGACTCCAGGTCCTTAAATGTACGGGCTGGGACATACTCCGGTATGTTGGCAAAGTAATAGAGAAGCCTGGGCAACACTATCATCTTCGTCAATGTGATCCTGGCCGGGACAGTGAGTGGGAGAGTCTTCCAAAAGGATATCTGCGACCTGATGGATGTGATGGCGCGTGTCAGGTTGCCATCTAGGATTTCAGGGTGTGTTCTGTATACATAGATTCCCAGGTATTTAAACACGGTGTCATGCCATGGCAGTGGTGCCCCACCGATGCTAATTCCTGGATTCGGGACGTCGGGCACGAAGGAGTATGCTCCAGACTTCGCCCAGTTCACTCTGAGTCCAGACATGGTTTCAAAGGTCTGGAATATGTCCGAAAGTTCCTGTGGCAAATCCGCGAGGTCTCTGAAGTACAGTAATAGATCATCAGCGTACAGTGAGACCACATGTGTGCCGTCTGCTAACGGTATACCCCAGTTCGCCCCGCTTCCGCGCAGGATCTCAGCGAGAGGTTCGATTGCCAGCGCGAAAAGCAGTGGGGACAGCGGGCACCCCTGTCTGGTGCCCCGTCTGACTCTTATAGTGTCCGAAAGTAGCTTGCCCGTGCGGACGCGCACTTCCGGACTCCTGTATAGCAGGCCGACCATTTCGATGTAGTTATCGCCCAGGTCAAACTTGCTCAGTACCTCCCGCAGATACGGCCATTCGACCGAGTCGAATGCCTTTTCGAGATCGAGAATTAGGAACCCCGATCTTGGCCAGTCCCGCACTGCATATTCCTGCACCCGAAATAGTCTCCTGATGTTGTGGGATGTGCACCTAGTGGGCACAAAGCTTTCTGGTCGCTGTGTACCAGGGATGGTACCAGTGGCGCCAGCCGCCTTGCCAAGGAGGACGCTAGGATCTTGTAATCCGTATTCAGGAGTGCTAGAGGCCTGTACGAGCCGAGGAGCGTGGCGTCCCGGCCGGGTTTGAGAAGCGACACCAGTGTTGCCTCATTCATGGATGAGGGCAGGGCAGAGTCATCCAACGCCGCCGAATACATTCTAAGGAGCTCCGGGATCAAGATGTCGGAGCAAGCCTTATAGTACTCAGCCGGGAGGCCGTCTGGTCCGGGTGTTTTACCGTTCGAGAGGGCAGAGATGGTGTCGCGTAGCTCATCTGCCTCCAGTGGCGACCCAAGGTCGTCCTGCTGGTCCGCCGTGAGGGCGGGAAGCATGAGTTCTTCGAGGTAACCGGCAATGTCCGGGTGCGGGTTCGAGAGACGTGACTCATATAGCGCTCGGTAGTGCACTATAAAGGCGTCATGGATCTTCGCTTGGGTGTACACCGCGGTGCCAGCGGGCGGGTGTATCGCAGTGATGGGGGACGTTCGCTCCTCGCGTTGGATTAGCCAAGCCAGTAGTTTGCCAGGCTTATCACCGGTGTGATGTGTGCGGGCCGAGTGTGCTGCGTAGTTAACATGTTTCAGGCTGTCCATGAGTTTGTCATGTTCCGCGCGTGCCTCCAATAGTTTGGTGTCATCACCGTCAGCCGCTTCTCGTTCAGCCTGCAACAGGTCTGTTTCCAGGCGTTTGAGGTCAGCTTCTATGCGGCGTCGTGAGAGGGCTTGTGTGCCCAGACATTGCCCTCTGAGGACCACTTTAAATGCGTCCCACTCGATCTGCGGGGATGACGCCGTGCCAGTGTTGTTCTCAAAATACTGCGCTGTCTGTGCACTAATGGAGCTTCGGAAATGGCCGTCCAGGAGCAGGTCAGGTTGTAGCCGCCAAGTGGGCACCGGGGGTCGGGGGCAGTCCCATACTATACTCAGAGTGTGGGGATTGTGGTCTGAATGCGTGCGGCCCATGTAGCAGGTGTCTATGACGTGTGGCAAAATGTCTTCAGTGACCATGTATCTGTCTAACCTCACATGAAGAGCGTGCGCCCCAGAGTAGTACGAGTAGGCCCTGGTGTGTGGGTTGTGACTGCGCCAAGCGTCTCGCAAGCCCCATTGTGTGGACCACGCCTGGAGGGTGTCTGCAGTAGTCTGCGCATGCGAGTTGGGCGGTGGGGGGTGCGAACGGTCTAGGGTCACGTCCAGCGTGCCGTTATAATCCCCACCCAACACCCACGGGACACCATGCCAGGGAGCTAAAGTGGTGGACAATTGTGCCAGGAAAGCCGCCAAGCCCGTGTTGGGTGCATATACCGAGGCCAGCACCAGTGGGTTCCCGTCCAACCTGCCATGGACCACTACAAATCTTCCTCCGGGGTCAATGTGTGTGTCCGACATCGCCCAAGGTGTGCCTGGTCTGACCCATACTAGTGATCCCTTGGCATATGACGAATGGCGTGTGGCGTATAGTTGCCCCCGCCATCTGCGGCGCAGGGTGCAGACTTCCGAGTCACTGAGGTGCGTCTCCTGTAGGAGAGCTATCTGTATGTGATGGCGCTTGAGGTAGGAGTATATTTGGTAGCGCCGGGATGGCGTGTGCATGCCCCTGACATTCCACGTGCATATCTTAATGGCAGACATTACAGCATCCCAATAACAGTCCTACCCCGCCTCCCCGTCGCCGCCCCTCTTGTCCCACACCATCGTCAAACAACTCACCCCAGCACCATATCACAGAAGCCTCCCCGTGGTCACAATCCCAGCAATGGAAGGGGGGGGGGGTAAGGGCACAAAAAAAGGGGGGAACAGTGAACCTTCGAACTTGGTGAACATATAGAATACCAAAAGGTCGGGTGCGGAACGTGCTCCCGTCCATGCTCTCAAGGAGAGTAACCATGTCTAAGACTGAAGGGGGTAGGTGTGCAGAGCGCACCCTGATCGTGGCAGCAAACCAACAATGTCTGTCCATGGAGATCCTCCACCCACCCGGCGAATGTTCGGCTGCACAATAAAAAAAATTGAAAGGGGAAAGAAAAAGATCCATGCAAATGCGGGCCCCCATGCACACATGCACCAATACACTATACGTTACGTGTCCCAGGGTGGCAGTGTTCAGGAGCAGCTTCTCCGGGCGTGTGTGCTAGCCGGGAATGGGCGCCGGCGACAAGTCTGGGGGTCAGCATCGCCACAGGGGTCTCCGGGTGCGCATTCACCCCTCAAGCAAAATGCAGGGCCAACAGTCTCACCCGGCATGGGGTGAGTGCGTGTCTATCCATTCCACCACTGGTTCCGTGGAGGCGTTGTCTGAGCTGTGTCTCTTTGCCCTGTGGCGCGTTCAGCTGATATAGTCCGCCGTTTGGGGTGTGACGTCCGGTCGTTCCTCCGAGCCCTGTGAATTCGGTATGCCATAGATGGCTTCGTCGTCACTGGGAGGGTCTTGCTGGCTGCCTCCCGCTGTCGCACTCTGCACTGGGGAAGAGCTTAATTCCATGACCAGGCGAAGGGCGTCTTGCTTCTCCTGCTGCCGAGCGTCTTCCGGGGGGGGGGGGGGTTGTCCTCGCCGTTCCTCGCGTAGCAGATCGCGATCTCCGGCGCGGCCTGCGTCTCCTCCGGGCTTTTCCGTTCTGCCTCCTGGGCGCAGGACCAGCCATGGTCCCAGGGTCCGTGTCCACGCCGCTGTCCAGCCATGCCTCCACCTCTGCCGGGTCAGTGAAGAAGTGAGTGCGTTCTCCAGCCACCACCCTTAGTTTCGCAGGAAAAAACAGAGAGTATTGCAGGCCCTGCTGCCTCAGGCGTCTTTTCACCTCTAGGAAGTCGTGTCGCCGCCTCTGCACTTGAATAGTGTAGTCCGGGAAGAACATCACTGACGCGTTCTCAACTCTGATCTCTTGGAGCTTGCGCGTTTCTCTCAGGATGGAGTCTCTGTCCCTGTAATTCAAGATACGGAGTAGCATGGGCCTCGGATTAGAGCCTGTTGCTAGTGGTTTGGTGGGGACGCGGTGTGCACGTTCGATCACAAAGTGTGGGGACAGCGAACCCTCCGGTAGTAGGCCCCGTAGCCATTGTTCCATGTGCTCCTCCGGGTGCCTCCCTTCCCATCTTTCCGGAACGCCTACGAGGCGCACGTTGTTCCTTCGCGCCCTGCCTTCCGCGTCCTCCGCTCTATCCTCCAAGAAGTCCACCCTGTTCAGTAGGTCTTGGATGTGTTTAGTCGATTGGCTGACCTGGTGTCGGAGTTCCTGCACATCATTTTCCAGGGATACAGTGCGGTCCGCCAACTTCTTATGATCTGCTTTCAGGTGCGTCAGATCAATGACCACTCCATCTATTTTTGTGGCTAATGAGGTGCGCGTCAGGTGGATGGATTCCTCCAGACGTTCCATCGCCGCCAACATGGTGTCCAGCTTAGCCGCCGTTTGATCGGGGTCAGAGCTCTTCACGGATTTGTCCATCTTGCCCTTGGGGATGGTTCCACTGTTCCCGGTTCGGGTCCTGGTCCCAGCAGACATCTGTGCCAGGACGCGAGTATTACCTCAGCAGGGAGGGCTGTGCCAGTGGGGCGTAATAAAGTTCGGGTCCGTGGACGCTCTGGCAGGTCACGGTGCGGTGGCGGTCTCCCGACTCCAGGCCTCAGTTCGCGGGCAGCACAGCGTCCCGTTTCAGGTGGGTCGTCATTGCTGCGTGGGAGTGGGGCGCAGGCGTTGTGTCGTCACAGGCGGTCTCTCGGGGCCTGGCACATCTCGTGTGGAGTCGTCGATAAAGGGGGTGTCGTGGGTGCCTTGCTCGCACGCCCGCCTCGTTAGGGCTACTCCCAGTCTCCGGTGGTCGGCCCCCTCCTCGTGGCCCGGCAGACGGTTGACAAGGTTTCGCTAAGGGCAGTCTCCAGTGTTCTCGACCTCAGCCGCCTGCAATGCCCAGGTCGCCGATGCTCCCCTCCGTCCACCAGGCCCGTCCGCTCTGTCCACGGGTCAGGGGTCGCTCCTGGGCAGCGCGTGTGCCAGGCGTCCAGTGCCGGCTTCGGTGGGGGACCGTCCTCTCGTCCCTCGGGTTTCAGCCCCCCCACCAGTGTCTCACAGCGCCGGGGTCAGCAGAGGGGAAGGGTCTAGCGTCCACAGCAGCCGGCGAAGGGTTGTATGGGACAAGGCCGATGAGCGTGCCCAGTGCCACAATCCTGTCGTGTAGGCCTCTCCCTCGGGCCTACCAGTGTGTGTGGAGCTCCGGGTAGGTCAGAGCACTGTTTGGGTACCAATGCGGCAGGCGCAGCCCAACGGGAGTAGGTCCGGAGCGCCGGTCTCGGTCAGGCACGGTGGGGCGCCTCAGACACAATCCGGCCCCGTCGGGGGTCACTCTGCGTCTGGCAGCCGGGCCTCTCCGCCGCAGCAGCAACCAGTGGCGGCCGGCGAGTGCCCCCAGCTCCTGTCTTCACCTCCGCTCAGGTCCTCGGTGCTCACCCCCGCCGGCCGTCTGCGCAGCGGTCACCCCGCCGAGGAGGTTGATTCTGCCGGCCCCGGCCCCACGCGGTGGTTCAGCGTCGGCCAGTTGCGCGGGCGGCTGCAGGGCCGATCGGTTCTGCTCAGGCCCGGCGTCCGCAGCAGCCGGTGGGGGGTGCAATTCGTGATGCCCAGTGCCTCCGGCGCCTCTTGCAGGACTCCCTCCCGTGTGCGATGCTTCTCCGCGATCAGCGCTGCTTGTGTGTTCCGTCCCGGCCCTCCGGGCCTAGCAGCAGTCCTGGAGCCCCGGGCTGTCCTGGGCGCACGCCGGGCGTGGAGGCAGCTTGCTCGGCTGCTTCCCAGCGCTGTCCTCGGTGCAGGTCAGGTGTACCGATCGTCCCCAAAGTTGGCAGGGTGACGGATGACCACTCACCACGTCGGCGCCGGCAGTTTCCGCCGGTCGTGGCCCACGCTGGACAGGATAAATGCACCGGGTGGGGAAGCTCAGCGCAGAGCTCTACCCGGAGGCGTCCATGTTGTTCGCGTGCGTAGCCCGACATCAGTTTCTTTATGACCATTCCCGCACCAACAATGCGCAGCCACTTAGAGAAGCAGTCTCAGGAAACAGTGTGCCAAAAATGGAAAAATTGTGTATCAACAGGTACAGATAGAAAGAACCACAGTAGAATGAAAAGAGGGGATCTAGGAGACCACAGTGTCCATAGTTTGCAAAGCAGGGAGGATGGGTGAGTCGATAAGGAATCTGCGGCTAAATCCGGTCTCTACCAGATAAGGCGTTACTGAAGGTAAGTAACTTGTCCATCTGATAGAGATTCCTTATCTTGGAAATAGAAACCCAAGCAATACAATCCCTGGAGGAGGGGCTGAGAACCGACCTCATCAAAGATCCCCAAAGAGGAGAAGCTGGTCCAAAAGACAGAAGGGACCAGTCTATTTGAAAAATGATAGTAGAAGCTAGCTGCTCACCAAAGGGCTGATCTCCAAGAATGACTATGGAAAGCCCTTAGGGAGTAGAAAAAAATCAAATCTGAGAGAGACACGGTATAGAACCCGCAAAGGAGGCAGCCTCACAAAGGGATGCAACCTGTGATCGGGGGCCCAAAATGGACCAAGGACAATAGTTCATAGAGTTCAGGCTCAAAACCAATGGAAGGAGCATAAACAGCAAGCTTAGCTGCAGCGCACACATACAACGAATAAGAGAACCCACTGATCATCAAGGAAATTAGCCTGAGAAGTCTATTTCGGAAAAAGGGGGCCTCCAAAGATAATGAGGAAAAGAAAAGAGACCAACGAATGCTGAAGGGAATCGCTAGAAAAACAAGAATAGTAAAAAGAAACCGCTCGTACACTAAGAACTTGATAGAAATACAAGGCATCCTTCCGAAATAATGTAACAGAGATGCTCATTGAAGAGAAGGAAGGAAATGGACAAGGGCAACAAAGAAGATTGAACCAGGACACCAAGAAGATATAGGTAAAACACAGAGACATACACCGCATAGAAGGCCAAATGACCGTATGTGCGAACAAACACATACACCAATCCATTCAAGAGATAGGCATACACGTGCAGAGACATCCAAATATAAAAGTATACAAGGATTAATCTGCATATTAAAAACATAGAAATTCCCATTGATACAAAAGGTATTCAGGGTACAGCAAAAGTATATCCACTCCTCCGAAGGTAACCCAGGTCCTCTGCCAGTGAGCAGGAAGAGAAGTGAAGGAACACTGCGAGAACAGGGGTAACCAATGAAGGACAGAAAGAATAATGTGTACTGTCGTAAAGAAGAGGTTACAATAGTAACTGAGGTGGAAACAGAAAAACAAGATGGGAAACTGCAACACAATACCACAGGAAAACAAGTGCAACTGTCCAAGAACCAATGCCACCGATTGAGGAAGGATGCCGGCAGGCATAAGCAGGAGAAGCAAAGAATAAAAAGCATGTGGAAAGTCCACAATAAAAAAAAAATTAAAAAAAAGAAGACGACGACGACCGGGCAACACACAGCTGATTATGACAATTACACATTGTCAGTTGTTCCAGGCTTACTCCAGGAAATGTCAAGCGGCTTTTTCATTATCAAAGACTATTTCCCCCAACTGAAGACGTTTGTGTGAACAGTACATATATAGTGAATCTTGTGGCGGGCAAGGCCTTTGACCCTACCAAGGAGATTTTAGATACCTTGGATATTTCTTGCTTTTCACCAATATACCCCAAGAAGAAAAATCATAGGTATTGAGAAGCTTCTGGCACCCGCCCTAGACCAGTGCAAGTATCCACAGGGTTCATTTTAGAGTTAGTGAGGACTGCCCTTCAGTCGAGCTATTTTAAAAATGGAGACCAATTATACCAACAGTGCTGCAGCAGTTCCATGGTGAAATCATTGCTACTAATTTGGCAAATATCTTCATAAATGATTAAGAAGAACGTTTTGTATGGAGGTATAACAAACTATATCGCTTCAGTATAAGATGTTAAAGAAATATATTGACAATATTTGTATGATCTGGCTGATACGGAGGAAACACTGAAAGAGTTTGTAGAATACCGTAATGGGTTTCAGCCAAATGCACAAGTTACTTACCTTCGGTAAAGATATATCTGTAAGAAACAGTAGTTAGTGTTAGATTCCTCACCTTAGAATATCCCCAGGCGTCAGACTGGACCTGGAAAGTTTTGCGTAGCAGTACCCCTGCGCATCGGTAGGCGTCGTCTGCGGCTCCGCATCAGTCGTCGTGATCGCCTGGATGACGTCGTCGGAGTACTTAGACGCCGCCCTTACGCGGTGCCATCAGTTCTTGTACATAGCTTTCCGAGCCAGGAACGCAGAGCCATGCCAGAGACCGACACTGGTGCCATGAAACTAGGGCCCTGAAAGGGATGTCCTTAACCCTAGATATCGGTTCGAGGAACGGGGAGGATGGGTGGGGCGGTGAGGAATCGAACACTAACTACCGTTTCTTACAGATATATCTTTACCGAATGCAAGTAACTTTTGCATCTGAAAGAAACAGGTTAGTGTTAGATTCCTCACCTTAGAATAGATACCCCGGCAATACCAACCCCGGTGGTGGGTCTGCGAACCAAGATCACACTACAAAGTCCTGGAGAACAGAACGGCCGAAAAAGCCATGTCTCCAGACTTGGCTGTCCAGGCAGTAGTGTCTAGCAAACGTGTGCAGCGAGGCTCTCTTAGCTGCCTGACAGATGTCCTGCAAGGGGACTCCCTGACCCAGGGTAGTAGTTACCGCCGTGGTCCGAGTGGAATGGGCCCTCAGCCCAACAGGGGGCTCCTTTCTAGCTAAGGAGTAACAGACCTTGATGCACAACACGACCCACCGAGAGATGGTTCATTTGTGCACCGCCCGTCCCTTCTTCGCGCCCACGTAACCAACAAAGAGCTGGTCGTCCATCCAGAATTGGCGTGTGCGATCAAGGTATAAGGAGAGCGCACGTTTTGGGTCCAGACGGTGGAGCCTCTCTTCTTCCTTCGAAGGATGCGGAGGCAGAAAGAAGGTGGGCAAGGTGATGGACTGCCCGATGTGAAAGTTTTTAAAACAACTTTGTCCGGATGGACAAAAAGGAAAGGAAGCTTAGAAGATAGAGCCTGGAGCTCACTCACTCTCCTGGCAGAGGTGATGGCAATCAGGAATGCAGTCTTAAGGGTCAGAAGACGAAGAGAGCAATTGTGAAGTGGCTCGAAAGGAGCGCACATCAGATAGGTTAGAACAAGGTTTAAGTCCCACTGAGGCATCACAAAAGGAACAGGAGGAAACGTGTGTGATGCCTTTCAAGAATCTATTTACAACAGGGGACTTGAAAAGAGAAGGCTGATCAGGAAGCCTCAAGAAGGCTGAAATCGCAGAGAGGTAGCCCTTAAGAGTGCCCAGAGCAGAGCCCTGCTTGGCAAGAGAAAGGAGGAAGAGGAGAACCTCAGAAAGGGGGGCAGAGAGTGGATCCACAGCCTTTGCTGTGCACCATGCCACAAATTTGTTCCACCTACAGGCGTATACCGATTTTGTGGAGGGACGCCTGGCTGTCAGAATCACATCACAAACTTCAGGAGGCAAGTCAAATGGCCTCAACTGTAGCCGATCAATCTACACGCATGGAGGTGGAGGCTAGACAGGTTCGGGTGGAAGACCATCCCCTGCTGCTGCAACAGAAGTTCCTCCTGAAGAGGCAGACGAATCAGGGGATCGACTAACATGCTGCGAAGCTCAGGATACCAGTATCTTCGTGCCCAGTCTGGAGCCAAAAGGATGACTTGGGCCCGGTCACGCCTGATCTTCTTCAGCACTCTGGGCAGAAGTAGTATAGGCTGAAAGGCGTACAACAGACCGCAGCTCCACTTGCGACGAAAAGCGTCTCTGAGCGAGTGCCGCCTTGGAAATTCCAACGCGCAGAACTGATGACATTGCGCGTTCTCTTCGGTTGCGAACAGATCTAACCAAGGCTCTCCACACTGCTGAAAGAGGCCTTGCGCCACTTCTGAGTTCAGACTCCATTCGTGATCCATCATTACCCGGCAGCTGAGTTTGTCCGCCATGGCGTTCAGGGAACCTGCCAGGTGTTGAACCACCAGGGTGACGCCCTGGTGTACCAGCCATTGCCAGAGGCGCAGAGCCTCCTGACAGAGGGTCCACGACCCCACCCCGCCCTGTTTGTTGCAGTACCACATGGCGGTGGTGTTGTCCGTGAACACCTGCACTACACTTCCCCGGACAGAGGGAAGGAATGCTTTCAGTGCAAGCCTGATCGCCCGCAGCTCCAGAAAGGTTGATGTGGAGCCGGGACTCTGCCGGAGACCAGAGGCCTCTGATCTCCCTCTCTCCCATGTGGCCCCCCATCCCAGTAGGGACGCATCCATCACCACTACGTGCTCCGGTTGGGGTAGGGAGAGAGATCTGCCGCTGACCGAATCACGGTTCGTGAGCCACCACTGCAACTGTATTGCAGTGCCCTCCGAGATCCGGACGTGGTCGGACAGGTTGCCATGATGCTGTGCCCACTGAAACTTAAGGTCCCACTGCAGAGCCCGCATCCACCACCGGGCGTGATGCACCAGAAGGATGCAGGAGGCCATCAGCCCCAGGAGCCGCAGCGTCAACCTGACCGAGACCCGGGATAAAGGCTGAAAGATCGGAATCAGAGCCTGAATATCCCGAACCCGCTGTTCGGGGGGATAAACCCGAAACTGTGTTGAGTCCAGAACCGCTCCGATGAAAGGAGCTTCTGAGAGGGACACAGGTGTGACTTCGGCACGTTGATGGAGAACCCCAGCGAGTGCAGGAGGTCGGCTGTAGTCTGGAGGTGGGAGACGACTGTCTGGGGCGAGCCCGCCTTCAACAACCAGTCGTCGAGATAAGGGAAGACAAACCCCCAATCTGCGCAGATGAGCTGCGACCACTGACATCACTTTCATGAACACCCATGGGACGCTGGTAAGGCTGAAGGGGAGCACGGTAAACTGAAAGCGCTCATGGCCTACCGTGAACCGCAGCTAACGCCGGTGGGCCAGCAGGACGGGGATGTGGAAATATGCGTCCTTCAAGTACAACGCTACCATCCAGTCTTCTGGGTCCAGGGCAGCCAGGACCTGAGCCAAAGTCAGCATCTTGAACTTCTCCTTCCGGAGGAAGCCGTTGATGCTCCGAAGGTCCCAGATAGGGCGTAGGCCTCCTTTGCCCTTCTTGGGTACCAGAAAGTAGTGGGAATAGCAACCACGTCCTACTTCTGGCCCAAGAACGCGCTTGACGGCCCTCTTCTCCAAGAGGGCCGTAACTCCCTCCTGTAGAAGTCGCAAGTGATCCCCCGACATGCGGTGGTACTGAGGTGGCATGGCTGGAGGGGTTGCCTCGAAGGGGAGGGAGAAGCCCCTTCGGACGATTTGCAGCACCCACCTCTCCGATGTGATGGAACACCATTGAAGGAGGTGATGGCGAACACTGCCCCCCCACTGGCGTTGAATGGGCCTGAAAATTCGGACTAGGAGGATTTTGAGGCAGATGCTGCAGGGGCGGGTGTGCACTGACCTTGCCGGTGTCCCCCGGCACCGCAACGGCGGTTACCACGTCCACGTTGTGGTTGGTTCTGCGGCCTGTGGCTAGCTGGACGTGTGGGGGCGCCCCTTCCTTGGCCACGAAAGTGATGAAAGGCGTAAGTTTGCTGGTGTTGGCCATGGCCTAAGGACTTGGCCGTAGCCCTGGAGTCCTTGAAACGCTCCAGCACACTGTCCACCTTGTCGCCAAAGAGGCGACGGCCATCAAAGGGCATGTCCATAAGGGAGGCTTGGACATCCCCCGAAAAGTTGGCGTAACTCAGTCAGGCGTGGCAGCAAACTGCCACTGTCGTCGCAATTGCCCTGCCCAGCGAGTCCGCGGTATCCAGTCCACACCGAATCGAATATCGTGCTGCATCCTGTCCCTCTGCAAGGGCTTGGGTAAGCTTTGCCTGGACCTCCACCGGGCACTGCGGAAGCAATTCCGCAACCGTATCCCACAGAGAGTGGGAGTAACGGCCCAAAAGGAAGGCGGTGTTAACAGGCCACAACCCCAAAATGAGTGAGGAGAACAGTTTCTTTACAAACTGATCGTACCTTTTGGATTCCCGACCTGGAGGAGCGGTCGGGAATGCAGTCTAGGAGGTAGAGGCCTGGATCACCAGGCTCTCAGGGGTGGGGTGAACCAACTGGAAGCTGGGGTCGCCCGGAGCCGGGCGGTGGCGTCGGGCCACGTTCCAATCTACAGGGAGGCCTGTAGAGGGCTTGGACCAGGTGCCCAACAGAACGTCAGTGAGGGCTTTGTTAAACGGCAGGAGAGGCTCCGAGGAGCTTGCCTGCGGTTTGAGCACCTCAGTGAGTAGGTTAGTCCTCACGGCCGTGACTGGGAGCTCAAGAGCCAAGGCCTTGGCTGCCCTAGTCAACACCACGCTGTAAGCAGCCCCCTCCTCCGTAGCCAGGGGAGACAAATCCAGTGTCGGGCAAAGTGTCCAGACCACTGGCCTCCCCCAGCTCATCTGCCCAGTCCTGGCTCAACTGGCACTGCACTGCCAGAGGGTCCTCAAACCCCTCCCAATGCCCCTTGTCATCCATCTCCTGAAAGTCAGGAATAAATGATGGAGCCGGGTCATCGGTGAAGGGCTCACCGATCGGCGAAGACTGCACCGGGCGGCGCCAGTCCCACGCGGGATCCAGACCAGGGTGGGGATCGGGAACGACACCGTCTGGGGACGGCGCCGGGTCAACACCCTTGGTGACGGTGCCAGTGGAGGGGTCGTAAGGTCAACCGGCGGCGTCATGGATCCAGGCCTGGATCCTGAGGAGCCCTGCGGGGTCGGGACCGGAGTCGTCGACGGCGCCGGGGCCGAAGCACCCGACGGAGCCGGAGCCGCCGGCCCGCTTGGGCTCCCAGACGGACCCGCGGGGCCCAAAGGCGCCTCGGCGGGGTCCGACGGAGGGAAGCGCGACCTCATGGCCATGAGGAAGGCACTGATCTCCTCCGGCGTTGTGTGCATCCCAGGGACCGGCGGGAATGGAGCTGGACGCAGCACTTGCGGCTCGACAGAGCCGCATGGGCGGTGTCGCCCGAATCCCTGGCCGCGTCGCGTGAGCGTGGGGGGAGTCAGAAGAGCGATGTCGCTTCTTCGACTTCTTGTGCCTCGACTTACCTGAGGACTTGGATCCAGACGAGTGGTGTTGACTTGCCGAGCTGTAATAACTGTGGCCCCCGCGAACGGTCCCTCGACCTCCTCCTGGACCGGGACCTCGAGCGGCGCGGGGCCGACTGCCGAGCTCGAGGAGCTTGTGAAACCGCTCCCACCTAGCTTTCAACATCAAATCCCGGCAATCAGGGCATGACTTGTCATCGTGGTTGGCCCTGAGACAGTAAAGGCACTGACGGTGGGGGTTGGTAACAGACATCAAGCGGTGACAATCATCGCAGGGTTTGAACCCGGGTATCCCTATCGGCACCGAGAGTGAAGTAGCGACTCGAGAAGATCCAAAAGAGATCAAAAAGTTTAGTCAAAAAGTGACTAGGAGTACTGCTCTTCCCGGATCTGGCGCGGAAAAAAGAAGAACTGATGTCAGCGCGCGAGGGCGGCATCCAAGTACTCCGACGACGTCATCCTGGCGATCACGACACTGATGACGACGCCTACCGACGCGTAGGTGTACTGCTACACAAAACATTCGGATCCAGTCTGACGCCCGTGGGATATTCTAAGGTGAGGAATCTGACACTAACCTGTTTCTTTCAGATCTGAAGTTTACTAATAAGGAGAAACATGTGTTCCTTGACCCAAGTATTGGACATGATAGCAAAATGTTATACAGTACCCTTTTCTGTAAACCAACTGAAAGAAACATGTTAGTAACGTACAAAAGCTTCCATCCCTGTGTACCGAGAGATGGTCTTCCTTTTGGGCAGTTCCTCCACCTTTGGAGGAATTGTACAAATTGTACATATACAATCAATTACTTAAGAGAAGCATCTATACAAAAAAAAATGATCAGTAGAGGTTACCCACTTAAGACGGTGAGACTGCCCTGAAGAGGGCTTGGTACAGCAAACAGGGAGAGATTGCTTTGTGGGAGTATTACGAAATCTAGGAACAAATTAGTGTGCGTCACCACAGTCAGCACCCAAACTAACAAAGTTAAAAGCTTTATTAAAAAGCACTAGCACTTAATTCAGAACTTAAAATCATCTTTAGAACTTCCCTCGTTTGCTGATAGGTGTAAGAATATCCAAGATCATCTTGTACATCCTGCCAATAAGAGGCACACTACCACCATTACAGTGAGGAATGTCTGGGGTTTACTGCCTCTTAGCGGCCACTACCGTTGGAGGAGCTGTGTAGTATGTCAGTACACTATGAATACATATATATTGGTGCATGATAAAGTGAATGTCAAATTGACATTTTTTTCCAAGTCCATAATGCATATTGTAGTGTACTTCATATGGGGCCCCTGTCGATCTATCTAAATAAACTACTCAACGGGTAAAGACTAGTATAGGAAAATAAAGTGATGAATGTGCCATTGGTAGCACACTTTACTGAGAACAGATTACATGATTTGGCAAATTACTAATGTTGCGCAAGTGCCATACAGAGATTATATCTATGGCACACATTTCAGAGACTGGAATGCAGAGGGATTTAGTGCTGCAATTCCATTTTAAAAGGACTGTATACCAAAGAAAAATGGTGAAGCTTTGTCGCACTGCTAAATGGCTAATGGTATAGACAAACTCTAGTACTGCTGACGGATAGCACAGTGTCATAGGCAGGTGGCTGTTGACAGGAAGAACCAAGAGTATGCCATAGAGACATGGACAAGGAAATTGGGAATGCTTTACCATTCTCCAGTGTAAATGTTCTTACAATTGTGAGACAATGATCAGCATACTGAACTCTCAATAATTGTTTGGTTACCAGTCTCTTTTGCGTATTAGCCCTGTAGGGATATGCAGGCCTAAATTATTGCTTTTGAACATGTGCTGCTAACACTTGTCAAATGTTTTATATGTACTGTCAATGTTTACTTGTAATTGTTTTTTGTTTTTTTTAAAACCTTTATTGAAAGACACGTAGAAGTACAAGCGCAGGCCTACAACCACAGGGGCCGGCCGTAAAAGCAGGAGAGTCAAAAAAAGGGCAACATCAATGCATACCATAGAATGAATACAGGATAGACGTGAAATAAAGACGTTAAACAGTCAGCGCCAGGATAAGAAAGGTTTCATTTTACATTTTATAGAGGAGGCAGCAACCATATCTACCGGGCGTCACGCAACATATACAGAAAAAGAGGGGGGGGGCGGGATGGAGACAGCCCCCCACGCAATCAAATAACCCTAGTAGGGCGAAGCCCAAAGACATCCCACGCCCAGCAAAGGTTCAAAAATAAAGGACAAATGTCAGCGAACAAATAACGTGGACGCCACATGTACAGCCCTCCCGCCCCGGAAAAGGAGAAAGTGCGGACACGTACGAAACAAAGGAGTGAAGACAAAGGGACATAGCCCACCCCCTGAAAAAGCAAAAAGGGACCATAGAATAAAACAAACTAAAATAACAAACACCCCCCCCACCCTACATCACTGTAATGGCTACGGCCTACCCCACTAAACAGCGTGCCTGTCGCCCAGAGTCACCCGAAATATAGAAGAAAGAGAAAGGGAATAATAACAAAGAAAGAGAGAGAAGGAGAGGAAAAAGAAGGATAGGAGAGGAGAGGAGCCAGCGATCGAAACATGGAATACTACCCCACCCGCAACAACGGATCACCAATCGAGGTCGGAAAGGACATTGAAAAAAGCCCACACAAGGATGAAAAACAAGAACTAACCAAAATAATGAGGCCTGGAGATGCCATTTAAAAGGGTCCCACAGGTACTCCGGCACAATCACCCCTGTCCACTTTTATGAAGAGTCGAGCTTCCAGACCCCGCCACGGCCGAAAAGCAGAATGATACCGCGGGTCCATACCAGTCCAGGAAGGCCAGTGGGATCTCCGGAAAACACCGTCCCGGCCAACAAGAAGCAACCAGGAGAACTCGGCAGCAGTCAGAATGCAAAAGTACCTCAACTATCCACGTGGCCAAGCACAATATCTGGGCTGTCCAGCACGAAGCAGAGAAATCAGGATGTAGGAAACACTGCAGCATCGGCACCGGGTCCACATGATCCCATAGAATCAAACATCCAGCTGGAGATCCCAGCACAGCAGCCGGAGAAGTTTCAACCATTACAATTCGGGAAGACGACACCGCGTCACAAAATGGCGGAGCAGCCATGGCGGAGATCCGCGACTCCAAGTCTCGGCATTTCAAGGACAGGTCGATCCCCAGAGCAGCCAGGGCAGACAAGACAGCACTCCGAGTAGGGGCCGCCCGAATCAAACGAGGGCTGGAGAGAACAAATGCAGCAATTTCCCTGTCTCCAGGAGAAAGACTCTCCGAGGGGCCATCCGCCATCTTAAGCACAGCGCCCGCCGCCATCATCGTGGGCGCCTCCAAGTCCACCAGGAGCACCGGCGGCCCCAGGGCACACAACCGATCCGCGGCGGATGGCGCTCGGCGGAGAAAGGAGAGTCACCAGAAGAACGGGCGTGCTCCCCACAACACTCGGGGGGGGAGCCCAGCACCGGACCCCGGGCGGGACAAGCAACAGGAGTGGGCTACCCACTTGAGGGGTGCCGGACAGCGCGGCTTCTCTTCTTCGGGCCGGCAGGCAATCGGACATACGGGGTGGCCCACCCGCGGGGGTGGGTCCACTCCAGGGCTTCCGGCCCGCGGCTCTCACTCAGGCTCCCAGCATCGGGTCTCTCCACCGGTTCCGGACCGCCGGTACTCCGAGCATCTCCGGGCAAGCACAGCACTCGAGGCCCCGGCTTCAGGGCCGGGAAGGCCAGCAAGGCAACAGGGGCAGAACGCCGAAATGACTGCACGCCAGAGCCCCGGAAAAGGATGGTAAGTGAAGGCTCTTCCTTGGTGACCAAATTCGGAACACCCAGAACAGGATGAAATACAGGATAGGTGGCGGGGAGGAAGAAATCACGGAGCGAGGCGGTTATGCGACTGTTCCGATCGCCATCTTGGCTCCTCCCCCCTACTTGTAATTGTTAAGTGCAATCCCTCGTTCCTTTATATGTTGCCAGAAATGTAATTCTATAATTCTTAATGTTTGTACAGAATAACGCCTGATAATTGATTATTGGTTACCAGTCACTTTTGCATTTTAGCACTGTAAGGGTGTACAGGCCTTCACCATGGCTTCGGCCATGGTTAGAAAAGGGGAAGCACCCTCCTCCCGCAGGGGAACCCGAGCTACTTTGCAAAAGCGCTTGCTGTTGTCTACCACAACTACTTGGTGAAGCAATCCAGGGACCACTTGTTCATCAGACACCATGTGACACCTAATGGTAGCCACACTGGCTCCGGTCTCTCACAGCTGTTGCCCTTTGCCTACTGATGATCACTCACTGCCTGTATTTATTGATGTTATCAGGCATGAAGGTTCTCTGGACCATCTCACATTCTCCTAGTGAGATAAGGGTAATCTCAGCTGGGTCCCCATACTCATCTGGGACAAACTTCTCCCCAAGTGCTGCACTGGCCATCCCCGGTCTCGGCGCACCAGTGGGGGCCTACACCCGTTTGAGAGACTTGGGATCCCCTCTCATGTGACCCTCCTGATCAGATCCAAAGAATTTCCAGGACCCCATCTCTGAAGGTTTACCTGAAGAGAACCATGGTTTCCCATTCTCCTGACGAGTGGGAATCCTTACCTGGGGTACTAGATTGGGGCCCTTTTGAGAACTCCTTCTGTTCACCCTTGTCCCCTCTCTTCTATTGCGGGGGACCCTGCCCACCTTTGGCGGAGTCTCCCCCATACACCTTCTTGTGGACACTGGAACCCACCCAGCCTCCTGAGCAAGCTTCCTAGGGTTAGTCAGCTTGTTGTCCATCAAGTGCCTGCGCACTCTGGAAAACAAAGACCAGACAAGTGCTCCCATACAATCAAATTGTAAAGCCCCTCGCAATCTGTCAATTTGCTGCCCTTCACCCAACCATACAGCGCTCTGCAAAAAAAATCCACACACAAGCCATATCTGGGAATTGAGCTTCTTACTCTGTCTCAACTGATCCCTGTACTTCTCTGGGCTAGGACCACACCGGGTAAGGAAGGCTGCCTTCATCTCAGGGTAGCTGATGTCCTGTGTGCCCCTAAAGGCTGTGTGTCCCTCCCCTCCACTGCAGAGTGATTCTATATTCTATTCCTGCCCCCCAGTTCTTCTCAAGAACCCCATTCATGTGAAGCACTGCCTCATAGCTCGGAAACCATTCCTTGATATACTCTTTCCCTACATGCTTTGGCCACTGCATCACTTTCGCAAATTGCATGGATGAAACACTGCTACCAACTGTGCCGGACTTGGACTACAAGTCTAACTCCTTTAAGTCACCTCAAGAGCTAGCATAATTTTTCTCTCCTCTACTGCCAATTTATCCGTTAATGCTCCATCCTGAGCCCTTCCAGCTCAAGTTAATGCCTCATGGTCTCCCGCCTGTCCTTCACCTCCTCTGGAGACAGACCAGGGAAGAAACACTGCTGCGTGCCCTGGAAGGTGCCTTCCTTCCAGGAGGATCCTGATCCAAAACAATCCCCTAAAGATTCTGCTTCTCCACTTCTACATCAACATTCTCATCCTCTGGGAACCCAAATGCCTCTTCTGCTTCCCACCAGGCCCGCCACGCCTTTTGAAGCTCTTCCTTTTTAGTGAGGCCCCCGCTAGGACATTTGAGTTCCTTGCAGACATTTTTGAGTTTAGGTACCATGTAGCATTCCAACCTCTCTAGCTCAAACAATGACTTTGAAGCTCCAACTGTTGGCTCCCCAGACTTAGATATGATTTGTAGACAAAAAACTCAAAAGTTGCAAAGAAGAGAAAAAAATCAAACAGTATGTGGTTGTGTAGTGATCTGCGATCTGGTAGCACCTATCACCGTATGTAAAGTGCAAATGCAAGTCCAATACCACAGCTATCATCAATGTTAGAAACATGGGTCTCTCATTGGCAGTGGTTTGCACCCCGTCCAATTAGGGACCCTCTCTCCAGCCAGGATAAGGGAATTGTACAGCTAAAATATTCCCTGTTCACCCCCTTGGTAGCTTGGCACGAGCAGTCAAGCTCATCTCAAAGGCAATGTGTAAAGCATTTGTACATACACACAGTAACATGTGATGTGTTGTGTTGGCTCCTTACTGTCAGGAGAGGTAATGGGCTCCTTACTGTGAAGGGAGGGGATGCGAGGCTCTCCGGACACGGAGCCTCAGTTCCTTATTGCTGGGCTATGCAAATGAAGAACTTGGCACCTAGGGACGTTCCGTGAAAAATCCAGATGCGCTGGGTCGATGCAGTTGAACAGATGCTGCGTCGATTTCACAGCCACAAAGCAGGTGGTACATTGATTCTTCAACCACACAGCAGAGCCCGTGTCGGAGCATGACACGGACATCGGTGACACAGGGCTCGAGACGTGGGGGCCTTCCAGCTGCACATCGGGCGCCGAGCGTTGATGGATGGATATTCTTCTTAGGTTACCAGATTTTACTTCCAAGGGCCCAAGAAGTGGATTTGGCACCGCTTGACAGGTTGGGGCTCTCAGCAGAAGAGCCCAGACGCTAGTCAGTGTAGTCTTTGATGGCCCAGAGACTTCTTAAAAGGAGGCAAGCATGTCCAAGCCCTTGGAGAACCTAAGAAAGCAAGATATGGAAAGCAAAGTCCAGTTCTTTCACTGCCGGGACAGAAGTAGCAAGCAGCAGGCCAGCACAAGAAAGCGACAAGCAGAGGGTCAGTCCTTCCTACAGCATCCAGCTTTTCTTCCTGGCAGAATGTCCTCTTATTCCAGAAGTATTCTGAATTTATGGCGTCACAGCTCCAGTACTTATATTAGTTTTTGCCTTTGAAGTAGACAAACTTCAAAGGAAAGTCTTCGTAGTGCCCAAGACACCTGTGGGTGAGGACAGGCACAGCCCTATCCAAGTGTCAGTGACAACTCAATCAATCAATCAGGGAGATTATAAGCGCACTACTCACCCGTGAGGGTCTCAAGGCGCCGGGGGTGGGGTGGGGGGTTTCAGCAGGTCCGTTTCATTCGAAAAGCCAGGTCTTCAGAGCCTTCCTAAAGGTGTTCAGGGAGGGGGCACGTCTGATGTCAGCGGGGAGCTCGTTCCAGGTCTAGGCTGCGATGTAGAAGGATCTTCCCCCTGCTCTAGCTCTGTGGATGCGCTGGGTTTTGGTGAGGAGGATGGTGGATCTGAGGTTTCGTTTGGGTACGTGGAGGGTGATTCTGTCGTTGAAGTATTGGGGTCCGGTGTTGTGTAGGCATTTGTAGGTGAGTATCTTGAAGGTGACTCTTTTCTCGACGGGGAGCCAGTGGAGCTTGCGCAGGTGTTGGCTGATGTGTTCATGTTGGGGGATCCAGAGGAGGAGTCTTGCGGCGGTGTTCTGTATTGTCTGTGGCTTGCAGAGTAGGGACTCGTTGATGCCGGCATCAAAGGCGTTTCGTAGTCCAGCCTGCTTGTGAGGAGTGCGTGGGTGACTGTCTTCCTTGCCTCAGGGGATCCATTGAAGGTCTTATGGAGGATGCAGAGGGTGCTGAAGCAGCTGGAGGGGACAGCATTGATCTGTCGATTCCTGGAGACGGAGGTGTAGAGTATGATGCCGTGGGGCTTGGCCAGGTCTATGGAGGTCGGTGGGTTGCAGAGGGCAGCAGGCCACCAAGTGTTGTTCCATGCCGAGGGGGTGTTCCGTGGACGAGGACTTCGGTTTTGTCCGAGTTGAGTTTTAGGCAGCTATTGCTCATCCATGCTGTGACGTCCTGCATTCCTTCCCGGAAATGGAGTCTGGTGGTGGTGGGGTCCTCGGTGAGGGAAAGGATGAGCTGGGCGTCGTCAGCGTAGGAGAATTTGCTGAGGCCGTGCTGTAGGATGATTGCGGCGAGGCGGGCCAGGTAGACGTTGAACAGGGCTGGGCTTAGTGATGTTCGCTGTGGGACTCCGCAGTTGGTTTCCGTGGGCTCAGAGAGAAAGGGTGGCAGTCTGATCCTTTGGTTCCTGCTGGTGAGGAACGATCTGATCCATTCGAAGGCAGAGTCGTGTAGTCTGGCTCCGAGTGGGAGACGGTGTTGAAACCTGCTTGTCGGGTAGAATTAGGGCTGCGCTGTGACCTTGGTCGAAGAGGGAGCGGATGTCATCAGTGGCTGCGAGCAGGGCGGTCTCGGTGCTATGCTTGCTTCGGAAACCGGATTGAAAAGGGTCGAGGATGGGGTTGTCTTCGATGAACCTTGTCAGTTGTGCGTGGACTGTCTTTTCGGTGACTTTTGCTGAAAACAGGAGGAGCGAGATGGGCCGGTAGTTTTTGAGGTCCGTCTGGTCTGCAGAGGGTTTTTTGAGTAGGGGTCTGACTTCTGCTTTTGGTGGTCGGGGAAGGAGCCGGTCTCGAAGGTGGTATTGATGGTGTGTTGTAGCACGGGTGCGATTGGTGGTGGCGGGTTTGTGGTATGTGTGGGGAGGGTGTGGATCCGTGGGAGCTCCAGAGTGGATACCTTTCATGGTTGCGGCGGCCTCCTCGGTTGTGTACTGTGTGCAGGCGGAGATGGTGGTCTGGCTGGCGTTGCTGCTGGGCCGGTTGACTGCGGGGTCAGGTGTGTGATTGTTGAAGCTGTCGTAGAGGATCTTCAGGTGGAAGTAGGATCAAAGTTTGTCGCAGAGGTCCTGGGAGGAGGTGATGTCCGTGGCTTCGCTGTGGGGCTTGGAGAATTTCTGGTTGATGCTAAAAAGTTCCTTGGAGTTGGCGAGGATTCTGTTGTGGGTGAAGGTCCTTTTGGTGGTCCTGATGCATTGATGGTACTCCGTCATGGCGTCCTAGTACGTGGTGTAGTATTCGGGTGTTTTGGCGTTTCTACAGTTCTTCTCCGGGCGTCTACAGGTGCGTCTGGCTTCTTGGAGATCAGTGGTGAACCAGGCTGCTTTCCTGGGGCGTTGCTTGTTGGGGTTGAGCAGCGGGAGAGCTTGTCTGCACATTTGGTGATCCATGTGTGGAGTTCCATGGCCGTGAGTTTTGAGTTGGTTTCGGCAGAGGGGGTGTTATCGTTTAGGGTGGAGTTAAGCTGTTCCTCAGTGACTCTGCTGCATTTGCTTTGTGGGGGCGGGGAGCGGGTTTAGGTGGTTTGGGTTCATTGACTAGGAAGTGTACGCAGTGGTAGGCGGTCCAGGGGGCTGCGTGGTGTGGCTGAAATGGACGTTGTTGCTTCAGGCGAAGATGGGGTCGAGGCTGTGATCTGCCTTGTGGGTCAGTGCGGTGACTAGCTGTTTCAGTGCTGTTGAAATGGCAGATTTAGAGATAGGATTGCCTTTGCGTGGTGGAGCAAATTTAACAAACAGTTGCTATGTTTTACAAAAAAGAATTGTTCTTTCGATATATAATACAATAATGCTCTTCTGACATCAAGTGTGTGAAGAGCTCGTTCTGCTACAGAATCAGGTTGAGGGAAGAACACAGGTAACTCAACTGATTAGTTAAGATGAAAAGCAGAAACTACTTTTCGGAGGAATTTTGGATTGGTGCAAAGAACTACCCTATCTTTATGAAGCGGAAAGTAGGGTTTTTCTAAGGTTAATGCCTGTAGCTCATCAACTCTTCTTAATGAAGTGATTGCAATGAGGAAGGCAACCTCCATGAAAGGAACTGTAAAGGCCAATTGTGTAAAGGTTCAAAGGGTGGACCCATAAGTGTTGTAAGTACAATGTTAAGATTCCACACTGGTGCCGGAGGGATTCTTGGTGGTGTTACTCTCTATAAGCCCTCCAAAAAGGCTTTAGTGACAGGAACTTTGAACAAAGATACATGTTGTCTGTTCTGCAAATACGAAGCTACTGATGCAAGGTCCAATCGAATAGATGTGTAAGCTAATCCAGATTGCTGTAGGTGCAAAAGGTAACAAATAATGTTTTGAACAGAAGCATCTAGAGGAATAATAATAATTATTTTTTTAAAAGATCTTTTTATTGAATAAACAAAAATGAAGACAGCAAAAACAAAAAAACAACAAGGTGCAGTGCAATCTCATTAATTTTCAACATCCCCAGTGCATTAGTAGAGTACTCGCCATGACGTTACATAGGACCAACAACTAGCCCCGTGCTGTATTAATTCCTTTGTGACCCGAACATTAATCTCCCTCGTGTTCAACCAACAGTGGGGCAGTGTCGCTAAAAAGTGTGCATATCACCCCTCTACTCACATTCCACGCACCCACGATTTTGGTCCATTTTTGTGGGCATCCTCTACTTTCATATATAACCCTTTCCGCCTGCATGCACCAATCCATATCAGACTCCCAGTCCCGGAACTTGGGCTTAGTTACCCCTTCCACATTCTTGCTATGTTAAGTTTGGCAACCATACAACCCAGGGAGACCCACACTCGCTCAGTTCTCAATAGGTCAGTTGCATCCAATATATTAAGAAGGCACCAGCGGGGCGAGACCTCCAAAGTTTTATGACAGGTTAAAAACAGTGCTGATGTGACCATCCCCCAATAGGTCTGAAGAATCGGGCATTCCCACCACTGGTGCAGGTAGGTAGCAGCTTGACTACATCCCCTAGGGCAGGCAGAGGAGCCCAGGGCACCCATTTTGACAAGCACCGAAGTGGTTTAGTATGCTCTGGGCAGAAGTTTGAGTTGGATACATTTAAAACGGGATCTGATCCCCACGTCCCTGGGGACGCCAAAGCCTCTTGCCAATCTTCATCACTAATGTCCCCGATATCCTCCTCCCATTTAACACAAGCTCTTCCTAGTGTATCAGGTGTATTGTTTAGTATTTTTATGTCAGTCAGTAAAATAGCCTGTTCCTGGAGGTAACTATCTAGAAGTATATCCTCTAGGGGCAAGGAGACCAGCAGCTCAGTACCTTTTGGTATTGCTCTTTGTAGTGCATTATGGGCTTGGAGGTATTTAAAAATTTCTCCACTATGTAATTTGTAATCCCAGTGGAGAACACTAAAATGGACCACCCTGCCCACATATCGCCAACCCTCGAGAGACCAATCGAGTCCCACCTATCGAATCCTGGGTATTTCGATAACACTCCCAGCTGATCACCCCAAAGTGGCCGTATGCCATATATCGAGTGTATTTTGGGGCATATTTGCCCCCTCCATAAATAGCGCTGGGGTAATTACCGGGGAGCATATTGTGTCTTTCCATCCTGTAGGCTGGGTCCAGTCCTGGCCGGTGCACTCAATGATTAGTGACCACTAGTTGGGAGGCCCAGTAATAGCTCTTTATTGCTGGCAGGGCTATACCTCCATCGTACCAGCTTTTCTGAAGTTTAGCAAATGCTATACGGGGAGTACCATTGTTCCAAAGTAGAGTGTGTACCTCCGACTCAATTGCATTGACGTACGGTGTCGGATCCAAATAGGGTGCGTTCTGGAGGGCATAGACAAAACGGGGAAGCGCCATCATCTTATATAAGGCGGCCCTGCCCAATAGAGTAAGGGGCAGTGTTTGCCAGTGTTGCACGTCGGCCTGGAAGCGACGCAGGGGAGTAGCCTAATTATGTTCATAAAATGCTGTTGGGTTAGTTGTGGCGTAAATTCCCAGATAAAAAAAACATCAGTGACTATCCTAGCCCCGCAGGGCCCTAGGTAGGGTTGAGCAGTCCCCGCATAAAACGTACACCAGTGACTTGCCCCAGTTAATGGTATAGCCAGAGTACTTTTGAAACAGAGTGAATATGTGTAGGACACGATGAATAGAAAAATAGGGTCTGGCCAAATAAAGCAAAATATCATCAGCATAAAGGGAGATTTTATCCTCCCTGTCTGCGGTCCAGTTGAGGCCTCTTATAAGGGGGTCACCCCTGATCCAAATCGCCTGAGGTTCCAGTGCTAAAGCAAAAATTAAGGGGGAAAGGGGACAGCCCTGCCTTGTTCCCTGCTGCAATGTGAATGTTGTTGACCATCCTCCATTGACTGCGATTCGGGCCAGTGGTTCTGAGTAAAGGAGTCACACCCAGGATAGAAATCTCTCCCCGAACCTTTCAAAAGCAGCAAATAAAAAGGGTGATTTGACCATGTTAAATGCCATCTTGGCGTCCAGAGACATGATCAATGCCTCTTCTCGAATTGTAGCTGCCCTACCCAAGACACTGTGAAGGTGCTGTAGGTTCAGAGCGGTATTTCGACCAGGTATGAAACCAAATTGATTCATGTGAATCAGTTTATGGAGCAGGGGTGAAAGACAATCCCAAAATGTTGGCTAGCATTTTGACTTCCGGGTCTAGGACAGAGATAGGTCTGTACGAGTCATAATGCTGGGGGTCCCCTTTTTTGTGTATGATGACAATGTTAGCCATTCTCTGTTATTCGGGTAGGGTGCCCTTATTCACGCTTTCTTCATACATCCTTATGAGATACGGTGCAATTGTAGATGCGTTGGATTTGTAAAGTTCAATTGAAAGGCCACTAGGGCCCATAGCTTTTCTGGAATGTAGGGCGCCAATCGCCTTAGATACCTCCTCATTTGTCAAGGCAGAATCCAAGTCCTGAACATCCTGGGGTGCCAGAACGGGCAGCCCCAGGATGGTTAACAGTTCTTTCGCCTCCGTGTAAATGGAGGCCTGAGTGGAAGAGGAATACGTTTTTTGTTGTTACAATAGACAACAAATTGTTTCCATTTTGCTGCATAACAAGTTATAGTAGTAGGCTTTCTTGCTTCTTTCAGAATAGTCATACAGTCTGGTGGCAAATATAAATATCCAAACTCTAGGACTTCAGGAGCCAAATTGTTAAGTTGAGCTCCTTGGGAATTATATGCTTAATTTCCCCATGGTTCTGAGTGAGAAGGCTGGAGGTGAGATGTAGTTTTTGATGTGGAACTACTGATCGCTCTAACAGGGTATTGTACCATGGTCGACGGGCCCATGTGTGAGTGATGTTTGCCTGAGTTTGCGAACCATAAACGGAAGGAGTGGGAGTGACAGAAAAGCGTGGGCAAAAACCCCTGAACAATTCATCCATAGGGCATTGACTTTGGAGAGAGGGTGTGGGAATCTGGAGGAGAAGTTTGGGCATTGTGTGTTGTCTACTGTGGCAAACAGATCCATTTGTGGGTATCTCCATTGTTGAAAGTATGGAAGGAGAACTTGGGGATGAAGTTCCAACTCGTGTATTTGCTACCTCCTTCTGCTGAGGTCAGCAATTTGATTGTTCACTCCTGGAAGATGTTCTGCTAGAGATTAATCTTGTGATGGATAGCCGAGTTCCAAATGGTCTGGGAGAGGCGTGACAGTTGGAGTGAGTGCTGCTCCCCGCCCCGTTTTTGTACATAGTACATTGCTGTCATGTTGTCCATGCGGACTAGGACAACTTTGTCTTTGACATGAGACTATAAAGCGTTCAGCGCTAGAAATACTGCTAGAAGCTCTAGATAGTTTATGTGGAGACGTCTGTGCTTGTTGTGCCAGAGACCTTGGATTGTGTAATGGTGGAGATGTGCACCCCAACCTGTGAGAGATGTGTCTGTTAGCACGATTTGTGGAACAGGGTTGATGAAGGGCTGCCCTTCTGATAAATGTTGTGGGTTCCACCACTGCAGAGAGAGATGGGTGCAGTGAGAAGTTTTGTAATGCTAAGTATGGGGAAAGACATCCAGCCATACTTAACTTACATAAATAAGCCATTTCATCTTTTTGCGCTATTAAGGTTTAAGCACAATATGCTTCCATGACTGTTATCTTTTCCAAAAGGCTTTGCTAAAAGTGGAACTTTGGGGCCTTGCCCATGTGATAACTGTTCTGAGCAAGATATGCTCCACATGATCTTTTTTTGTAAGTTTTATGTATTTCATCGTAAGAAATTTATTGTCCCATTATTAAGGGGCTGTAATTTCGAGCAAGTCAGACCGGCCCTGACCTATTTACAAATGCTTGGGTCCGTGGCTGTTTTGGGGTAGCAAGCTACATTACAGGGGCTATCAGATGTCGAAACAAGTTACTGTTACCATAATTCGCCCATGCCAACCCCCTTCTTGCATGGACATCTTTTAGTACAAAAATTGTTATCAAAATGAGTATTGAGATGGATTTTGGAATACCCTGTGGGTGACAAACTGTTTTTATTCTATTTATTTATTGTGTAGCCAATTGTATAGTATTGTTACTTTGTAACGTATTTAGTGGTGCTAGTTGTTTGTATATAATTATGAATAATTCATGAATGAAATACTGTTCTGTGCTTTGATGGTTTTAAAATTTTTTAACCGAATAAAGAAACATTTTTACTTTGGGAGCAGCTGTCCCCCAACACTAGATCTGTTAATTGACCCTGTGATTGATTCCACCGACGTGTTAAACATTCTTGTAGAGGACGCATGTGTAGTCTTGCGTCAGGCACTATTACGATGAATGACGCCATCATTCCTAGTAGCAGCATGAAATTCCTGGCTGGGAAGGTTAGATTGGCCTGGAATTGTACCAATAGAGTTAGGATATTGCAAATTCTGGCTGCATTGGGAGAGTCTAGAACCATGTGGTTATAGAGAGTGGCTCCTAGAGAAGATTGTATCTGTGAAGACTGTAGGTGAGACTTTTGCAAGTTGACAGTGAAACCCAATTGGTAGAGTAGGTGTAGGGTGGTCTTGGTGTGTTCTAGACACTTTTGATGTGTGCTGGCTTTGATAAGCCAGTCGTCTATGTACAGGAAGATGTGAATTTGTTGTCTTTTGAGATGAGCTGCGACTACTGCTAGACATTTGTTAAATACTCTGGGAGCAGTAGTTACTCCGAAAGGGAGTACTTTGAACTGATAGTGTTTGCCTGCTATTACAAATCTGAGCTATTTGCGATGAGCTGGATGAACCAGAATGTGAAAATATGCATCTTTTAAGTCTAGTGTTGACATACAATTGCCTTGCTGTAGAAGTGGAAGTACCTGTTGAAGCATTACCATATGGAAATGTTCTGTCAGTATGTTTAACATTCTGAGATACACAATTGGTCTTAAGGAGCCATCCTTTTTGGGGAACAGAAAATAAAGAGAGTAAGCCCCTTAACCTTGGTACTGCAATGGACTTGGTTCTATGGCTCCCTTTTGTAAGAGAGATTGCACCTCTTATTTGAGTAACTAAGTGGTCTGATGACAGTTTGTGAATGTGGGTGGAATGTTTGGAGGATTCGAGGCAATAGCCATGTCGGATAAGGTCGATCACCCATTTGTCGGTTGGTGTGGAAGACTAAATGGGGAGAAACAGTTTAGTCTTCCCCCGACAGGTGTTAAGTAATCGGGGAGTGTGGGCAAGTCACACTGTTTGTTAGGGGAAGGGGTGTTAAGCGGTGTGGCGCCTTTACGCCAACCTATGGAATTGTTTCCTCTATATCCTCCTCTATAGCAACCTCTAAAGGTGTGTTGCTTTTATAAGAGGAAATATTTGGGTTTGAAGATGTAGTTTTAGACCCTGCTCTGTAAAAGGAGTGGCGAAAGGAGCCTCTATTTGATGGACACTGGAGCAATCCCATGGACTTTGCCACTTTGGTGTAATTTTTCATTTTTTCTAAAGACTTATCGACTTCAGGACCTAACAATTGTTCTTTGCGAAAGGGCTGTTTAAAATGGACTGTTGAACCTCAGATTTAAACCCCAAAATCCTAAGCAATGCATGCCTTCTAAGGAGAATGCTGGTATTGACCTCCCTAGCTGTGGTGTCAACTGCACCTAGAGCACATCTGATTGAAGAGTTAGAAATGAGTTTCCCTCTTGAACTAAATCTTGTGCCTTGGCTTTGTGTTCGTCTGGGAGATATTGGAGCAGTTGCTCCATCTCGTCCCAGTGTGCCCTGTCGTACCTAGATAGTAGGCCCCGTGTGTCTGTGATGCGCCAGTGGTTAGCGGCTTGAGCAGCCACTCGTTTCCCCCCGAGTCATCTAGAAGCTTAAATTCTTTGTCTGGGGGAGGTGCATCACCAGAGGTTTGCGAATTAGCTCTTTTGCGAGCATTGGACACCACCAGGGAGTCGAGAGATAATTGTCCTTTAATACACACAGGATCAGATAGAGAAGGTTTATATTTTTTATCGACTCTGGGAGTTAAAATATGTGCTCACACAGGGTCTTTGAAGATGTCATCTGCATGCCTCATCATGCCCTTCAGCATAGTGAGTGTTTGACTTGACCTGTGTGTGTACCCAAGTGTTTCAAATAAAAAGTCTTCTTCTAATGACTCTTTATGTAAGGACACCCCATGATACTCTGCTGCTCTAGCAATTAGGTTTTTGATAAGCCACATTATCATAAGGTGGTGATGGCTTTGCAGGGTAAAGGTCTGGGTCAGTATCCAGTGGACGGTCAATAGTGTAATGATTCCATGGGTATACAGACAAATGTGTCTTCTTCATCAATATCATCCCCATCAGGCTGTGTATATGGAGATCCCTGAGGTGTTATGTGTAAAGGATCTAGAATTGGTAAATGTGGAGAAGGTGGAGGGGGTTGTGGGGCAAGATGAGCAGGGCTGATTGCCTTGTCTTTTTTCTTCTTCAGAGGGATCTTATAGGCAGGGTCCTCTGAAGGAAGTTTGTGTTTGGCTGGTGTTTTAGCAGAAATATGTCCTGTATCAGGATTGATATAAATCTTCACCTGTTTAGGATCTAATTTATCTTTAAAAAGGTCTAAAATTGGTTTGGAAGGCTCGGAGACACGGTTTCTTCAAATTGGGCTCGAAGAGAGGTTCGCCTTTTGGAGCGGAAGTTTCTGATTCCGAAGCATACTTTTGTTTTGGAGCGGAGGGTTTCGGCTCCGATCCGGATTTGTCCTTGGAACCCAAGAGTTTCAGATCTGAAGAGGATTTAGACCAAATCGCTCCTGAACTGGAAGGCATTATTATTTATTTTCAGTGCCAAGCCAGTAGGCGGGGCATCGGAAACAATGTCTCAGTGCCGTCGGCTTATGCTTTTTGGAAAAGGTTTTGGGAGGCAAGGGGTCGTGGGTACTCAAGGCCTCTTGTCCCAGAGGCACGTCTTCGGACTCTAACTAGATCTTGAGTTTAGAATCAGACTCTGGAACGGAGGCCTCTTCTTCTGCTGCCGACGCTTGGACCTCTTCTTGCTCGGATTCTTCGCCGAAGATATCCGGAGTGTGTTGAATGCTTTGGTGTTGCATTTCTCCTCATCAAGCCCGACGATCACGTAGAGTTTTCTTGGACCGAAACGATTTACAGGCGACGCTGTCTTCCTCCTTGTGTTCCAGAGAGCTCGACGTAGGTCGGTGTAAGGGTACTTGGCGTGGTACCGAGGACAGAATTGAAACGGCGTCCATTCCATCAGCAGAAAGCTGGACCGACACGGCTAGGCCTGAGGGCCGCCCACAAAGTTTTCGATCGAAAATGGAGAATTTGCTGAATGATTCAATATGCGACGAACAGGGAAAATGAGTACAAAAACAATACCGTTGAATGTAGAAGGGAATGCGCACCGAGAGGAACCCGAAGAACGGGTTTGAACCGGAGCGCAGTAATACACGTCCAAACCTGATGGCAGAAAAAAAATATCAAACAATGGAGTTGATGCTCATGCGGACTATCACCAAAAGGAGGAGTCACCTTAGCTCATAACTGGAAAAACTTCTTTGAAGAAAAAAAACTTGCGAACATCTGGACACAACACCAATAGCAGGAGTATTCAAAAGCATGTGTATTTACAGCACACAGGCCTAGAACAGATACATTTTCAAATTGTGAGTTCAGAGAAGCCCAAACTCTAACTCTCTATGTCTTACCGAATGGAAGTTACACTTTTAGGGGTTAAAAGGCAGCTCCAATGATAACCTATGGGAGAGATAGTCCTTGCAATAGTGAAAAAATAAGTTAGTACTATTTCCCTAGCAGGACATGTAAAACACACCAGTACATGTCCTACCTTTAAAATACACTGCACCCTGCCCATGGGGGCTACCTTGGGTCTAACTTACAAGTGGCTTACATGTAGTAAAAGGGAAGGTTGCACTTGCCAGGTTGACATGGCAGTTCAGAACTGCACACACAGGCACTGTGGTAGCAGGTCTGAGACTTGGATGCAGGGCTAATCATGTGGGTGGCACAATCAGTGCTGCAGGCTGCCTAGTAGCATTTCAATTACAGGCCCTGGGCACACGCGGTGCACTTTACTTGGGACTTACCAGTAAATCAAATATGCCAATCATGGATAAATCAATCATGGAT
Source organism: Lissotriton helveticus (assembly GCF_964261635.1). NCBI lineage: Eukaryota > Metazoa > Chordata > Amphibia > Caudata > Salamandridae > Lissotriton > Lissotriton helveticus. Next base: position 781,337,226 of record NC_136063.1, on the reverse strand, counting down.
AAATCAATCACCAAGGCAATTTACACAGGGAGCACTTGCACTTCAGTACTGGTTAGCAGCTGTGAAGTGCCCAGAGTCCTAAAACCAGCATAAACGAAATGCAGCAAACAGTTTAAAACAGGCGGTCAGAAGCAAAAAATACAGGGGAAAAACACGCCAAGGATGTCTGGTCTAACACCTACCAATTGTCAAATGTTTTATATGTACTGCCATTGTTAATTTATGATTGCTAAGTGGGATCTTTTGTTCTATTATATGATGTCAGAAATGTAATTATGTAATCCTTAATGTTTGTAAAAAATAGCGTTCCTAAGAAAAAGGAAGGTTCAGGCTATTAGGAGTTTGCCCATCCCATTATCCTAATGGTTCCCTTTAATAATGCATTGCATGCGCAAGGCACAGTTAGACCCTGAGTGTCCCTACACTGGAAGTCATGGCGTGTTCCGAGCACGTTTTCACTTTCCTATGTGGCAAGAAGAAGCACAGTATCAAGTCTTACTCTCTGACACTGATGATGGTAGTCCTTACAGGGTAGACCCCGACAGAGTGGTCTCCCACTTTGATGTTATTGTGCACCTTGCATTGGTTCATGGCAGGTTTCTAACTGGTGAAAGCACATGTTAAAGGAATGAGTCAATCCAGATTCCCTGCATGTAGTACTAGTTTAGCAGTGCTTCTAACTCTTACTACCCTGGATACGTTTTTATGTCACTTCAGTGAATTTATCCTTGTTCTCAATACTGATTGGAATTGCGCATCATGTCCTTTCCTTTTGCCCACACAGGTATTTTTCCCTGAGTGAGTACACTTTGACTTTTGTTGTTTTACACAGGGTTCAAATGATCTTTAAACAATCCCAATGGATAGGGATCAGCAAATATTGCTGTACTGTCCTCGAGGTAAGTAGAAATCAATGTTACCACTACATTGCCATCACTCTTATATACTCCTTTATATTCTTTTTTTTAGGATGTCACAAAGCATCATATTGCTAGACATCTCTACATAATTTGCTAAAGAAATTACTAGCAACCAATTACATTATTTTTAATTCATTGGTCTATGCATTCCAACAATCAGCACCCTTCCAGATCGGTCACAAACTGGAAACATGTCATCACTTGAAATTAATATTGTATAAAGGACAAGCCAATGTGAATTATGGAATCAAAACATTATGTCTAGGGCACAAGAATGCAACGAACTCGAGAAGCTCACAAGTTCTATTCACATTACATTGTATATGTTCAGTGAATTCATTTTGTACAGCCACTTTAAGTAATATATGTGTATGATAAAATGCCACGCTGAGGCATCACCGATTACACATATATGATTAATCAAAATGTAATTTGAAAAAATAGTCAATAAATAAGCACTTACTGATTCTGATACCAGGAGAGAACTCCGTGTTCTACTAAGACCCAGTAGAGTTTCCATCCAAAGAAACGTGAGCTCTGTGAAAAGATCATACAAAAAATATCATGTATATGAGATTTTAAACTCATGACAAATAAAGAGTATTTATGGCATGCCAGTAAAGAATTGACACAAGTTTCTGCAGAAGTTTCATGCCAGCAATTCTGCTTGCTACATTTTCTAGAAACCGGAACATAATTGTGATCGCAAACTAGAAATTAATTGAAACAGATTTTTAGAGATCAGAGTATAGCACTTCTGGTGACTTGACTAGATCTTCGATGCTTGCATAATCAGCATATATTGTGCAGAGCCCAGCTTCGGTAAGGTAAAAAAAGCTTATGTAATGCCCCCTTGTTATTAAACTATTTGGTGCGTAATAATCCGAGTAAAATGTTAGTATCAGAGAAATTGCAGTTGTTGCCTGAGAGAGGATCCTATATTCATTGCTTTCAACATTATAATGGAATGAATTTGTATACAAATTATGTATGTGCACTGCAATACTTTACAAACTGGCGATACGGAAACTTTACAGATTGTATCAGATTCTGCCTCAGTATTAGAAAATGAAGACGTTTTCCCTATAAAATAGTACTCAAGGCTGGTGCAGTTCCCAAAGTACAGAAAGTAAGAAATGTGCCTTTGGGTGTAAGAGACAAAGTTAAAACGGAACTTAAGAAAATGTTTAACATGAGGATTATTGAACAAGTCAAATAATCAGAGGTAGCTCTCTTAGTAATTGCAAGACATGCTAACGGCAGGGTCCAGCTGTATGTCGACCCGAGGAGACTGAATAACAAAATTCAGGTACACCAATTTCCCTTAATAAAAATAGATAAGGTCGCCATGAAGAAGGGAGTTAATTGGTTTTACGCCCTTGGCCTATCACTAGCATAGCATCAAATTTTATAACAGGTGGGAAGCAGAATCATTTTTATCATGCCGTTTGAGTGTCATAGCTTTAGGGGGATGTCTTTATGATTAGCCTCTATAGCTGCTGTATTTCAAAGACTCATGACAGGGTTACTTGTAAATCTGCAGGGAGTGATTTACTTTTAATATTGACATTCTTGTAATGGGTAATCCATCATCGTTATTTGGCAGGGTATGCCCACACGTGGATCCCTTGCTCACTGCCACTGGATTCAAACTAGCCTGTCTGAGGAGGGGTTGTTACCACGAAACCGGTCCGAGGATGCTCGTTTCAGGTCCAGGGAAGGCATGGCTTGGCAGTTCGGGCAAGACTGTTCTCATGAGAAACAGGGTCAAATTGAAATATGATTTGCATATGGTTGGGTCCGAACGGGGGTGGCGAAGTGAGCTAAAGAAAGATGATGGATTCAACCCAGATCTAATAGTGACTGGAGGTGAGTGTCTGAAAAGTTTCAGAGCTCTATCCATCATCTCCTTGCGTTTGCTTTGTTCACCCTACGTTAGCAGGGTATGACCAGACGTGGGTCCCTTGCTCACTTTGCCACTGGATTCAAGCTAGCCTGGCTGATGAGCGGTGTTATCCCAAACCCGGTTCCAGGATGCTTGTTTCTGGTCCAGGGAAGACCTGGCTTGGCAGTTCGGGCAAGACTGTCTCCATGAGAAACAAGGTAAAAACTGATTTGTATATGGCTGGGTCTGAACTGGGGTGAAGAAGTGTGCTAAAGAACGATGATGGATTCAACCCAGATCTAATAGTGACGGGGGGGGGGGAGAGTGTCTGAAAAGTTTGTGCTCCATCCAACATCTCATTTTGTTTGTTTTAAAAGCTAAGTTGATCATGTTAAGCTTTAGGTTAAGTGTTGATCATTGTGCATAACAGGGGTTTACTATGTTTAGTACACACTTTTAGAGGTCAATATTTTTCTTTTGCATAACATCTCTACTAAACAGTTTAATGAGTGAGAGCCTTTGCCAGAGGGACAGCACTTGGGCTGATTCTGACTAGAACTTGTTTTTCTCTGGGTGAGAGGAAAGAACAAAAGTTACTTACCTGTAAACTGTGGTTCTCCAGTATTGGAGTCTTTCATAGATTCACATGCTTGAATAATTCCCCGTCGTCGAAGTGGGAGTCCCACGGTACATAAAATAGTAGTAAGAAACATATATACATAAAAATATATATATGTATATACATACATAAAAATATATATATATAAAGAACCAGAGGGACACAAGTGGGGAACCAAGGAGAAAACCTTTATTCCAGCACAGGCGGCATGGCGCGTTTCGGGATAAGTCCCTTTATCAAATGCCCTTACACTGAAAACTGCTTCCTGTAACTTTTGAATGATCCATCTCGCTGCCATTGGTTAGCAGCCCAGCAGAGCCGATTGGTTTCCTGAACACCTTGACGCCGCCTCATGCCACAGACTGCTTTTCCCAGCACGCACCATCTTGGCTGCTAGGTAAGTGTTATGCTGCCGGCTCTTGGAAACTGTAGAAGGGACACTTTTTAAAATGTTGAAGTACCATTGAACAGCATTGGCCCATAGAAAGCATTGAGGGAGAGCTCACTTTAGTAACATATCCAGGTCATTATAATAGTCCACATTCCAGCCAATCAGGCTGTAGCACCCTCTAGAACCTTCTCCTCAGTAGCTCAAGCCCTCAGATTTTTGTAGCACTAGAGTGACCAAGAGTGCATGAGGAGAAGAGAGCCTCTGAGGGGAGGAAGGGTGGGTCGCATGTGAATCTATGAAAGACTTAAAGCGAGGATTCCCTTAGAACATCTTATGTGAATTAAAATTCTACCAACTATTCTGCAGTACTACCAAATAACATGTAAACATACTGCTGCGTTAGAACTAAATTAAAAAACATATATATATTTTATTATTCAGCCAATTTCCTGGCACATTTATTAAAAACACAGTTATTGCACGTTATACATTATATTTGTCATACACTCAAGTACAATGAATCATTCAATTCGTTGAGTGTATTCATTATTCCACAGTAAAAGGTGTCATAAAAACATTTTGTAACATCAATTTGTCAAAACATATAATTTCTTCATAGTACATTGATTATGACCTGCATAATCCAAACAGAGACAACATAAAAGAAAATACCTCAACCGTGTCCAATTATTTATAACATTGATAATAGTAGCCTGTGGTCATATCACATTTATTATTGTACCCTCCTGTTGGCTAATAGTCAATTGTGCTTCCTTTGCGTCTACGCGTTTTGGCGGTTGTTGCATCAATTATTACCGCCTTTTTCAAGACCAGAATTTGTTGTCTCTCAATCTTGTCACAAATCAAGCCTACAAATAAAGTGCAGATACATAAATTAGTACCCCTTATTCCATGGAAGTTCGTAAGTTCGAGGTACTACCTATCCTTAAACTTATGGGTGTTTCCGTTATTGCGCTTGCTTAATTGGAGCTTTCTGGTGAAACTGCCCTCTTTCACTGTATGTTAATTCGGTATTTATTTCTGTGCCCCCCTTTTTAAAAAAAAAATATTTTATTACCTTTAGGGGGCTCTCTCCCCTTCTTGCCCATTCTTTCTTGGTGGCATTATCGTGTAGCTTCTCGAGTTTATTTCCAAAGAACTAATGGGCGTGTCCAATTTATTAACAAAGTCCTATGAGCTCACCTTCTTTTTATTGAAGTATGGACCCTGTATCTCTCGTGGAGTGGATCTCTTTCTATTCCTTAGATACGATGGTTCGATGTCATTAAAATCCTATGTGCTTGTGGTCATCCTATGTGGGACAGAATAAGTGTGTTTTAGGTTTCCTGTGTTTTAAGAGGGCCCTCTTTGTCTTGGAAGGTCTTTTTTCCCTTTTTCGTAGTTGATGGAAAAACCCAAGTTCTTGAAGACTGACAGGCAAGTCGGAGTGTGTTGTTGTGCTGCGAGAAAGTTGGGGCCTTTATCAGGCAATCGTCTAAGCAGGGGTTAATTTGTATGCCCTATAGGCGTAAATAAGCCGCTACCGGAGCCATGATCTTTGTGAAGACCCTCGGAGCGGAACGAAGGCCGAAAGGCAGAACCTTGAATTGGAAGTGTTTCGTCCCTACTTTGAAACGCAGGTACTTTCTGTGTCTGTGATGGATCGGCACATGAAAGTAGTAATCTTGGAGGTCGATTGTGGAGAGGAACTCCTCGGGGTTTAGGAACTGTAAGATTTCCAGCAAAGTCAGCATTCGAAATGTTTGTGACTTGATGTACTTGTTGAGGGCTCGGAGATCTAATATCTTCAGCGTCGACGGAGTTATCGTCTACGAAGCTGATGTCGACGAGGTATTTGCCGGCGATGAGAACACAGTCGACGGAAGAGGTTGCGTCGACGAGACGTGACGCGTCGACGAAGTCTTCGTCGACGAATACCGCTTAGGAAGGTTCGTCGACGAGACGGATTTCTTCGCCGTTGACAAGATCTTAACAATGGACGAGATAGGCCGGACCTCCTGGGCCATCGTCGACGAAGTAGTCGTCGTCGTCGACTGAGTGCTGGTCGTCATCGAAGTAGGTATACCGTCGACGGATTTCGTCGTCGTCGACGGGCGCGTCTACGGGCTCGTCGACGAGCTGGGACTCGTTTTGGAGGACGAGGGCACAGTGTGGATCTGCGACGCCAGAGAGCTAGGTCCCGCAGGCGTAGAGGCCGGCCGATCCCGTGGGGAGACTGACTTCGGAGCGTCCACAAGCTTCTTCTTTTTAAGAAAAGGAGAAGGAATCTCAGTCTCAGACCTACGCTTCAGAGAGGTCTTAGATTGGCGAGAAGACACACTCTCTATATCAGACACAGGGTTGTCGGAGGTCTTCAACCTCTGTAGCCACAGAAGGAGACGGGCCTCTCTATCTTTTAGGGTCTCTGATGAAAATGTCCGACAAACTTTGCAACTCCTCACCTCATGGTCCAGGTACAAGCAGTAGATGCATTTTTTATGAGGGTCCTCAGAGAAAAGACGAAGTTTCCAACAGGCAGGACAGGGCCTGAATAAAGACTTTTTTGTAGAAGACATGTTCTTGAAGTTCTGAAGGTTTGAAGTTGAAGAAAACTGAGCAGAGCTCAGGTAGTCTCCCTTCACACGACGTGCGGTAGAAAATCTGAGGCTTGAGCTTCTGAGGAGAAGGTTCTAGAGGGTGCTACAGCCTGATTGGCTGGAATGTGGACTATTATAATGACCTGGATATGTTACTAAAGTGAGCTCTCCCTCAATGCTTTCAATGGGCCAGTGCTGTTCTATGGTACTTCAAAATTTTACTTTTTAATATGTATATTATTTGATATCTATATTCAGATATATATATTCAGATATATATATATATATATATATTGTTTTTTATGTATATATGTTTCTTACTACTATTTTATGTACCGTGGGACTCCCACTTCAACGACAGGGAATTATTCAAGCATGTGAATCTATGAAAGACACCCTAATACTGGAGAATTGGATTTAGATTTTTTTTCCTTCAGGTCAATAGTCTTATCCACAAATGATGATGTCTAGAAATACTCAATCTCACGGTACTCTATCAATGTGCGATAAAAGGACATGATCTCACTGGATATGTGAGCTTCACTTTTCGTTTTTCTAGAATCAGGTATAAGCACCATCTCATCTCACTGCCAAGGAACAGAGTACTATCCCTTTATGAAGATATCATCTGCATGGATCTCTTCTTCATTGTCTGGTCTCAAAACGATATTGCCTAGCCAAGCAATATACTCTGTTCCCCAATGGTGTGCCCCGCAGCGTCTTTGCATTAGGCATTGATGGTGCCCTGCATCCAGACCTAGTGACATTCACTCAGATTATTGTATTCATCCACACAGCTACCTTGTAACCACATCATGGATCACGGTTAAAAATACCACAAGTAAACGACTATGGAGAGCAGATCCACCACTGAATGTCCTTAGCCGTCCACCTGGGCATCCCAATTTGACCAATGGTAATAATGTAAGCAGCGACCACCTCAGTCATAGAAGCGTTTTTTTCATGACTCGCTTGCAGTGTAGATGGAATAGCATTTCACCCAGTACCGGCACAGCAAGTGAGGTTAGCTAGCAAAAGTTGGCTTTGCTGGCCCCAAAAGTATTTCACTTTCTAACCTACACAATACATTGCGCTTAAGAAAATACTTCTACAAACAGTTCTGCTTTCTAAACAAAGACCATTATACCTCCTATCTAACTGTGGCAGCACATGAACTGTGTCACAACAATGAATTTCTGTTTTCAACAGTGGTGGGGGATCAAGCATGGGAGAATACCTTACAAAGATTTCCTTCATATTTCTGTAGAGATCGACCGCTGAAATTCTGCAAAAACAAAATGAGTACATTAACATCTTAAAAGTAATTATTTTTTAAGTTGACATTTATGTAGTATGACGATCACAGTTCACAACGAGGTCTTGTATAGAGAATTAACAATTGAAAACTTAAAATTCAATGAACAAATATAAACTCAATTAGTGTTAACCTATCAAGAAAGTAAGACTGAATAGGGTAATTAAGATAACTAAACTAGACAAAACAATGTACACAGTTAAGCGCTCGTTGGCGACGGATGAGTGACCTGAAGGTCAGGATTTCACATCCTAGCTGGGCAAACCCACCTTTCTTTCTTCTAAGGTTAATGAAGGGGACCATTGAATTGAGCAACACAATATTCAGAGCAACTGCTATATTGTAGTATATTATTTGTTTAACTGTTACTACCCCCAAGTGGAGCACTGAAGCTCTTATCCATAGAGGATATGTAGCACTCTACACTGGGTGGGTGTGTACTTGGAAGAGTGTTGTTTTTGCTGTGAGCCTATGTAGGAAGTGTTTTATGTTGTGTATGATGACCAATCAGGTGCAGTTATCATGCTATGGGATGCAATAATTATCGGTGTGCTAGATGAGAAAGTGTGACAGACTTTTCATTTTCTGTGTTAAGCGGTTAGCTCAGATTAGCTTTGCTGATTAGCTCTGCAGGTCTTTTTTTGTATTTGCAGTTCATCTTTTATATTCTTTAGCAACTTTTTGATGCTAGATGTGCCAGGAGGTCATCCCCTCTGATGTTATGGACCCACAAATAGTAACAGGTGTTGGTACAGACCGAGGGAGAATGAGAGATATGACCTGATAGACTGTGTTACAGTGCTCCTGTCTATGATTACCATTGTACGTTTTGTAATTTTTTTTATTTATTTAAACAACGTTATTTGTGTACTGAGGGTTATACACAGCTTGTAGCCTACAACCTCCAGGGCCGGCAGTGTAAACATCCCAATGGACTCGCATCTGATCAGCACTATAATACACAGCCAAGTTGCCGACAACCCTGGGGTCCGGCGGCGTATCATATATTAAAACAAAGTCATAATTCACTTAACAGTTATCACATAACAATATCAGGCCGCTGGGCATCCTGGTAACAGTAATGCCAGTACAGTGTAGGTCATATCATAGCATGTAGGTGGCACAGTGTGTTTGATTTTCTGAAATTCCCCTTCTAGTACTCTACCCTTTATGAACTATGCCCCCTCTCCTGTAGTGTGCAACCCCTGAACTCCCCCCCCCCCCCAACTAGTAAACTGGTTCCCTATGTCATGTGCCAGTCATTCATCTCACTACGTGTGTCGCCTGTCCTTGTGTTAGCTCGTTGTGTGTTTTCCCGCCTGCGGGTGTCAAGAATGTGGCTCCCAGGTCTGACCGACCAAATCTGGACATGCCTCGAACCACCCAGGGGAGCTATTCCGCAGGTATCATTTGCCTGCCGTGTCCTACGAAGTCTTTGGCCAGCCTTCCTCCATGATCGTCTAGGCTTTTCCCTAAAGTATGGTGTGTAAGTGGACTACAAACCAGGTGACCTCTAGTGTTCCTTTGCTTGTGTATCAGTCTGTGTGTCAGCAGTGTCCTCCTCCGCAGCTCTAAAGGCCCGATATAGACTCCAGAAGTCCTTCGGGCGACTAGTGGGAGAGAGAAGTTCGCTATATTGTTCCGATTGCATGCAGCAATATAGCATGTCTCGAGCCCATCTCCTCTAAGTCGGGAGCGGTCCTCTCATCCAGCATTGTGCCACTACACGTCGAGCCATTAGCATGCCCATGTCTGTCAGCCGTCTAACCGCTACAGGCAAACCCCTGGAGCGGCCAAGCAGTGCCAGAGCTGGGTCCACGGGTAGTTCAATGTCTAGTATCTCTCCCAACTCCGCTGTCACTTCCTCCCAAAATGAGCGTATTCTGCGACATCCCCATGCCAAATGCAAGAAGTCGGCTTTGGGTGCATGGCAACTTTCACACTCGGGGGACCGCCTGAGCCCATAGCGGTGCAGACGTTCCGGAGTGTAATACACTCTTTACAAAAATTTAAAGTGGATCAACCGGTGACGTCCATTTAAGGACAACCTCTTGGTGCTAGAGCAGCAGTACTTCCACATTGGTTCGTCAATAGTGATCTGTAAGTCCCTTTGCCAAGCAAGTCTGGCTTTCGAGGGTTCCTGAGCTCTATGCGATGCATTGGATTTGTATAGATGTGATATCATTTTCTGTGTTCGTGCCGTTTTAATGACATGGGAAAGTTCCGGTAGCTCTGGGGGCTCCTCCAACTCTGGGCCTAGAACGTCCTTCAATGCACTGCGGACTCTGTGAAATTGAAACCATTGTAATAGCGTAGATCCCTCCGCTACCTGGCACACATTGTCCCAGGTTCTCACTTTGCCATCCACGAAAAGCTCGCCAGCCTTCTCAATTCCCAGCGCATGCATCACTTGCACTACGCCCTTCTCCTCAATAGGCGGCAACCAGAGTGCTCATTCCACCGCCATTAAGGGGGAGTATATCAATGTTCCTTCTCTAGCCCTTAGCAACGCGTGCCACGCGTGTTTCGTGGACGTGATCGAGTCCAGCACTCCAGTCCTGCGGTCCACGGGGGGACATATCGTGGCTGGTAGTGGGACTGAATCCGCGAATAACCGTTCCATTCGCACGTGGGGAATGTTTGCTTCTCAGTGTATCCACGTGTGTAAGTGGGCAGCTTGTGACACTATAATATCGTTCCATGTCTGGGGCTCCTAGTCCTCCCAGCTCATACGGAAGCGTGAGCGTAGTCCATTGTACTCTTGGCTGCTTACCTCCCCAGGCCAAGCGGACCATGAGCGTCGTCAGATTCCTGAAGAAGGTCTTCGATAGAATAATGGGCAAATTATTGAATAGAAACAGAAACCGGGGCAGTACCACCATCTTCATGATGGCTATGCGGCCCATCAGCGACAGCGGGAGTCTACACCACTTCTCCACATCCTCCTCACATTTGCTAAATGCCACCCCGTAGTTCTCTCGGAACAGCACCTCAGGGTCCGTGTGAATCATGATGCCGAGATAGCGCACCGGCTCTGTTGACCAACGTAGAGGGTATTCCATATCAAACTTGTTCGTGACCGGGGTCAGTGGAAACGCCACTGATTTGTTCCACTTAATCTGGAGCCCGGAGAGCGCGCCAAATCGGACCACTTCCCGCAATACTGAAGCTAGGTTCACCTCAGGGTTGCGTACATAAAGCAGCGTGTCATCTGCGTAGGTAGAAATTATAATCTTGTACGTCGGGAAGCTAACTCCCCGGTGCCAGTGGTATTCCCTCAACGCGCTGGCCAATGGTTCAGCCACCAGTGCATACAATAATGGCGAAAGCGGGCAGCCTTGCCTGGTGCCCCTGCTGATTCCAAAGGGATCAGATACGCGATCACCAATGCGCAGCCTGGCCGTCGGTTTCCAGTACAAGGCGCCGATCATTTCTAAGAAAGGTTCCCCCAGTCCGAGCCTCCGCAGGACCCGCAACATGAACGGCCACTCCACGGAGTCGAAAGCCTTCACCATGTCTAGGAAGATGGCGACCGCTTTCGTGTCCTGTCTAACATGCTGTATGGTCCCCAGTACTGTGCGAATATTATAGGTTACGCTCCTCCCTGGCACAAAGCCTGCCTGTTCCGGGGCCACTAAGTCCGGGGCTATTAGAGCCAGGCGTGTGGCGAGCACCTTGGCATATAATTTCGCATCTACATTTAGTAGAGATAGAGGTCTATACGAACCACACACGTTGGGGGGCCTGCCCGGTTTTGGAATGATGACTATTAGTGCCTCTCTCATTGACTGCGGCATACTACCCTCCAACAGATGTCGTCGAATAGAGCGGCCAGATGCGGGATAAGTTTGTCCTTGAACGCCTTATAGAACCCCACTGTTAGACCATCCGCCCCAGGAGCGCTATTCACTCTCATGCTAGCTAATGCGTCCGAGCTCTCATCTTTCTGTATAGGGGACATTAGGAATTCACGAATAGACTGTACTAAGAAGGGCAATTGCATATGTTCTAAATAATCATCCATGTCGGTTTCCAGATTTTCAGTTTTAGACGTGTATAGATCGGAGTAGAAGTCCCTAAATTCCTTCAGAATCTTCTCCTCTGACGTGACAGCCACCCCCGAAGCCGTATCTAAAGAAGTCAGTTTCGGGGCCCTCCTGCTGTTACGCAGTAATTTAGCTAACAGAGAACCTGGGCGTTCACTTTCCCCATATGTCCTTGCTGTCGGATTTTTCCCCATATGTCGTACTTCCCTATCTGCCTCCTCGTTGAATTCCGCTATAAGGGTTTTGATTTGGTCTGCTATGTCGGGGACAGGGTCGTTCACTTGTTGCTTCTCTAGTTCAGTCAACTGAGACTCTAAGTAGTTCAAGCGCTGTTGTATGGCTTTTAGGACACTCGAGTGTTTGGCCATTGCCACACCTCGTATAAATACCTTAAACGCCTCCCAGACTGTTTGGAAGCTCTCAACTGAGCCAATATTTGTGTCAAAAAAGGTGTCGATCTCCGCAGCCAATTCCCCTCTAAAGGCGTCATCAAGCAACGAGTATGGGGGAAAGCGCCACGTAAAAGGGGGGACTCGGGTTATCGGTGTCTCCAGCACTAGGAGGAGTGGTGAGTGATCTGAGAGTGTACGTGACAGAACTGTACATGACAATATGTGTCTAGAGACTGAGAAGGAGGCCAGCCAGTAGTCAATCCTGGTGTGGTTGTCGTGGTACTCTGAATAATGCGGGTAACCCCCCCTATCATCGTTTCTCCCCCTCCACACATCAACCAGATCTAACGTCAGTAACCCAGCTTGGAGCGAGACCGCAGCCGCCGAGGGTCTACGCTAAGGGCCTGAAGATCTATCTAATTCCGGGTCCATCACCAGGTTGAAGTTCCCCCCCCAGAGCATCTGCGCTGTGGAATATTCTCGATTAGATCGTGGCCCTTCCCCGTGCACCTTGATATGAGGTACCTACCCTCTGGGTCAGCTAGTACTAATCTCAAATCTAACTTGGCTCTAGGGTTTATCCACGTTAGGACTCCTCTGGAATGCGTAGTGAACCCCGCCACTGTGGTATTCCCTGACAGGCCCCTGTATTGAAGCATTTTACTTGTTAGTGGAAGGTGAGTTTATTGTATGAGTGCTAGGTCTATGTGATGTCTCTGCAAATAATTCAACACCTTCCTCAGTTTTCGGTAATCGTTCAGCCCTCTGACATTCCAGGTTAAAGCTCTAAGGGTGTCCGAGGCATCACCAGCAGGCACTGCCGGTGTACTGGTCATCTGTGCCATTCGGTCGGGCAACAACAGCAAGTCTTCACATTGCAACACAGCATCACCATACTAGCATGCATAACCAACAGCAATACTTTGAACTTTCCCATACCACACACGGTGCCCCCCCGCCCCGCCCACAGCAGACCCTCCCCAACCTGGTCCGTCAGGAGTCTATCCCCCACCCTCCATCCCAATGTCAGAACCCCAACTCTAAATACTAACAGTGTAGCTATGCTTAACGCGCAGGGGCCAAGGTAGCCTTGAGTCATAGTCTCCTCCTAAATCTCAGAACTCTCGTGTAGCCACCCACCTGCCCCTGCCATGCACAGTTTGTGTGATCAGAGCAACGTCTTCTTATGCACTATCTCTTAGAATGTATACCCCAGTTATTCCCCCCCCCCCACAGCTATACCTGCACCATAAATGTCTTTTGTGTATATTTAGGCATTGCAGTGTGGCAAAAACTAGAACCTGTGAGGAAATAAATGTGGGAAAAGAGAATCATGCGGTCTGGTTAACAAACCACGCCACCCGCATCCATGCAGCAAACCACTTATCTGTAGGTGTCTTCTTTCCCCGATGCCTATGTCGCCTTATCGTGTGTCCAATGTGCTTCGCTTGACAGAGACACACACACCCCACATCAATCTGATGTGTAGCAAGCGCGCATGCCAAAGAGAAACTTAGTCCTGGTCATCCAAGCGACTGCCGCTCTCGCCCTCCTCCGGGTTCTCGACATTGCCTGTAGCTTGTTCCTTCGACCAACGCTTCATGGCCTGCTGCAATTCCCTGGGATCTGTAAATATATGGGAGTGGCCACGTTTATTAACACGTAGCTTTGCCGGGTACAACAGCGCATAGTCCAATCCCAGCTCTCTGAGGCGTTTCTTGTGCGGAATGAATTGTTTGCGCTCTTCTTGGACCTTTGCCCTAAAGTCTGGGTACAAAGATATGGCTGACCCTTCATATTGCAGCGGTTGTTTGGACCTCGCCAATTTGAGAGCCGTGTCTCTGTCCCGGTAGTTGAGTAACTTCGCTATTATTGGACCTGTGTGCCCGCTCCACCGTGAACATGCTCGAAAACACTCCTTCTCCCAGGACTGTTATAAGTAACTTTTCCACAAAGTGTTCCATAGGGCCTGTATGGGTGCTCTCCGGAAGGCCCGTGATGCGGAGGTTACAGCGCCGCGAACGAGCCTCCAAATCCTCCGTCTTGTCCCGCAGGGCTTGCATCATCCTCTCCATCTTTTTTTGCGTGGTATCCAGGTCTGTTTGCGCCTCTTCCACTTCTGTCATTCTCCTCTCGGCCATATCATGTCTCTCTGCATGCTTATCCAACCGCTCTGCCATACGATCCATTCGATACGACATGGCGTCCATTTTGGTGCCCACCGCAGATATACTAGACTGTAGGCTCTGCTCCATGGATAAAAGTATGGTTTTAATGTCCGAGCTCGCCCCTAGGTCTTCCTCCGATCGCGGAACCGTCCCAGGCTCCGGCAATGGGCTGTGCTGTTGTAATCTTCTTTGCGAAAAGGGCAGTTTGCTCTGGGTCTTGTCTCCTTTGCCCATCTTGTGGCTGGCAGCCCACCCGCCAGTAGGGAGATCACGGAGTCTGGTCGCTGCCCTCAGGGGCGCCAAGTATGCCGCTGCAGTCCACCTCTCCCCTGTACCACTCGCGGCCCTTCTCGCCCCCGCGAGAGTGTCTCACGCAACGCAGCAGGGAAGCGCAGCCAAGCCTCCTCAGCCCCTCGTGTGACCAATGCTGTCACACAGGATTCAGGCTCCCCTCCTGCTCAGAACAATCGAGGATCAAGCCAACCACCGTACCGCGTCGCGCAAACAGCGCTCTAGAAGTTACTCCCAATGGCGACCCTCTGCCGAGTGTTTATCTGAGAGGGAGAAGGGAAGCGACCCCACTCCAGGTGGCACAGCAGTTAAACGCACAGCAGGTAATCTATGGACAAGACGAGCCCCAGAGCTCAGCCAGGGCAGCACGAGGTGCAAGTAATGTTACTGTTGGTGTGTGGGCCACTTTCAGAAATCGATGTCGCACTGCCTTACTTGTGCTTTTCCAGGGTGGGTCTTGGCGTTCACGCTACCAGCGTCGGTCCGACCGACCAGCCTCCACACCAGCAGTTCCCAAACAGTGAGGGGCCCAAGCGTGCAGCCTCCCAAGCCTCAGCAGTAGTAGCGATTCGCCGGGAAACCAAAGGCACCCCAGTCTGTAGGCAAACACACCACTCAACACCGGCAGCAGCGAGCGCACCAAGAAGTGCCCTGTTTATCAATCTTTTCCTCCGCACCTCATCCGCTTCTTCCAGGCACTCCAAGCGCCGGAGCTCCGGGTCACCTCCCCCCCGGCAGCCGCACGGCGCCCGGCCTCAGGGCACACGCAGGGACGCGGCTTCACGGCCTACCAGGGCCGAGGCTCCGCCGGGCCGTGGCGCCGTGCAGGATGCGTTTCTGTCCGAGTCTTTGAGGGTCGCCAGTTGACCCCTCTTTCATGCGACTGGGGGAGCTGTTGGGGAGTCAAGTTTGCCGCTCTGTGAGGATTATTTAGGATTAATTGGCTGTGCTCGGCGGAGCTCCGGCGTTACGCTTGCTGGCTAGCTCCGCCCCACCATTCTACGTTATTAATTGATCAGATTGGCCAAGATGTACTGCATTATTATCATCCTTTTTATCGCATCACCACACTGAAATGCACAGGCACGCATTATAGGCATATCGCCTCAGCTGTCAAGCAGTTAGCGCTGCCTACTATGCTAATCTAAAACTGGAGTGTCTTGAAGCGCGCAGTTGAATGTGTGCGCTGCTCCCTTAGACCAGGGGCTCGGCTGGCTGAGCTACTAGCAGCTGGCTGCTACAAAGTATCAATAAGGTCCTGCCATGTCTCTGACTGACGTCACGTCAAGGTAGTGCCCAATGGCTTCTATCGAGATATCAGCGGTCAAGCCAGGTTGTGTGATACAGTCTGTCATAGACTTTAGGGGCCACAGGTACGTCATGTCTGCTAGTGCGGCAGCTGGCTGCTGCAGTTTGTGGGAGGCTGGCTAGGTGGTTGGTTGTGGCAAACTATGACAACACTGCGCATCACACCACTGTGTGGCTGCATTAAATTTAAAATGATGACCATCACCCGCAGCGAATTGCCGAGGGACTGACGTTGCAGCAGCCAGGACTGGACTCTAAGGAGGCGTGCGACCCAGCTGGTACGCCGCTGTGGTAAACATTAACCATGCCCCGTGGCTCATGGCCTCGCAAGTAAGTAAGACAGTGCTCTGCAGCCAGCTGGTCGGAGTGTGTTAATAACTCTGCTTTTCAGCAGCAGCGTGTGATCGGCTGCCTGCAGTGCCGGTCGTGAAGTTTTGCCCTCGGCATGGTTGTGAGTTTTTATTAATTTTCGGTTTTAACATTTTCAGCCAGACTTTTTCAGAATGTATTTTGGGTAAATGTTAAGTTGATTAAGGTTTCAAACTCACTTTTAATCTTCAATTTTTAACTAATGCCGCAAATTGCTTTTCATATGCGGCTTGAGGCTGCCTGCGGGCTGTGACCAAGCGTGTGCAGCCTCTAGCTCTACAATTTTCTTGTGAGCCTGACAGAATGCGATTAGCTGCCTTCAGCCGGTCCTGAAGTTCTTTCCTGGGCATAACTGCTGCAGGCTCGAGGCTGTGTGCGGGCTGTGACCAAGTGTGTGCCTCACAGCCAGGGACGGCTCCTCCATTAGGGTCCAGGTGGAGTGGCTTGCCCACTGTTGTGGGCCCCGACTGCATGCAGCCTACATAGAGAAAATGGCCTACCTACAGGTGCCCCAATGGGCGCTGTCCACACCAATGACAATGCTGCCATTGCAGCGTTGTGATTGGCTTAGGGGAGGGGGGTTGGAGGATGCATGCTTCCTGTTACTGCTGAATGCGCAACCCGGCCAGGAGCGGAGGCGGTGTGGGACCCGGTAAGGTACGTTTTTTTTATTTTTTAACCGCCCCCCCCCCGCGCACCACTGCCACCTGCCCCCCGCGCACGACACTGAAGATCGCCCCCGCGTGATTCTGCACACCGCCCGCCCCGCCCGTGAGTCATGCAAGCTGTGACTGCTCACAGCCTGAGGCTGCCTTGCCAAAAATGCCCAGGGGTGTGTGTTTGTCGCCGTTAGTTTCACTTTCTCCCTCGGCCATCCAACACCTCCAACTGTTCTTTACTTATGCTAAGGCAGCTCAGCTCTGCTACAGTGGACCACTCTGGGGTAATTTAGGGTAGAGAGAAACTAGATTTGGAAATATAAACACTACAGTAGCCGAGCTGCTGGAAATGCGCCTGCCCGAGGCCACCCGGTGGCCATCAGGAGGGCGGGCCCTTAGTCACGTAGGGCTGCCCCCGACCCCCAGCTATGGTTGCCACCCCTCCTCAGGGCAGGTTGCCTGGTGGAGGTGGGCCGACCTGTGACGCACGTCCGGGGCTGGCAGGGAGAGGGTATATCTCCCCCTCTGGCCGTTGTGGTGGCCTCTTTGCCGCTCCGGACGTTGCGACGAACACGTCGGGACACTCTTTTCGGTGCCCCTGAAGGTCGGCCGGAAGTCGGTCTGGACGAGGCATGTCTAGCGTCGGGTGTTGTCTGCTGTGGTTCGCCGCCGGTGTGTTTCTCTGTGGTGAGTCGGGAGGCTGGCGGGGGTTACGGCGTTTTCATTGAAGGGTCAGCGGTGGTGCCTCTGCCCCTCCGCGGGTCGGGGGGCATGCCTCTGCCAAATGCCCCGGGAGATTTCTGGCCCGTCTCGGCTCAGTGCGCAGAGCGTTCGTCCTTAAACTGAAGGTTTTACAATATATACTTTCCTCCTATGCCTGTATGTGCAGGCAACCGGTGCCCATTTTCAGCCTCTTATGTGTAGCGTGAGGGTGTAGCGTGAGGGATTAGGAAACGCGTGTGTTGCCCGTTTATCGCTCCTGGGCACTGGTGCGGGGTACCTGGTGAGGTCCTTTTGTGTTTTCAGCTATTGATCGTGTCAGCCCGGGCAGCCAAAGGTTAACAAGGAAGCTCTAGAGATGAGGGCACCGTTCGGAGGAATTTGCAGTGAGCGTGTGCGAGAATCCAAGGGTCATAGCCGAAAGTTAGTTACTTCCCGCGTGTATGGCGGCGTGAGGTCCTTCTAACCGCGTTTTCAGGCACGGGACAATGTGGTCGGCAGCTCTTCGTACAGCACCGCGTACAGTGAAGGTTTGTTGTCTGCGGGTTCTGCTGCATTATGGGAAATATTTTAGATAACGGACTAATTCTTGATAAGGTTGGTAAATGCTTGTTTCTGACTTTACAGAAAGGGAAGAGCACTCGCTCAGCATGCGAGAGGTTGAGGGGTCGATGCACGTATTCTCCAGAATATACTCTTGTTGTTAAAAGTCAATTATTTAAACTTTGCCCGTTTTGAGTCCGACTGCAGTTTTGTTCTTCCTGCTACTTGTGATCATAAGGTGGGACGTTTTCAAACAATTTAGGTTGGGCGATAAAAGTGCAAAGAGGCTTATCATGGTCTGCGGCAGCCAGCTCGGTATCTGCACCAGATCGCACATGTTATAATGGTTCCGTCCGTGTGGATGAGGGTAAGCGAATTGCGGCGGCAGCCATGCTTAGGTATTGTGCAGGCACGTAGAGAACCCCGTTATATGCGTGTCCCGGGTAATAGCCACGGCCTTTGGTTTCTGCGCATCATAGATTTTACATTCCGCAGATAGTGTTTATGTTCAACTTTAACTAACTTTTACTCACATTATTTTACAGTGTGAGCCTTCTGCTCTGGGCGTAGCTAGGTCGTTGTCATGCGGGGGTCCGGTCATTGTTCAAACCGAGTGCTCCGGTTTCGCAAGTGTGGCGTGTGGGGCATAGGATGGCGATGGGTCACTGCATGCATGTGTAGGCATTTGCGAATAGTTGCTGCACACGTGGGCAATGGCGCCCGGATGCGGCCATCTTTGCCTCAGCTGCGTCACACATGGTTAATGGCGCCCTGGTGTGGCCATCTTGGCTACTCTCTCCTGGCTGGGGTTCCCACCTGGACTTGGCAATTGAAGTTTGTGTGCAGCGGCATGCTAGGCGTCACATCCTGAGGGAGGTTTCCACTTTTGGCATGGAGGCGCAATTTTGGATTGGAGGTATGTGGACTTGTGGCCGGGCGGTGCTGGTGTAACTACGTGTACCATTGGGCCCTGTGGCTTGGTGGGTGGCGGCTATCTTCGGGCCTTTCGCGGCACGTCTGTTGTAGGTTGTTGTGCTGACACACTTTGGTCAGTCTCCCAACATTTAGAACGGCGCTATTTCTATAACGCAGTGTTTGTTAAGTGCACACATAAATGGATGGGCAAGCCTGAGGATGGTGCTGGTCCTTGGCAGTTGTGCTCGACTACTTGGTGCACGTGTGTAATAGTGGACGGGTGCGGCCATTTTGGTGACACCATGGTGTTATGTTCGGCGCTTAGGGTATTGGCGTCCAGTGCGGCCATTTTCTGGGGCGGCTTGTTTCTTTGTCCGGCGCTAGACGTGTTTTGGCGCCGGTGGGCAAGGAATTTGGGAGCTCAGTTCGTCAATACCTGCGCATGTGGGTAAGTTCGGACATATTGATGGGGCATTTCCTTTGAATGTATGTTGGGGGGGGAATACAAGGTACGGGTTTTCCCCCATTTTGTTGCATTTCCGTGCAAGCGCCCACTTTGGTGAAACTAACTGAGGTATGCGCAGTCTATGGACGTGCCATTCATGTAGTAGACCTCTGTATATGCACTGCCGCTGGTTCGCACAGCTGGATATCTGTCTGGCGCCCAGTACAGCGTAGCCATCCATGAGGTATGCGCAGTTTTTGGTACGGGCCATTTTGAAGCAGACCCCTATTAGCACTGCCTGCTGGTTCGTTTAGAGTTACACCATTTTGCGCCCAGCAGTCTGAGTAGTATGCGTTGTTAGGTACGGAGTAGGGAAGTAATGCCAGCACGCCCCGCTAGGCCAGAAGAGTACTTCACGGATAGAAAGAATGCCTTCTGCAGCATGGTGTCTTTCGCCAGCCTCGTCCTGGTCGGCTGCCAGTCTGCGGGAGCTACAGTTGAACTTTTGCGGGGTGAGGGGGGGTCGCGGCCCAGGTCGGTTACAGCACGGGGAGGCTACTACCCGCGAGGGGATTTATGGGTCCCGGGTTTGAGCCTCGGCGATGCTCCAGAACTTCTTGTGATCTGTACGCTATGCAAAGCGTCGTTTATAAGTTAGAATCCTAATGTAGTTCTGTGAGCTATTAACTGTCATCACAGAATTGCCTGCGAACTGCAAGTTAGGATTGGAGCCTTACACTTTTACCAGTCTCTTTATCCTAATGTCCAAAAAGGGTTTGTTTGGTTAGGAGTGCATTATTATTCTAATGCCAATCCCAACCAGTGTTGTATGTCGGAGTCTGGAGTTCGTGCTTTCCATAAACACTCTTAAAAATACTGTCTACAGCTATGGATGCATGGCATTACCACACCTTCTTTCCTGATTGTCTTGTAACTTAGATAAGAAGAACTCAAGGATGCCACGTTTTGCTAGCAAAAGATGCCCAGGTAATATTCCGTGTTGGGAGTTTACTGCCCCCCTGGTATTGCTGCTCCCGGCATAAGACCCCCCGGTGCCAGAGTTCGCAGGACCAGTAGAGTCCAAAAATGCCATCCTAACAGGCAACGTCAAGTTATTGCTGAGGTCCAAATAGGACATATCACGCGACCCAATTATTGATAGAAGGGAACTATAGTGGATAGGCGGCTTGTCCACACGAGTTCTTACTGTAGTTACTCCTACCCTGTTCGGTCTTTTAATCCAACCAGTGAGTTTCTCAAAGCTGCATTGTTGCTTGCATGTGGTGTGTCTACCAAAAACTTTGTATTCGTGGTGTTAGATCACTGTCGAAGATAGACTTTGATTTCGCATATTACCAAACATTTCTTTCTTGTGATTAGTTAAAATGAAGCTGTTTCCTGCAGTTTATAACAGTTCGTTATACTTTGTTCTTTATACATGCAGGGTATAGGCCTTGGTCTCTCCCTGGCAGCACTTGCGCTGTCTCATCGAGGCATGATGCAGGCACGATAAGGCCATGAGGCCCCGCCCGCTTTCTACTCATCTTATTATCGGATCTTTCGTTGGGGATTCTTGCAGGAGTTGCTGAAGAGATCCTAGTACGACCTGCTCATTAGTTCTAATGACAGAGCTTTAATGACGGTTTTGCCCCTTGTAAATTCTGGGAGTGGGAGTGACACTGGGCGTCATATTGCACATGTATCGTGTTTTCTTTTCAGTGTTATACTATAGCTTATAACTCTACTTTAATGTCACCTGGTACTCCCCTATCAAGCTATAGATCAGCTTGCAGGTAGTTTCTACAATGGTATGGGTGGGAGTATGTCACCAGCATTGCAGGTGATAGAACGGGTCTATATTAGTATAGCTGGATGCTGGACAGGATGGGTGGGAGTATGTCACCAGCATAGCATGTGATAGGACTGGTCTATAATATTATCGCTGGATGCTGGACAGGAATTAGAATATACCCTACCCCTGTTTCCTATATAAGAAACTCCCTCACTGAGATAGGCATACACAAGAACGTAGCGGCGGCGGGTGCAGTGGCGCCTGGGACGCCTGTATCTCCGCTGAGCATGGGTCATGGGTGCTCAGCAGACTTTGAATGACTGCTCGGTCCAGGGAGGCGCGTGCTGAGCGCTCAGTGTACAGGTAAATGTGCATGGACACCTGCTCGGGCGCATTGGTAAGGCCATTGGAGCATTTCTGGACTCCATCTAACATTATCTCATATGAGATAGTGTCGCGAGGTCAGAACAGAATGTACGTAGACCACAACAGTGTGGAATCAGTGTGCCAAAGGTGCTAATTTTCAGTCACTCCTTATGCAATTTGGCGTTGTGCGTCTGTTTTTTACAGAAGAGCAGGCACACCATAGATTACACGTGGGGTGCTATGGAGAGCCCCGAGCCGCGTATTGTGACTTTTGTGGTTGTGTGGAAATTATTATTGGCCCTTAATATTATACATATGACAGACTCCTGTGGCGCTCTTTGGGTGGGGCCCTCACTTTGGATATTATCTGACTGCACTGTCTTGGAATGGTTTTAAGGTATGGAAGTCCACCTTGGAAGTGCCAAAATTAGATTAGTAGCAAATCCTAGGTCTAGCCCTAAGCTGATAGGACTTATATAACCATGCACATATCAATCCTGGGGCCTTTCCAAGTGGTAGAGTTAGTCTTGCTTTGTACATTCCCGGTACCTGCACTGTTTAATTTAACCTATGTAGTAAGGTCAAATGTCGATAATCTAATTTGCTCATCCTTAATTCTGTTATCGTCTGTCTGTTCTTAGGCTCTGGAATCTGGAAGGCAGCCTACCCGCTGAGCAATCAGTCTGGGAGCCCCTGCTGCCTCCCAGTAGTATGTAGGGTCTACAGCCTTCAGTGTTCACTCGGTTCACGTACTAGTGGAGCAACTGCAACCACTGCCGAGCCTGGACTGCCAATATAACGGATAAGAGTGGGCCCCCAGAAGTCTCTCAATCTAGTATTGCTCAGGAATTAAAGTAACAGCTGTATGAAGTCTCAGAATGTCTATCTGGTTTCCAGCCCCCTGTGGTTCGTTTCACTATTAAGGGTGGTGGCTTGCTCGATGGGTTCCTAGCAGGAATTGGTCTCACCGTTTCTCGTTTAGGGTTAGCATGGTTGGGCTCCCCTGGCTTGCGCCCTAACAGCCTTGTGATGATTCTGAGTATCCGTTGGTTTCCTTGTGCTCCTCCTTAGGTGAGGAGATGGCCTGAGGTTGATATTGCCAATATTGTGAGCACCTGGTTCAGAAATCCTTCGCGGGGGTCGCAAGTCAACTTTATAGACAAGCTAGTCATGTGGTAGCAGGGTTGAGCTTTCTCCAGGTCTTGGGGGCTTGTGATATCAGCTGTTTACCTTTGCCATCCTGTATAAAATGTAAGTCCACCTCGCAAGTTATACCTAATTTCGCTTAGCGCACTGAAATACCCCTCTGTACTTTGCTTGAGTATAGTTGCATAAGCATTCTCAAGCACAGTTGCAGTTGAATTGGAGAACTGCGCGTCGGCAGAAGTTACATTACTGGGTGTAGTCTGCTGATGCTTGTGTGAATGTGTGTAGTGGGGTTTTAGTGGTATGCGCTGGTTCACCTATAGTTAGTTCAGGGAGCGATTCAGCAGGAGAGGCCCCCTCATCTTGGGGCTCTTTCCAGGGGTATGACCCCTCGAATCTGGGATAGTCTAGCTGTAGAGGGATTGTTCCCGGGGGTATATGCTCAATAGTGTCAGAGGGGCTGTTGGTCAGCAGGCATGGCATGTATGCAGGTCGGGATCTTAGGGGGCACTTGGTTTCAGTCCCTGCAAGCCCTGTGTGGTGGTCGTAAGTCTATCGTACAGACAAGCTATCTCGAGGTAGCATGGCCTAAGCTGTTCAAGACTAGAGCCTGAAAGGGCAGGTGATGCCTGCTGTTAATAACTTTCAAATCTGTATTGGCACAGGCAAGGACATTGTCCTAGTTATAGTATGATATGTTAATACTTCTATGCCTCGGTGCCTTGAGTATAGCAGCACATGCGTTCTCATGACACACCGCCTTTCTGTTATGCGGAGAGCGGCGTTTGGCAGTGTTGTAACTTAGCTGGGTGTAGCCTGCTGGCGCTTGTCGTGAAGTTTGTAGTTTCCTGGCTTGTGCGGGAACGCCTATCAATTGATATGAAGCGCCTTCAGCAGTAGGGGCCACTCCTCTTCTCTTTGTCACTTACCTGGTAGAATGACTACACGACCCGGGGATGGTTACACTAATGTTTTAAGGAGTAAGACACGGGGTAGCTGCAGATTAGTGGCAGATGGGCCTGGTTTTCTTCAGGCATGGTAATTGTCATGTCAGGATCAGGTCTCTGATGGGGCGCTAGTTGTGCCAAGCAAGTGTCAGGTCTAGGAAGTAAAGCACAGCGCCATGAAGAAATCTTCCCATACAGGGGCGGGGTTTCTTCAATCTTGAAACGATTAGGACAAAGTCTAAGGCTATTTTGAGGCGGATGGGGTTCATCTCACGCTGTGTGCGTTGACCTATTCCTCCCCTATTTAAAAGAGGCTCTTTTGAGCAAAGGTTGCAGGTAAAGGTAGTAGCGTTGGTGGGGGGCCCGTGCGGCGGCGGGGACCATCGCACGGGCTGTGGCGGAGTTACAGGGCAATCCGGAAACAGAGAGGTGCAACACAGTACTTCAGCGGGCACATAGGGGTGCCAGAGCCTAACCTAGAACCTCATGGGAGGCTAGGAATCCGAGACGGCGCCCCAGTAGTCCTTCGGGCGGTTGTGGGCCTGTGCAACCGGGGGTCGCTTAGATACGCCCCGCAAGGGGCGCGAGTAGTTTATTATCATAATGATCAGCAGCTGGGTGGTTCGCCACTGTGCTGATTGGCTCATCAGGCGGGCAGGTGGCGAGAATGCGGCCTGCCCTTGGATTGCCCGTAAGATAACCCAACGTGATTACATAATGTTGTATGTAACAATAAACCTGCAGCAATTTTTCCCAATCTTAACACTTGTGTCTGCGTGTTATTTGCGGGATGTTTGTTATATGGGGGCGGGGGGTTCCTGTGGCCCTGAAGTGACTATGCGCCTGCCCGAGGCCACCCGGTGGCCATCAGGAGGGCGGGCCCTTAGTCACGTAGGGCTGCCCCCGACCCCCAGCTATGGTTGCCACCCCTCCTCAGGGCAGGTTGCCTGGTGGAGGTGGGCGGACCTGTGACGCACGTCCGGGGCTGGCAGGGAGAGGGTATATCTCCCCCTCTGGCCGTTGTGGTGGCCTCTTTGCCGCTCCGGACGTTGCGACGAACACGTCGGGACACTCTTTCCCTCCCTACCTCTAACCCTGAGTGTCAGCTATGGGGGGGCTCCTGAGGGAGTTTTAATGTGTTTCCTTTTTCGTTGCAGGCGGAGTTACAGGGCAATCCGGAAACAGAGAGGTGCAACACAGTACTTCAGCGGGCACATAGGGGTGCCAGAGCCTAACCTAGAACCTCATGGGAGGCTAGGAATCCGAGACGGCGCCCCAGTAGTCCTTCGGGCGGTTGTGGGCCTGTGCAACCGGGGGTCGCTTAGATATGCCCCGCAAGGGGCGTGAGTAGTTTATTATCATAATGATCAGCAGCTGGGTGGTTCGCCACTGTGCTGATTGGCTCATCAGGCGGGCAGGTGGCGAGAATGCGGCCTGCCCTTGGATTGCCCGTAAGATAACCCAACGTGATTACATAATGTTGTATGTAACAATAAACCTGCAGCAATTTTTCCCAATCTTAACATTTGTGTCTGCGTGTTATTTGCGGGATGTTTGTTATATGGGGGCGGGGGGTTCCTGTGGCCCTGAAGTGACTATGCCTATGTGAGACTACTGTGCCTCAGCCTGAGGCTTAATGGCCAAATGGTGCCTGTCTGTGTGCGAGTCAGCTGACTGTGTGACTCTTAACTAGGCAGCTGAAGAGATCCATGTAACTTGTTCATGTTGGGGCCCCACATCCTTCCTGTTGGGCCGGGTCCCACATGGACAGAGAGGACCTGGAGCCTACACTGATGCTCTGCATCCTGATTGATTGCCGGCAGCAGGGAACAGGCCTAATGTGGGCAAAGGCTGACTAAGGCAATCTGTATTTTAATTGTTTTTCTGCCGGCCGGCCCGCCCGGCAACACTTGGCGGCTGACACGAGTGTTGTTGTGGCCTTACATCCTGTTTGGGCCTATTCCCATGTTGGACAGAGAAGCCCTGGAGTCCACTAATGCTCTAAGCAGCATCATTATTGCGAGGGAGGAGCCAAGTATCCCTGTCGGCAAAGGTGCTCTGCAGCAGTTTTAAAATCTTCTTGGAGTTTCTTGTAACTAAAATGGGTGTAATCTCGAATATTTGTATACTTCACTGGTCTTCATTGCTTGATTTTGCTCGCGAGAATCTGACATCCAGTGGAATTTAGAAAATGTCACACATGGCAATCTGAAACCTTGGCAGCTATGGACAAAAGGAAGCACATGTGGATGAACCCCAGCACTTAAACTAATAAAGCACCACAGAAATATCTGCATCGTTCCCTAAGCTTTGAACAAAACTGCAGATTAGTTGGAAATAGATTCTGTTTGTTCCATCTTCTGTGTTTTCAATATGGCCAAATAAACAGATTATATGTCAGGAGAAGAAGCGAGGATTATGTTTTTCTTTCTTCACTTTATTTTCTCTAGCTGCCAATAGAACAAGCATCGGCATTGCCAATAGGTTTCACCTTTGGCATTTTATAAGTGTCTAGCTTTCCAGCACAATCTCCTTGGTGCAACAACATTAACTGTTGCATGGCTAAACACTTATAAGGTCCCAAAGGCGAGACCTATTGGCTATGCCAATGCTTGTGTGTGTTAAATGAACGTTTTTCCTCGGGTTTGTAGGTGCCTGCTCTTCTGGCATGGATGGCAATGTAGATTTGTGTGTGTAACTTATCCTCCTCTGTGCATATTCCGCTTCCGGTTCTCCCCGGGTCCTCTGCTGATGTCACATTGCATTAGCAGCGGCAGTCAGGACAGATCCGGCCCTCCTGTCGGTATGTGTGGTGTGCTTGCAGGCCGCCAAAGCTGCAGCCGCAGGAAGGCCTGCTCGTGCGTCTTGATAAACAGCTAGATTTTTATGACTCGACGTGACAAGACAGAGCATTTAGAACAGACGAAGAAAATGTTATGAAAGTATTCACTTTTGGAGCCCTTTTTCACAGTTCCGTTATTTGGATGCCTGTGAGAAAGTGCCATATTTCTTGCCTTGGTATGGCCCCACTTTTTTCTGAACTGCTGATGTGCTTTGACTGAGTATGCCCAGGGCTCCTGCCAACCAGGCACCCAGGGCCTGTGTTCCTTCTCTAAAACTAAGTTGCAACTACAACCCAATTGGCATCTCTGGCCACCTGTCAGCCCCTAGTAAATGGTACCATAGCTCCCAGGGCATGGTGACCAGAGAAGACCCCTGAGGGCTGCAGCACTTATTGTGCCACCCTGAGGGGCCCTGTACCCTGACGCCCACATACTGCCCTTGCAGGCTGAGTGCCTAAGTACAGAACTAAACAAAGAGACGACATGGCACTGTGTGCCATGCCCACAGCACAGACTGCCCTGGCATACTTCAGTCACCCCTCTAGCTGGGTGCCCTATGCCAGAGGTGTGGGCACAGGTGAATGAGGCCTGTGCCCCTACAGTACCCAAGGCCATTCCTGGGCACTGTAACTGCAGTGATGCCATTAAGAGTATATGGTGCTGGGAGGTTGTCATTACGATCTCCGCAGTACCATAATGGCTACACTGAAGTCTGACAAGTTTGGTACCAAACTTCTCAGCACATTAAATCTCACACTGGCATCAGTGCGGGTTTAATGTAAAATGCCCCAGAGGGCATCTTAGAGATGCCCCCTGAAAACTTAACCTACAATCCACGTCTGGGCTGAGTGGCTGCAGAGGCTGCCACACAGCAGACATGTTGCTGGACCCCTGGGTGGAGAGCCCCCCGCTCTCCTGGGCCTGCAACAATGCACATCCTGGGCAAGGTGCTAGGTCTCCTCCCCCAGGATGGGCAGGGGGAAGATTCAAAGGCCTCTGTGAACTTCTCCAGACCATTTGCTGTGCTCTGCAACTGGCCCCACCAGTTCTAACCCCCACTCTGGCGGGAAGACTGGCGGGAAAAGCTACATCCGGAAGGGGGGGGGGGTGCCAGCCTGTGCCAACACCACCCCTCAGGTGGAGGAGGCGAGGTAAAGCATGACCCCGGGCTCCGGCCATCTTGAAGATGGGGAGCCCTGCCCAATCACAGCTAGGCTCCTGCCCCCTCCCACAGGAGAGGAGCAGGCTAGGGGGTGTACCCACCCCAAGACAGGGACCTATTGGTCCCTGCCCTTGCCCTACATGTAACGCTCCTAAATTTAGTATTTAGGGATACCCTGAACCTTCCTTCCTTCCTTTGATCCCGATAAGAAAAGAAGAAAGAAGATCAAGAGGAAGAAGACCCGCCGTGCAGCTGCTAACAACAGGACGACAACAACTGACTTGGCCCCAGCCCTACCGGCTTGTCGACCCTGGAACCTGCTCCTGCCTAATCCCAGCGACTACTGCGGACAGCAACCTTGGGACACCCAGAGGACCTGCCTGCCTTGACCCTCCTAAAGATAGGGACTCCCATCAGCAGAGGCTCTGCTGCAACAACCCACCTGGTGCCAGCCAGGAAGCTCCAGACCAGCCCACTCTGCAACCGCCGAGCCCGGCCTGTGCCAGAGTGATCCAAGACCACGAGGACGTCCCCCCGGCGACTGGGACCCAAAGTCCAGTGCCCAAAGACCCTCCGCGACGAACCAGGCGACGCCTGCAGACTCAGAACCAGGGGCCACCCCAACAGCGACCAGCTGAGGGTACGTTTTTCCGACACCCAAAGACACCCCTGCGCCCGGCGCCCTACAGCCCCCTGTGCCTTCCTTTGAGGTAACCCACCTGTGCACCAAGATCCCAACTTACCTCTCGAAGTGCTGGTCGCCCCTGGAGAGTCTCCGTCCCCAAGCCTGCAGCCTTTGTTCCTTTTTTACCTTTCCCATTGGATAACATTGAGCGCCCGGCGGCTCAAAAGCACCCTGCACCCAGCCGTCCGAGCGCCGCTGGCTATGCCACCTTTGCCCTATCCTGCTTCCCCCTTTGCCCTGAGCAAGCGACCAGGAGCCTAGCTCCCACAGCCGCGTGGCCTGCTAACCAGCAGCCACCAAGCGGAGGCCCCCTGTCCCTCATTGGATAACATTGGGCCTAACTACCTCGTCACCCGGCCGCCCTGCGCCGCTGAGGGTGAATCAACTGTACCTACCTGACCCTGGGGGACCCCTGAGTCACTGCCCAGAACCATAACTTCACCAGTTGAGTACTCACCTGGAAACCGGTAACTCACTTACCTGCCATTAGATAACATTGACCGGTTTGACTCGAAAAATCTTCTAAGTGTGAAGTTTTGGAAACTTAAAATATTCATATAAAATCAACCGAATTCTGAAGTACTCACCTGTGATCAGGAGAGAAGCCAGTACTGTACCTTGTAGCCCAGTACTGAACCGCAAAAGTAATACTTATCAGGTTTACTAATAACCTTTTCTATCAAAATTCTTCTGTCTACTTTTGAAAACTTGAAATATTCTTTAAAAATCATACGAAATACTGAAACATAATTACTTACCTGTTTTAAGTTGGGACCCCAGTGCTGGACCTAGGAGCCCAGTACTGGATTACAAAAGTAACGAGATCGTACTTTACCTGCAACCTGAATTTTCTCCCATTGGATAACATTGCCAGATTTCTGTTGAAAAGTTTCTAAGTGTGAACTTTTAAAATAGCTTTATATTCCTAAAAAATCACTGCAATAACTAGATTGGTTTTATCAAATTGTTTTCAGCTTAGGCTCCAGGACTGAATCTAGGATCCAGTCCTGGAACTACCAAAGTAATCTACAAAGTAATCAACTGCGTTTATATAGAGAAACCCATTGAGCTCATTGCTAAATTGTGTGTAGAATTGTGTTGCCTGCTGCAACCCCTGTACCTATTGTGTTAACAAAGTTTATTGCCTTTCTACAAAGTACTCATCTGAGACCTCTCATATTGATAACAGTATATTTTGATACCGGTTGGTTCTAAAAATAATACAACTATATTTTTGATATAAAAACAATTGGCCTGGAGTTAAGTCTTTGAGTGTGTAAAACCTTTTGCTGACAGTGTGTACAACAAATGCTTTACACTATCCTCTGGTACTGCTTTACTGCTAGACCAAGCTACCACTTTAGAGAGTAAGGTCACACCTGGCTTTAACCTCTCTTATACCTCTGGGGTTTGTGGACTCTGTACACACTGTACCTTATTCTCCTCCAGTATATACAAAGCCACTTTCTCAGAGTGCCCCATCTACTACACTCTCTCAGATGGTTCCAAAATAGCGTTTTAAAATGACTGCGTGCTGTGGAATACTTTTTTTTCACAAATTATCTCGCTCTTGCAAAAAGCAGCGACAGCGTTGGATTGGACCAGGGAATTTTATGCTTCAGCGTGAAGTAAGAAAGAAGGTATGCTTAAAGTTTCGGTTTTTACGATTCCTTTGATAGGCATGGATTTTGAAAGTCGTATAGACTGACAGCAAGCACAGTTTCCTTTGTGGGGGCGCAAAGCAGCAATTACCGAAGCTCCTCCAAGCTTCCCACCAGCAGTCCTGACGGCTGAAGAGACGTAGATAACTGGGAGCAGAGGCGGACACAAGCCAACGTGACCTGTCCTGGATAAGCAGCCACATTTAAGGGTCACAGCACTTGTGTTTTATTTCCTAAAACTCTGGAAGTGCTGATTTGTGTTGTAGAATTTAGGCCACAAGATGAAATTAAAAGGTTGGTGAGTGAGCCTAGTAACATGGCTGAACATGTTGATACATTATTGTATAATAAATGAGAAATAATCAGTTTGATTCTGTTTGAAAAGCGACAGCGTGGCTATATTTAATGAGACATTGAGACCATGCCCTTTTCTACAACACATTCAAAGTAAGTGTTTGCTTACAGAGCCTCAGCGCTCACCACAGCAAGAGAAAATGCTGAAAGATAAACCAGTGATTTGCAAGACTGCCCAAGGCAGCCAGGTCACTGTCAGGGACACTAAAAGGGCAGGCGGTGCAAGTGGAAATAGGTCTTTGTAGCGGGCCGGTTTTATGGAGGTGAACACTTCTGTAAGTTTTCCCAAGCAGCAGTTTAAAAACACAAAGAGCAGGGAGGGAGAATGCAGAAGGGATGATTGGAGGGGGAGCTTGTGGGAAAGAGGGGCATTCAGGAAGCGAAATGCGACGCAGGACGTGCACTCTTGTGGAGGTTGGGTGGAGGGGATGTGTATGGGGACCAGACACACAGCGTTTCCCTTGTGGAAGTGAGCAACGGC
The DNA here is from genome assembly GCF_964261635.1 of Lissotriton helveticus. Lineage (NCBI taxonomy): Eukaryota > Metazoa > Chordata > Amphibia > Caudata > Salamandridae > Lissotriton > Lissotriton helveticus. The sequence goes on along the minus strand of NC_136063.1, from coordinate 781,306,206 downwards.
ACCATCTGTTTTGAAGATAATTACACAAACAGTTGGCGCTGATGCTCGCTCCTGCAAGGGAAACGCCAAATGTGCAAGCGCTGCAAAACAAAGCAATTCAAAACGGGTACTCGTTTAGGCAAAAGTGGTGATCGATTGCAAAAGGTCCCCTCGTATGCAGCGCTTGCATGCTGCGTCGGTGAGACCTAAAAACAGTGTAACGACAAATCAAACTAACTTACCCACTAACACTACGGAAAAAAACAACAGTCCTGAATGCTTAACCCATGACGCTCTGAGATTAGCCTTGTCTGCTCGTGCCACACAACCTAGAGGGTGAGCAGGGGTTATTTTAAAGAGTTAGGGCCAGATGTAGGTCGGTCGGTAACAGCCGAAAATCGGTATTTTCGGCCGTTACCGACCGGTATTTGAGAAATGGTATGTAGGGCCCTGTATTTTACAGAATCGGTAAATTTACCGATCGGTAAATTTACCGATTCTGTAAAATACCGAATCGGTATTTTTACCGATTCGGTAAAATTGATATGTAGGTGGGACTCTTCTGAGTCCCACAAGCATTACAGAATCGGTATTTTACCATCAAATTCAATTTGATGGTAAAATACCGATTCCGGTGTGCATGCACATGTGTGCATGCACACCTGTGCCATATGACAGGCAGACCTGCCCTTAGGGCAAGTATGCCTGCCACATGGCACCCGAACCTGTTTTGGGGGTGCCAGAGGGTGTCAAAGTGACACCCCCTGCACCCTTGTGCAAATCGGTATTTACCGATTCTGTAATTACAGAATCGGTATTGCCTTTTGCTTCCTATGGGCTTCACAGCCCATAGGAATCAATAGGAAATACCGATTCGGTATTTCCAGATTCTGTAAAAACAGAATCTTAAAGATTCGGTATTTACACATCTGGAAATACCTTCATCTCCCCCCTTCATATTTACCACTTCTTAAATACCGAATCGGTAAAATTCGGTATTTAAGAAGTGGTAAATAAGAATTACCTACATCGAGCCATTAGTCCCTTGCCCTGACTAGAGGAGAGGGTCCCTGCTTGTCACAAGTCCTTACCTGTGCCAACCAGAGACCCACAAATCTAACATTGGTGGCAGCAGTGAGGATCCTGAATTTGCATTTGTGATTTATATACAGTAATTGGTGAACACCACGTAGTGAGTTTAGACCAATAACGCAGCCACATACTAGTTGATTTTTTGTTTCGCCAAGAGATCTCCATGTTTTTTTGAAAAGTCATGCCGGGCTCAGTGAGAATGGAAAAGGCAGCACCCATTTCATGTATTGACTGTGATTGGGAGAAACTAGAAAACTACACCAACAAACAACTCAGGAGCTTCTGCAAAAATTTTAACATTTCCATGACCGGACTCTCCAGAATGGAGCAGTTCCAAAAGGCGCTGAGGGCCTGGGTCGAGGCAAGGAATGCCCCTGGAAAGGATATTGAATTGGAGGATGCAGAGCAGCAGCTAGAGGGACCACTGGGTCCAGAAGGGGGTGGGGTGCAACCTCCCCGTTGGGTAGCAGTGTTTCTGCCCGATGTCTGTCGCCAGAGGAGTTGGCAGACAGGAAGGAAACCAGGATACATGAAATAGAGATGGCAAAACTTAAAATAAATGGGCAACTGGAGGTAGAAACTAGGAAATTAGCCCTGGAAGAAAAGAAAATGCAGCTTGCGCATGACTTGAGAATGAGGAAACTTGATTTGGAGCTCGAGGGGCTTGAGGCCATGAGGGTTTCGGCCCAGCAACAAGAAATGTGTGTAACTCCGAGATTGAGCTTTGCTGAGTTGGAGGTGGAGTCAAGCTCAGATGGTGGAAGAAACATTCAGTTATCTAGTGCTGGGAGAGTAGTACACACACTCAGAGATGTGGCACCTGACTTGGAGGGGGTTAACATACACCAGGAGGTTTAAGGGCAACTGGCGTAGGGGTTCATGGTCTTAGTAGTGGGAGGGACACTCTACTGACTCTAGATGAGAGGTGCAGGGAGAGGGGATCCCCCAAAGTTGAAATCCTGGAATGCGAGTATGGAGACTGCCCAGAAGAATGTGTTCCTCAGCAAGGCACCCACTGCAGGCCAATCCCCCAGGTCAGGGACAGTACTCCTCCTCACAGCGTCGTCCAGGTTGTTCTTGTCGGGAAGAGGTTCTTCGTGGTCAAACAGGATCTGATTTCTTAGGAGCAGGGCTCCTACATTTATACAGCAAATATTTTGTTCTTGCAGGCCAGGGGGCCTGAGCCTAGTTTCACCCAGTTCTGGAGCACTTTGTTTTGGAGACTCTGGCTTGTCTTTTCAGTGTACAGGGCAGAGACATCAGACGCTCCACAGGAGGTGGAGCCAGCATTGTGGTGGCAGAGCACAGCCCTATTCAGAGTCAAAGGGCACTACTCCCACCCATCCTGGTGTAATCTCTCTATTCACCACCTGGCAGCCCAGACTGTCTCCTGGAATCCCCCAGCCCTGTCACACACAGAAACCAGACAGCAGATACACATCCTAGGAGAGGCGGGCTGAAATGGTTAGTCAAACAAATACCAGCTTTCTAAAAGTGGTATTTGCAAACACAGGATATTAAAATAAACTTTACTAAAAAATGTATTTTATTATTCTGAGTTCAGGCATACTAAACTTGACTTTCTACCATGTTCCCTGAGTCTGTTAGGAATGTATGATGTAACAATTCTAGCAGCCCATTCTGGTCTATGAGAACAGGTAGCCTTGCAATAGTGAAAAACGAGAGTGGCTGTAATTCACTATTAGGACATGCCACACACATCAGGGCTTGTCCTACCTTATGCTTACAATGCACCCTGCCCTTGGGCCTACCATAGGGGTGACTAATATGAAGTTAAGGGAAGGTTTGGGGACTGGCAAGTAGGTGCACTTGCGCAGTCAGCATGACAGTACCAGACTGCACGCAGGTTCTGTAATGGCAGACCTTAGACACATTTTACCAGGCCGCTTCTGTGGGTGTCACAACCAGTGCTTCAAGCCCACCAGCAGCATTTGTATTTAAAAAAACCTGGCACTCCTGGTGCACTTTACTGGGGTCTGACAGTAAACCAAATAAGCCAATCATGGAATCCAATCAATATATACATTTTATACAGGGAGAGCATATACACTTTAGCACTGGTCAGCAGTGGTAAAGTGCCCAGAGTTATTAAACCAACAAAAACAGGTCAGAGAGAATATGGTAGGAAGGCAAAAAGTTCAGGGATGACCCTGCAGAAAGGGCCAAGTCCAACACAGCTCGTATAGGCCGATATCCCTATTGAACGCTAAACCCAAGATTCTGGCTAAACTTTTAGCCAACCAGCTTTTGACGGTGGTTGAGACCCTGGTTCATCCAGACCAGTCTGGATTTATTCCGCATTGCAACACTTCACTTAACTGGTGTAGAGTGCATGATGTTCTGGCCAGGGCAGCCTCCATCTTGGAGCCAGCAGTCATAGTTTCCTTAGATGCCGCCATGCTCAGTTTGTCCTCTCACGAAAAACATGCTCAGTTTGTCCTCTCACGAGACAAAGCAAGAGCGTGACACTTACATCGGGCAAGGAGTGGTTCCATAATCAGTTTAGCAACTGTAATTCCACACAAGTGGTGTATAGGTTAACCTGTCAGTGCGGCCTACATTACATCGGGCTTACCTCCAGAAAAATTAAAGTGCGCATACAGGAGCATTTGAGCACTATTAGAGCCGGTAAATTAACAACTAAACTGGTCCAACACTGTTTTTCAATGAAACATACTTTCCAGTGGACAGTGCTTGAAAAGATCAGGGTTCCCCTCCTAACATTGATGAGATTTTATTAGCGAAGGAAGCACGCTGGATTTATAATGAGAAATCAGATAGGATGGGCCTCAATGAAATCATAGAATGGAACAGAATTAAATTGTAGGTGGCACTTCGCTCCACCTGATACACTTAGAGCCTCAGTACATAAGACATAGGGAACCAGTCTCCACTAGGAATATGGGGTGCTGACCTCCAATCCTGAATAGTTTTGTTGGATATCTTTTGACCCAGTATCTTTGAGCATTTGGGATCATGTATAGTTGAGAGACTCCATTTCCATAACTACTAGGATGACATATGGAGGAAAGTACATACATTTACATCGAGTGTAGTGGGGTGTATACTCCTTAATTGCAGTAACATTGGTCACCTGCTGTGAGGAGTTTGTTGTCAACTGATGCTCCCTTTAACATAGCACCTTGGTTCTACATAGGGGGCGAAGCTGGTCCAAGTATGCTTAGTTGTATATGCAGGTCCGCGAGGATTGACTAGCCAAAAATGGCCGCCGTATTTGTTTCTAGTGTCACGTGGGTTTACGTGATGGGCGGAGTTCCGCCGGCATCCACTTCCGGTTTCTCCCCTTTTTGTATTCGAGACGGGCCGTCCATCGGCCCGGCCGAGGAAAGGTGCCTTCCTGGCACGTCAGGGTGAGGAGACGCGAGCCTTCCACTTGAAAGGGAAGTACTCTTGGGTTGAGAGAGTGTGGTATGCGCTACAGCGCGTCTAAGAATTTTGTAATGGTTGGGTGTGGCTTGCGCGGCAAGCTTGAGTTTGTGAATATTGGTATCGCTCTAGCTTTAGCGCAACTTAGCAGCAGGCACAGCATGCAATAGGGGCTTTGCCATGCACAGCGCACATGGGACACCCGACGGCATAGGGGTGTGTCCCCCTTGACAGTGACACGAGAGTTACTAGGGTCTGCACGGGAGGTCGGCAGGCTAGCATCTTGCCGTGTTTGGCTCCGGCAGGGTCAATCTGTTTTTTAAATAATGCAGCTGCAGTGTGGCTGATGGGAAGTCAGTAGAACTACGCCCTTGTTAACACCCTCTGTATTCCTTACGCTCTTAACAGACAACCGATTTTTAAGAAAGTACCAAGGGACATACTTACGTCTGAAGTGTGTGGTGACCTTGATGACACAGGAGCGGCCGGTACGAGTGGCTTGGCTGTTCCCTGGTAATAGCACACTTAGTGCGCCATTGGCGCATTCTTTGCCCCCGTGCGATCTACAGGTTTTTAATCTTGTTTGTCCACCTGTTCTCTCTTGGCAGCACACAATAGAACGAGTGTCCAAACAAAGCGAAGTGGCAGCATTTGAGTGCAGCCCTGAGGAAACTGCTTTAACGTTACATAGCAGTGAAACATGTCGGCACTGGCAGCAGGTTATGGTAGGCATGATTAGCTACCAGCCCTTTTAATATAGCACACATTCACCGCCCTATGAATAAAATTGGGTAAGGGACTGGTGTGTGTGTTCTTATGCACTCAGTTAGTATTATTTGTATGTGGGTTTGTCACTAGCAGAACTTTCTGCAATTCACTATTTGTCACTTTATATGTTGTTTGTTTTGGACACTACTTTCCTTTCTCCTTATTTTTCTTTGAGAAGCAAGTGATCACCGATGATGAGACAGGGGCCTGTCTGGAAATTGTATACCAGTTACCCCGATGGTGGTGTTTCCGTGAGGGGTCATTTGCTTCTCTCACATTTTTTGGCTCTATGATGAGCGGTGTCCAATGTTGGGAGTGGACGAGTGCGTGACCAAGTACATTTTGGTGCACCCTGTTTTTGTGTTCTTGTGTGGTGCTTGGGAGAACAGGTTCTTAAATTAGGCGGAGGACAGTGCAGTGGTCTCCTTAGAAAGTAGATAAGAGACTAGTGGGGAGTTAGAGTTTCCTGGCACCCCCTTGCAGTCACTGATTCAGAAGTTCGCCAGTAGATTGGGTCATGTTTTGTATTTCTAAACTTTTAGCCAACCAGCTTTTGACGGTGGTTGAGACCCTGGTTCATCCAGACCAGTCTGGATTTATTCCGCATCGCAACACTTAACTTAACTGGTGTAGAGTGCATGATGTTCTGGCCAGGGCAGCCTCCATCTTGGAGGCAGCAGTCATAGTTTCCTTAGATGCCGCCATGGCGTTTGATACCATTGAATGGTCTTATTTGTGGGCAGTGTTGGAGAAAATGGGATTCGACCCGAAATGCATACAATCGGTGCAGCTACTCTAAACCTCTGGCCCAGGTTGTGGTAAACAATAAAAAAAAAAATCAGCCACCTTTGAGTTGGGTAGGGGGACCCGGCAGGGCTGCCCCCTATCCCCTCTCCTATTTGCCTTGGCGCTAGTACTGTTGGCGGCTTGGGTACGCCGGGACCCGATGATTAGGGGCATGCGCTGGTCTCCAGAGGACCGAATCTCTCTTTACGCTGATGACATTTTCCTCTATTTGGCCTATCCGAGACGATCTTTGATCGTGGTCTTAGATATCCTCCCGATCTTTAATAGATGCTCCGGTTGCTCCATAAATTGGAGAAAGTCCCTCCTGTTCATGGTGGCGGGAGAATCGCCGATCCCACCGCGGGGCGTCCTATACAAACATGTACAGAAGGCTTTAAATATATGGGTATTTTCCTCTCATTAGACCTCTCCCTCCGTTATACTCAACCTGCGCCCCCCCCCCACCTTGCTCAGGCTGCGTAAAGATATTGACAGATGGAAATCGCTCCCCCTTTCCCTGCTGGGAAAGGCTGCCATTTTAAAAATGATGTCTCTACCCCGGTTCTTGTATGCCCTGCAGAACTCCTTGGACCCGATACCCACGTCCTATTTTAGAGAAGTAGAGGGCCTCCAAAGGGATCCACTGTGGAATGGCAAACCGCGTATCGCTCTCGGTAAGCTTTCCTTGAACTGGTATGACGAAGGCATTAGCCTTCCCAATATCAAATTGTACTATTGGACTGCCCAATAGTCCTCCATTAACCACTGCACTTACGCCCAACCTGGAGACCCGGGTTATAGTATGGATAGATGGCTCCTTTCTGGGGGAACTTCAACAGAACCCTTTACTCTAAGCCCCGGCGCTACACACTTACGGGACCCACTAAACACGCAATACATGTCTGGCATGCAGCCACTAAATGCCTTGGTTGGTGGCGGTATCTTACACTTGCAACACCATTATGGGGTTCCGAACAACTGGGTAATCTGTGGAGGAGTAAGGGGTTTGACAAATGGGATCTGATAGGCATTTCCCACATTGGTGATCCGTGGGAAAACTCGGACATTAAGTCATTTGCCGTATTGCAGCAACAGTACAGGTTGGCCGACTCGGAACACTTTCGCTACACGCAGGTCAGACACGCATTACGCACTCATCTGCATCCTGGGGTCACACCACTGGAATCATTACTGCTAGAAGATAGAATATTGGACGGCCATATTCCTGACAGTACCATTTCACTGATATACAAAAAGCTGGTCATCAACATGAGAGCTCCTCTCCGGGACCTTCGAGAGAAGTGAACCAGGGATGGCACTGAGATGGATGATGAGATGGATGATGAGGAGTGGCAGGAGGCTATCTCCTCTCCCAGAGTAGTGGCAATACCAGTTGGTCTCCGACTTGTCCAACTAAAATTCCTACACAGGGTGTATGTAACGGGCCTCAATTGGTGCGGATGGGGAGGGCAGACGAGGGAGACTGTAGACCAGGTTGTGGCCAGTTGGCCACTTTTATTCAAATAGTTTGGGAATGCGAGCTGATCCAACCCTATTGGCGTAATATTCCAATATCATCAATGCGGTTTTGTCCGTACAACTCCGTATGGAAGCCCACAGGTGTCTTTTAAACATCTGGGAGCCAACAGATTTGAATTTCTGCTTGATACAACGGGTCACTTTAGGACTAATGCTAGCCAACAGAAACATCTACCAGCGATGGGGAGCGCCTCTCCCTCCTACAGTGTGGGACTGGGAAAAAGACTTGGATTGGGCAATGTTTCGAGAAAAAACTGTATATGTGGCCCGTGGATGTCCCAAAAAATGGACCCGTGTTTGGGGCTTGTGGAACTCCTATCAAGGAGATATACGTCAACTTCCCCTGGTTCCCAGTAACGAAGATCCCCCTTCACCCTAGACCTGCCACAATTTATTCTGTATACCGTGATTTACCTACTGTTCCTGTGAAGCCTAATGTACTACTTCCTCTGAAATGTGATTGTATTGCTGATGTTTGTTGATCAATAAAAAGTTTTACAAAAAAAAATGTAAAAGTAGGGAGGAGGTTGGCAATGATAGTCCATAAATGACATGTCCTTACCTTAGAAGAATAGATTTTTCAATCCATTCAAGGGTTTCATATAGAGTTCTACAGCTGCCGATTCCAGAGAAACCAACTCATCCACTTACAGTCTCAAAAAGGGATTTTACCCTAATAGACATGGAGGTCTCATACCTTCTTTCAAAAGATGCAATATCCCGGTCTGTCCTTCACCCCAGAGGTTTTGTGAGCAACTGTTTCTGGTAAAATAGTAGGGTGTGGGTCAGTGTCTGGTCATAAACCTCCAAGTTTCATGAACAGCTAGTCTTTCACCATTTCAAGATGGAGTAACTTCTCCACGGGGACCGTCTCAGACAACAGCATTGAATGACCCGACTGGACCGAAGGGATGCTTAGCTCACGATCCACATCGCAACCCTCCACCCACCTCCCACCACAGATTTTTGCAGTTCACACATAGGCATCAGACTTCTAAAGTCACAACACTTTTGTTTGGTCTGTCATTAGCACTCTAGCTTTTCACCAAGGTGCAAAAGCCAGGGATGGAATACCTAGTATCAAGGAGAATGTGCCTTATCAACCTGTACAACATTCTTCAGAGAGACGAGTGCCCTTCGATTTTGTTGAAGCATCTCCAAATCGTGATTGCTTGAAAACGTATTCATCATCGTAACAAAATCACTTGACACCAGCGCAGAAAACAAGGATTCTCTGATTTGTCATAGAATCCAAGGAGACTACACTAAGCCTTCCTTCAAAGAAGGAGGCAAGAATCAGATAGGAACTATGTAGGACCCTATCCAGAACGAAAACATCATCACCAGATTGCTTGACTGGTGGGCTTCCTCTTGTCATCGATACAAGCCATTTTTCCACATCCTTTGCACTGCAGAGTGCTGCAAAGATTAAAAGCACAACACATCTGGGGGGAGGGGGGGGACTGATGTATTTGGAGATGGCTTTTCTATCAGACGACATGAAGAAGAAATCAGGTGGTGGTCTTATACAGAGGCATTGAATAGGAGAGAGATCTTTGGTTCCAATCCTGATTGGTCATAGAATCAGACACCTGTAGAAGCATCAGGGCTTCCAGATGTGGAGAGTTGTCTATAGGAGGAAAATGGCTTGAGAAGGAACCAAAATGATATATCAATTGTCTGGAATGCAAAGGACAAGTTTCTTAACTTCGGTAACGCCTTATCTAGGAGAGACATAATCTAGCCACAGATTCCTTAACTTAGAATATTCTAGGTGTCAGGCTGGATCTGGAAACATTTGCTTGAGCAATACCCTTGCACGCCGATAGGCGGCATAGATAGGCTCAGCATTACGTTGTTGGCATTGTCCGCGCCGGAAGGGACATCCGCGTCACCTATATAGGCGCCACCTCGGCGCACTGACAGTTACTTTTCACGACTTTCCAAGCCATAAGCGCGGAGCTATGAAGGGCACTGACAGTGGTGTATACAGAACTAGGGTCCTGAGAGGGATCAGCCCTCACCCAAAAACCCTGTTCACAGTGCAGGGAGGTTGGGTGGGTCAGTAAGAAATCTGCGGCTAGATTATGTCTCTACCAGATAAGGCATTACCAAAAATAAGCAAATTGTCCATCTGATAGAGACATCTAGCCACAAATTCCTTACCTTAGAATAGATACCCCAGCAATAGCCTCCTTGGAAAAGAGACTGCGGACAAGGTTAGACCAGGAAGTCTTGAGGGACAGAGCAACCAAAAAAGCCACCCCTGCGGAGTTGAAGGTCCAGGCAGTAGTGTTCGTAAATGTGTGCAGCGATGCCCACATTGCTGTCTGACAGATGTCAAGGATTGGAACACCACATTGCAACACAGAGGTAGCAGTCTTAGCTCTGGTGGAAAGAACAGGAGGCTGCTTCTTGGCTACATAGTAGCACAAGTTGATGCAGAGGACGACCCATTGTGAGATAGTCCAATTATGCACCGCACAACCTTTCTTTGATCCAAAATATCGCACAAAGAGTTGGTTGTCCAAACAGAACTCTTTAGTGTGGTCAAGGTAGAAAGACAATGCTTGTTTTGGGTTCAGACGGTGGAGTCACTCCTCATCATTAGAGGTGTGTGGAGAAGAAAAGAAATTAGACAAGGTGACCGATTGCCCCACGTAGAATGGTATTACCACTTTCGGCAAGAAAGAGGCCCTACTGTGAAGCACCAACTTATCAGGGAAGATGGTCAGGTAAGGAGACTTGGAAGACAGAACCTGCAATTCGCTCACCCTCCTGGCAGAACTTATTGCCATATTAAGGCTGTTTTGTAAGCAGCTGGAGGGGGCAGTGTGGTATCTTCCACAGTAGGGGGGCTGAGAGCGTTCTAAGGCGAGCGCCCGGGGAAGCTGTCGGCTGGCATGCTGTGAGCCAGTCAGCTGTGGCTGGGGTCTGTTTACTACTTCTGAAATTACTCTAATAAAGCTGTTTGAGCAGCTACGAGATTGGCGTCTTCCTCAGTTATTGGAGAATCTTACAGGCAGTTATGTAGAGGTTCGAACAGAGCACACATGAGGAAGGTGAGAACCAAATTAAAGTGATGAATGGGGCAGGTGTGAACATATGTATAGGCCCCTTAAAAAATCTGTTTACAACAGGGGATTTAAATAAAGTGGGCTGATCTGGCAGCCTCAAGTAGGCAGACAAGGCCAAAAGGTACCCTTTAAGAGTGTCCGGAGCCCTGCTGAACAAGGGTCAATATAAAGAGAAGGACTTGGGAGAGGAAAGCAGAAAGTGTCAATAGACCTTTCCGTACAATATTTTACACATTTCCGTCACTGGCAGGTGCAGACGGTCTTGGTAGAGGGTTGCCTGGCTGACAAAATCACATCACAGACTTCGAGAGGAAGGTTGAATGCTTTCAACTGCTGCCGCTCAATCTCCACACAATACGACGTAGAGTTGACAGGTTTAGGTAGAGGACCCTTGAAATGAAATGAAAAGAAATTAAATAGATTTATAGAGCGCATGGCTGCCCAAGAGCGTCCCAGCGCTATAGAACAAGAACAACTGAAGAGGGCGCTAGAGTTTAGGAGTCCAGAGGAAACAAAAAAGTTTTAAGGAGCTTGTGACACCTCAGATAACTAGGTTCAGCTCGAATCCTGACCGGGAGAGCATTCCATAGGGTGGCCGCGTTCACTGAGAATCGGCGCCCACCTGTACGAGCTTTCTGGACTCTCTGAACTATGGCCAAATTTCCGTGATCTGAAAAAAGGGACCTAGTGGCCTTATATGGACGGACCATACTCCCTAAAATAGGGGGTCCCTTCCCCTGTAAGGACTTATGGGCAATGCATAGGGACTTGAATTTAATCCTTTCACGTATTGGCAGCCAGTGAAGGGCTCCGAGTGCAGGTTTGGCTGAAGATCTACGCGAAGTGCCAGTAAGCAGCCTGGCCGCCGAGTTCTGAACGCGTTGGAGGGTGTTAATGGTAGATTCCGGGGCGGCCAAATAGAGGGCATTGCTATAATCTAATCTAGACAGAATTAGCCCTTGAATAAGCAGTTTCCTCGACTGCGCTGGTAAGAGGGGAAGAAGCTTACGGACAGAGCGCAGAAGGCCTACGCATATGTCAGCTGTCTTTTTCGCTTGCGTCCTAAATGAGAGGTCCGACTCGAGCCATACCCCCAAACTTTTTAGTTCGTTCTTTGGGGTGGGAGGGCCAGGTGGAAATAGGTAAGGATGTTATATGATGGCCTAGGAGCATGAGCTCTGTCTTGGCTCCATTCAGTTTGAGTAGGGATCTATTCAAGCATGAGTGGATTTCAGAGAGGCAAGAATGAAGGTTTTCAGTGCAGTGCTTTTCTTGGGAAAGCGAGACGACTAGTTGGGTGTCGTCTGCGTAGGTGACTACTTTAATCCCAAAAGGACTAACCACGGCCTCCAGTGGGGTCATCTACACATTGAACAGGGTAGGGCTCAACGAAGAGCCCTGAGGGACCCCACACTGGAGGGGGGTTAGTTTGGAGCATGCATTACCCTCCCAAACCTGAAAGGTGAGGTCCTTCAAAAAAGATCAGAGCCACAGCAAGGACATGCCCGATACTCCCAGGTTAGTCAGGCGCTGGATTACGGTCTTATGGTCCACCGTGTCAAAGGCTGCACTTAGATCCAGGAGGATCACAACCGCTGATCCTCCCGAATCCAAGATACACCTTGCCTCTTCAGTCACTGCTATCAGGGCGGCCTCTGTACCCTGGCCAGGGCGGAAGCCCGTTTGAGAGTTGCGTAGTAGCCTGTTACTTTCCAAAAAAGAGGAAAGCTTCTGGTTTGCAATTTTCTCCCCAATCTTGCTGATACCCGGTAGCAACGAGATTGGACGAAAATTGACCAACTCCAGCGGGTCGAGCTCTGTTTTTTTTAATAATGCTTTTACAGTGGCCTGCTTCCAGCTGGGAGGAACAATTCACTGAGCGAAAGAGGCATTCACAAGGTCCGTGGCCAAGGGGCAAATAGTGGTTGACACACGTTTCAAGATATACAGGGGCGCAGGATCACTGGGGGATCCGCTCTTCATAGAGGTCAGAGCTTTTTGGAAATCCTCCCTTGATACCGGAGTAAAGGCGTCTAGGAAGGGACCAGAAATATGGGCATTGGGTTGAACATGGTCAGATGCTTGATCATTTTGTGGTAAGGTTTTTAATATATTTTGAATTTTGCTTTCAAAAAAGACCGCTAACTGGTTACATCTGACTTCCGACGCCTCATGCACCATCTGAGGATTAGGTACCTTAAGGAGATCTTTCACAATCTTGAATGTCTCTCTGGAGGAGTTAGAGGACATTCTAATTTTCTCATCAAGAAAAGCGGCCTGGGCCAGTTTCCGGGATAATTTATAAGTCCTGATAGTCGCTCTATACTCGGCTTTATTATGAGAGGCCCAGTCTTTTCTCCACATGCGTTCTGATTTTTTACAGATTTTGCTAAGCTCTCTGAGTTCTGGCTTATACCATGGTGATTTAAAAATACTGCTCTTCTTTACGATTTTTTTCTTGGGTAAGCCCGAATCAAGGGAGCTATTCAGCCAGTTTGAGAAGTTTTTATACGCCTCTAAAGGGGCCGGATCAGGGGCGGGAGCTGTCTGCAACAATCGATGGGTCCAGTCATCAAGAGGGAGCTTGGAGCACTCTCTCTCTAGAATGCGTGGAGCCTGTACCTGTGGGTGGCCAGTGCTAATGTGCCAAACAAATGGGACCGAAAAATGGTCAGACCAGGGTAAGGTAAGGGGTGGGGCTTGATTCTAAGTGTAAAATATTCGTAAATAAAGGGTCAAGAAGATGCCCTTTGGTATGAGTGGCATCTTTGTTTTTGAGGTACAGCTCAAAAGATTGTAGCTCAAGCTTAAGATCCGTTGCCATCTTATCGCACGGGTCATTAAAGTGAAAATTTAAGTCCCCCAATAGGATAAAATTAGGTGCAGCTGCGGCTAGAGCGATGGTAGTTTCTAACAGAGAGCCCGCGAACTGACCTGGGCTGCCCGGGGGGCGATATATCAGGAGACCTGATAGAGATTTATTCGGGGTGATTTGCAAGGTGAAGTGAACGCTTTCACAATCAGTGATGCCGCCCTCTAATATCCTGCAAATGAACTTGTCCCTATGCACGATTGCTAGCCCACCCCCTTTTCCGTGGGACCTATGTTGACACTGCATAAGAAATCCCGAAGGAAGCGCGTCAACAATGTCCGATTCAGAGTTCGGGGACAGCCATGTCTCTGTTAAGAACAATATGTCCAGTTTAGCATCCTGTATCATAAAATTAATTTCTAAGGAGTGTTTCGGTAGGGACCTACAATTTAGAAGCGCCATGCTAAGGTCGGTCGTGGCCTGTTCGGCGACTTTCTTCTCCTGAGTGGGATCCGAACATCGAAAGCCTCTCAGAGGCGGGGCATCTGGTCTGAATATCAGATGTTCTGGGGGGTTATTCTTCGGTTGATGTTGGAAAAGCATTTCGCGCGAGAAGGTAATGCGGTCCTTAGGAGAAACGGCCAGAATTTCTGCTTCTGCGACAGAAGGTCCTCCCAAAGAGGCAGACTGATCGGAGAATCAATACTCAGTTGGGGACGCTCAGGATACCAGACACTCTATGCCCAGTGAGGAGTCACAAGAATGAGTTGGGCCCAGTCGCTCCAGATCTTCTTGAGAACTGTGGACAGAAGTGGTATTGGCAGAAAGGTGTACAGGAGGCCCGAGCTCCACTCAAGATGAAAAGTGTCGCAGAGCAAGTAGCGCCTTGGAAACTCCAGCGTGCAAAACTGCTTACATTGTGCGTTCTCAGCGGAGGCTAACAGATATAATTAAGCTCTCCCCACTTCTGAAGGAGACCTTGAGCTACCCCTGGATGGAGATGCCCTTGTGATCCGATAGGCATCGACAGCTGATTTCGTCCATCCTTGCGTTTAGGAAACCTGCAGGTGTTGAACGACCAGGGATATGCCCTGCTGGTCCAGAGATGATGGGCCTCTTGACAAAGGGTCCAGGATACCACCCCGACTTGTTTATTGCAGTACCACAAGGCAGTGGTGTTGTCCATTAACACCTAATGGAAAGAAAGACATCTTTCAATGCCAAGCAAATCGCTCAGAGCTCCATCAAGTTGATGTGGAGTCCGGATCCCGCAAGAGAGCAGACGCCTCTGATTTCCATCTCTCCCAGATGGTCACCCCATCCCAGGAGTGATACATCTATCAGTACTATGTGATCTGATTGGGGAAGGGAAAGGAGTCTGCCTCAGACCCAATCACAGTCAGTCAGCCACCACTGCACATTCTGTGCAGTTCCCTCTGAGATCTGGACCATGTTGGAGAGATTTCCTTGATGCTGCACCCACTGGAACTTCAGTTCCCACTGCAAAGCCTGCATATGCCATATGGCATGTGTCACTAGCAGGTTGCAGGAGGCCATGAGGCCCAGCAGTCTTAGAGTCAGTGTCACTGAAATCCAGACTAGAGGCTGGAACATCAGTATTATAGCCTGAATATCCTGGACTCACAGCTTGGGAGAACAGCCTTGTCCAGAACAGCTCAGATGAAAGGGAGCGTATGAGAGGGAGCCAGGTGTAACTTCTGCATGCTGATACTGAACCCCAGAGAGAGGAGGTCATTCGCCCTTGTCTGGAGATGGGAGATGACAGCCTGGGGTGAGCTTACCTTCAACAGTCAGCTGTCAAGATAGGGGAAGACAGGCACCTCGGATCTGAACATAGAAGGTGCGACCACCAACATCACCTTGGTGAGCACCCAAGGAACGCTGGGAAGGCCAAACGAGAGCACTGTGAACTGAAAGTACTCATGGTCTACCGTGAACCACAGGCATCGCTGATGCGCAGGAAGGACGGGAATGTGAAAATAGGCATCCCGCAAGTTCAACGCTACCATCCAGTCCGCAGGGTCTAGGGCAGGAAAGACCTGAACCATTGTGAGCAACCTAAACTTTTCTTTTTTGAGGAAGTGGTTGAAGGTTCGCAGATCTAGGATAGTACGAAAGCCCGTGCCCTTTTTTGGGACCTGAAAGTAGCGGGAATAGCAGTCAAAGCCTACTTCTGGCATAGGAACCCTCTCTATGGCCCCCTTGGCCAAGAGAGCTTGGACTTCGTCCTAAAGCAAGTTCCGGTGGTCATCCATCAGATGGTCGCTAATTGGAGGCATGGAAGGAGGGGTAGTCACGAAAGGTAGGAAAGAGCTCTTCTGGCCTATCGGAAGAACCCATTTGTCCGATGTCTTTTTCTGCCGGTTGTGGAGGTGACGGCTGATCCTGCCCCCAACCGGCCGCCCCTAATCCTAAAATGCCTGACTAGGAAGGTTAAGAGGCTGCAATAGGAGGAGTGGACTGATTGGATCTCTAGCCACCTGATCGACAGGGTTGAAAGGAGTCACATCCACAGCCATGCAGAGGTTTCTGAAACAGTGCGGGCTTGTGGCTGGGATACGGCTGGTGCAGCTGAAAACCTCTCCCGTGGCCACAAAAGGGCCAAAAAGCAGACGGGGGACATGTGGTTATCGAGAGGCCCAAGGACTGGGCTGTATCCAGCAAGTCCTTAGCACACTCCAGGCTCATGTCTGCCTGGTCTCTAAAGAGATGTGCGCCATCCGAGGGCATGCCCATAAGGGAAGTCTGGACATCCCCAGAAAAGGCAGAAGGCCGCAGCCAAGCATGATGTGGAATAGCCACTGTCGACGACATTGCTCTGTGGTGTCAAGCCCACAACGAATGGTGAATGCGGCTGCATCTCGCTTGTCCGATAACGCTTGGGAGACAAAGGCCCGGGTTTCCTCTGGAACCTGTGGCAGCACCTGCCGAACCGTTTTTTCATAAACAATGGGCGTAGCGGCCCAATGGACATGCAGTATTCATTCACCACAAGGCTGACGGAAGAGAAAATCTTCTTGCCCCTTATGAGGAAGAGCCCTGCCTGCCGCAGGGCAATGGTGGAAGGCGATGATACTATTTACAGTAGTCCCTGTGCTGGGTTTGGACCAGGTGCTCACAAGGACATCAGTTAAGGCCTCGTTGAAAGGCATGAGGTTTCCGATAAGGAGACACCCGGCTGCAGGACTTCCATCAAAATGTTCGTCTTGACATCCACCGAAGGAAGCTGAAAATACAGGACCTTGGTGGTCCTTCTTACCACCATAGCTTATGAAGGATGGTCTTGTAAAGGGTCCAGCGACTCCTCCCAATCCTCCTCCATTCCTAGCCCTTCATAATCAGGCAGAGGAATTGACCTAGGACCCTTGGGTACAGTTGGCCCTGGGATTGGCTCCTGGTCATCTGGATAAATGATGGGACTGACGCCAGGGAAGGTCGCAGGGGCACGGCCAGCGCCAGTCCGGATCCGCCACAGGATCCCGGGGGCCTTTTCTGAGCCTCTGGGCCATGAGACAAGCCAGAAGGGTCAGGTAGTCCAAATAGGAGGCAGATGGCGTCATAGAAATCTTAGAGCTGGGCAGGGGTCACTACGGTTCCTAGAAATGCAATCAGGCACAGAACCGACCCGAGAACAGGTTCCACAGAATGAGGAATAGGGCTCCAAGGCTCTTCTGCCTAGTCAGCTGAAGAATAAGAAGAGGAAGCACGCTTCAACTTTTAGTGTTTCTTATGACTCTTACCTGACCGACTCAACAACTTCTATTGGGGGGGATGAGGACCTAGGACTTCCGAAGTGGTGCCCGGACCGCCCTCTTGACCTAGATAGGGAACAAGACCTCTGTGGCGAGCAACGTGGAGTCAAAAGCTAGGCTGCAAGCAGCTTTAGGGACAAAGCCATCGGAGCCATAGCCCGGCAATTGGAGCATGATAAATAGTCGTGGTCATGCTCCAGGAACCAGAGACAAATGAAGTGTTAATCCTTAGCCAACATGGCTCGGTGGCCGGCGCTGAATGATTAGAATCCATATGTCTTCTTCAGTATCGAGCGAAAAAAACATCCCAAAAATCATCAACAAAACATTGAAGAAAGCTTGCCAAAAAGTGACAGAGGGAAGCTCTCTTCATGTATCTGCGCTAGCTGGCACGGAAAGAAAAGTAACGACGTCAGCGTGCTGAGGTGGGGTCTATATAGGTGACACAGACATCACTTTCTGCACGGACGCCACCGACATTATGTGGAGCCGATTGATCCACCTACTGGCAAGCAAAAGCATTCCGATGCAGCCTGCTGTCTGAGATATTCGAAGGTAAGGGATCTGCTGCTAGATGTCTATCAGATTAATGGGTTCAATGCAGTGTTTTGCTGAAGAGGAACAATGTCTCAGCAGTATGTTACATTAACCACCCGGGATGAATGAAATCCAAAGCCATTACAGAACTATTCAAGAACTTCTGGCACTCCTGCCTGGACAACCAGATATCGGTGACGGCAGAAAATATTTCAGATGTCTCAAATAATATCACGGACTGATACTCCTGTTACTTTCAGGAGGCAAGCCTTTGGAACCTGGACCTGAAAGTGTTCAGGGCAATAAAGAGAGTGTCCTTTTCAAATGGACCTCAACGGCTCCCAACTGGCTCACCAACTGCACATGTATTTAAGTTGGAAGGCAGATCTGGGAGCAGTGGCAAATGACGTTTTACAGGACCGGAGCCAGGACTCTGGATATATGTTTCCACCTTTCCCAATTATAAAAAGACTGTCTGCTCAGGTAATAAGATAACAGGCAGATCTTGTCCTTCTGACTAGACGTGGAGCTCTCAAGATTGGTATTTGGCTCTGATTTAACTTTCCTGGGAATCCCCAATCGGTCTTCCCCTGATTCGAGAACTACTGCTAGATCTGGAAAGGAATCCTCACCAACTAATAGCGGAAAGCAGCCTACACCATCCGGAGTGAAGGATTACAGCTGAATGGCTTATCAGTAAAGCATGTGCCGAGGGCAGTCAGCATGGACACAGTGTATGGATTGGTGTTTGCAAAGGGATGTGGGATCCCAGAGACTGGGGTCTAGGGGATGGGGTTCAGACTTTGTGCATATCCTGAATTCCCTATTGACTCTCTCATCAGATGGGATGGCTTACAAGTCAATAAATAAATTTTGCTCTGCTATATCAGCAGACGACATTCCGATAGACGGGTCTTTGGTGGTTGGACACCATATAGTAGGGAAATTATTGGGGAGAATATGTATCTCACTTCCCCCAAAACCCAGATATTGTTGCCTTTGGTTTTGAACCAGTTTCACTCATGGCAAACTAACATATCTCTCCAGGAAAGAGCTCTGTGGTACGTTGGTCATGTGATTATGCCTTGTTTTTTTTCAAATGTCAGCACTCTGAACACTATAGATAGAGTGTTTACTTACTCCAGATGGGCTTACTTTTAATATTTCCAGAAATCTAATTCTTGGGTTATATCCTATCTTGCTGTTAATCACATCCCAAAACTGGTGTGGCAAGATGTATTTAGGTATACAAAAGCATGACTGAGGAACCTAACCCTCCTGGAGAGAGGCAATTACTGATCTCAATTAGCAAACCACCTATTCCTCCACTGTTGCAAAAAGGTTCTGCTGAGTCAAACAAGGAGGTGGAATTGACACTAAAAACTTAGTGCACACTAGGTTTGAGGGGCTATGGCATCTATGGCTTTCTCTTTGGGAGCCCGATTAGAAGATATATTGAATGCAGCAGAATGGTCATTGGACCGTAAGGGGATTGATTTAATTTAAACCAGTGACGGATATCGCCACATTAGTGGTTGGTAATCTTTGAACAGGTGTAATTCTTGCCTCAGGTCGTGACATAGAATATAAAATGTCTTAGTTATCGTGAAGGAGAGGTTCAATTTCCATCATCGAGCTGCACAGGAAGGGACATCACTGGATTTCCAATGCCCCATCTGCACAGCAAGTGACATTACTCCTCCCCCCCTCCACAGCGTTAATATGCAGCAGACACACATAGTGGACGAGTCAAAGACAAGCCCGTCTGCGCCTGGACAACGCCCAGCAATCACGAACCATGGGCCTCCCCCTATCACCGCTGCCACACTGTGGACCCTTCATCTCCTCAACTCTGGCCACTCCTCCACACGCTGCTGCCTCGCCACACTACACAAAATCAAGGGAGCATTCTCTTCCACTTTCTGCAAGTTTTCATGCACTTACCCACACCCAACACTCATGGCACCCGCACTGACAGCACCCAACACCACTCACACTCATACAATCCGGCAACCACCCAAGCAACACTCCACACTGCTTCACAACAATGCCCCAGACCTACTTTTCCTCATGGAAACCTGTCTGAACCCCGCATCAGCATCTGACATCGCCACAGCCATCACCCCTGGCTAGAAGATGCCAGGAAAGACAGAATTCACAAGCCGGAGGCAAAATCACAATCTTCCAAAAGCACATGATCAGGTGCTCCACATCCACGGACACGCCATCCTCCAACATGGAACACCTGTTGTTCAAGGTTGATGTTGCGGCAAACTTCACCCTAAGCAATACTCATCTACAGTCCACCGGGGCCATGTACCGACTTCACTGACACCATCATGGATTTCATTGCACCACTTGTCCTTGATGCTAGCAATTATATCCTACTCTGAGACTGAACTGCCACCTGGACACCCAAATCAAAAGCATTTATCGAAGACCTTGGAAGCCTGGGCCTCACCCAAAGTGAGAAGGCAGCTACCCATGTTGCTGGACACCTCCTGGACCCTATTTTCACCACCTTCAATACCAGCGTAATCGACAAGTCCACACCATTAACCTCAGCAGATCATGCCCATGTCAAATTCAGCCTTCCAGTCACAGTCCAATGCATATGTACCACCACCAGACAAGCCCGCCGAAACGAACAGCATTACAGTCAAGAACTGAACAAGCTTTCAACATCCACGACCCGAACACACCAACAGACTCCCCAAAGCCATCAACAATTGGATAACCTCTTGCACAGACTCCATGGCCCCCTCAAACAAAGCAAAATAATAAGTTCCAGACCCCAGGCTAGCTGTGAAGTGAAGTGATTTGCCCTCATGGTGTCGGGCATTTGAAAAGAGGGTTTTTTTCAAATGATCCACCTTGGGTCTAATAACTGGTGTCCCAAAGGGAGCAGGCTTCCCCACAGCAATTCATGTACAGACCAATGAATCCCAAATCTGTAAAAGTTTATCGAAGATGCAACTTTGCCGGCATCTGCATCTATAATACAACATGATATAGGAGTAGCAAATCAGTTACAGATTCTTTTATTGGAAAACCTGTACAGAAATCTTCAGGCAGATATCCCTCCAGTGGTCTCCCTGAACAGAACCTTACAGTCAAACATTTTGTCTAAGATGACCTAAACTTGGCACCCATTTCAGTGATACAGAATAATGATGCAAGAACTACCTGTTCTCGAAGGACAGAAGTTATCAATCTGTTTCAAGCAAATAAGTCAGACTCTACAATGGGGTGGTGGAGGGACAAAGCATATAATTGCACACACGGACTAGGAGCCCTTACAAGGGAGTAATTGCCTTGCCTAACCTTCAGATATACTATTGGGCATCACAACTACTCGTGGTGAATGAGTGGGCTTTCTGTCCCCTACAAAAACCATTATAAATGGCAGACAAACACGGGATATTCCCAATGGAGTATGTACGAAGGCTGGATGGTGCAGACCGAACAACTAGATACCCATCCCAGACAGAATTAGTTTTTAAATTATGGGGAAAGTCCACAAAGAAATTGGAATAGAGGGGAAGAGTGACACTAGAGACCTCCCTTCTCGGACGACTATAGATTGGCAGATCTGAAAATACTGGAGGGCAAGAAATATTGGGTGACGATAGGGATAACAAAGATAGGCAATATTTATGATGCACAGGGACTCTTCTCCTTTGAAGAACTCAAATAGAAATATGAGCCAGCAGACAATCAGTTTTTACACTATGCACAAATCAAAATAACCCTGTAGGCTACAGAGAGATACTATGGATAAGGTGGACAAATCTCCTAAGGAGTATCGATTATTGGCAGCCCTTGATTACGAGCAGCCCGGTGGCAGTGGGCTTGCTGGCAGTAGCTGGATGGTTGCTGTTCCGTTTTTAAAAGCACATTTTGTCACGCTGATTGCGAGCGGTGACACGCTCTTCTAAATGCTTCTATTTTACTGTTTTTAATTGTGTACTAACCTTGCCCTCAAAGTTAACAGGTCACTAACCTGCATCCTTGATTCTAGGGGCTGCGCGTGGCTGGCTGTGGGCTGATCTTCCTAGGCGGGCTCACAGCGGCCGCGGCCGCCATCTTGGGTTGGGCAGGACCGGCGAACCCCACCCACGCCACTCCCCCCACGCTACTCCTCCATTTAGGAGTGCTTCTGGCGCCTTCCCAGTGATTACGAGCAGCCCGGTGGCTGTGGGCTTGCTGGCAGTAGCTGGATGGTTGCTGTTCCGTTTTTAAAAGCGCATTTTGTCACGCTGATTGCGAGCGGTGACACGCTCTTCTAAATGCTTCTATTTTACTGTTTTTAATTGTGTACTAACCTTGCCCTCAAAGTTAACAGGTCACTAACCTGCATCCTTGATTCTAGGGGCTGCGCGTGGCTGGCTGTGGGCTGATCTTCCTAGGCGGGCTCACAGCGGCCGCCATCTTGGGTTGGGCAGGACCGGCGAACCCCACCCACGCCACTCCCCCCACGCTACTCCTCCATTTAAACGGCTCACATGTGTCCGCGCAGCGGACGAGCGCAGCGGGCGCGACGAAGGCGCGCCGGAGTTGCGCCAGAGTCAAGCCCGTCTGCGCCCGTCCGCGGCTGGTAGGGGCTAGTGGCACCCCATCATACCCCTCATCTCACATATTCATCATCCCAGCTTTGTTCATATTGGAACCTCGGTGCCATTGGATCCTCTGATACCGATTGTCTGATCCACCTTGGCTTATTCTCTCTCCCCCTCCTGTACACCACCTGTGATTATATCACAGCTGACCCCCCTCGCCTGCTATTCCCCCGCTCATTTCCCTCCTTCCCTTTACCCCCCATACCCTGGTATTTAATACCGCGGTCACGCTTTTGAACACTAGGTCGGCGGTCAACCATCAGTACGAGCTATTTGATTACATCGACACACACGAGCCGGACGTCCTGTTTTTAACGGAGACCTGGCTCAAGGCCGACTCCCTGCCCAATGTTCTAGCTGCATTGCCCCCCTCATATTCTGCCATTCGAGCGAACCGTCTGGAGGGCAGGAGGGGTGGAGGAGTGGCCCTGATAGCTCGCACTGACCTTCACTTTCAGATCCTTCCCTTCCCCCCCATTCCAGAAGTAGATTACCTGGTGACACGGTCGACCTCCTACCAGATACCCCTGACCTCTGTTCTTATCTACCGCCCCCCCATTCCACTCCTTCCTTTGTCTCCAGCCTCCAAGACCTCCTGGCCACACTGGCGATAAACAACTCGTCAGTGTTAGTCCTAGGGGATCTTAACTTCTGGCCAAACGATCCTGCTGAAAGCTCCCTTTCTAAGGAGTTCACTGATCTTATGATCAGCCTTAATTTTACACCCCACATTCACAGTTCTACTCACATACAGGGTCACACGCTGGACCAGATCTGGACTCTGAACATTCCCACAACACCCCCTATCATTTCTCCTTGCCCCTTGTCAGACCATTCGCTCATTTCATTCTCCCTTGCCCTTGCCCCCGAGGTCAAACCCCTGCTCCCTAAAAACATCTGGATCAGGAAATGGGGAAAAGCGGATATGCCGTCCCTTTGCTCGTCTTTGGCTCAAACCAGCCCTGACCTCTCAGATCTTGCAGCCCCAGCTCAGCTGACCACCATCAACAACTGGCTGACCCAAGCGGGCGACGAATTCGCTCCCCTGAGACGTATTACGGTCAAGCGGGCCCATGCAGCCAACCGATGGTTCACCTCAGATCTTAAGGTGAAGAAATTGGCTGCACGGAGAGCCGAGCGAGCATGGAGAAGAGCCTACTGTCCTGTGCTAAAAACCACCTACCTATCTGTTCTTCAGATTTACAAAAAAGACATTCTGGATGCCAAAACAGAGTTTTATTCTAACAGGATACTGGCAGCGGAGTCCCAGTCTAAAGAAATCTTTGCCACAGTGCATGAACTGGCCTCATCTGACAGAGCTACGGCTGTGATTCCCCCCTCCAAATCTCTTTGCAACTCGCTCAATGAGTTTTTCATTGAGAAGGTCGCAAAGATTAAAACCAATATCCCTTTCCCATCATCTACATTCATTAATCCCTCCCCCCTTCCACTGTCACCAAATTAACCAGTATTCCCTCCTTGACCAAAGACACACTCCTCCCACTGCTCCAACGGGTGAAATCGGGCTCCCCCTTGGATTTTGGCCCCGCTCACATCCTTAGAGAAATCATTCTAGCTTGTCCCACCCCGCCCCTCACACTTCTTAATGATTCACTTAGTAATGGCGCAGTTCCTAGTCTCCATAAATCCGCGGTTGTCATCCCAATTCTAAAAAAGGCTGGCGCCGATCCCTCATCCTCTTCTAAATATCGTCCCATTTCTCTTCTGCCTTATTTGGGAAAGGTTTTAGAAACTCATGTCACAAGTACCCTGAGCACTCACGTGGAGGCAAATCACTGCCTCTCCCCTTGTCAGGCGGGCTTTCGGCCCCTCCACTCCACGGAGAAGGTGGTGATCTCAGTAATGGATGGGCTACGTGAGGGCATCGATACCAACCTTTCGCAAGCCCTCATCCTCTTAGATTTGTCCGCCGCTTTTGACACGGTGGACCACTCCATCCTTCTTACCCGTGTCAGGGCGGCGGGCATAGAGGGCCTAGCCTTCTCATGGCTCGAGTCTTTTCTGAGCGAGAGGACTCAGGCGGTCCACCTTGCCGGCTTCACTGCTGCCTCCCGTAAGGTGGTGTGTGGTGTTCCCCAGGGTTCTTCACTTTCCCCTCTTTTGTTTAATTTATACATCTATCCCCTCATTTTTATGTTGCAGCAGCTCGAGGTCACGGTGTTTAATTACCCCGACGACCTCCAGCTAATTTTCAACCTTTCCCATTCCCCCTCATCCGCCCAGAATGTTCAAACAGTTATGCTGTTCATTCAGGACTGGATGAACTGCAACCACCTCAAACTCAACCCGGACAAGACAGAGCTGGTCTTGACCGGAGGTGGTTGCAGTCCCTGGTCTCCCTCCTATTGGCCCCCATCACTTGGTGCTTCCCCACTCCATGTCCCCAAAGTTAAAACCCTTGGGATTCTCCTCAACTCACAACTTTCGGTTCATTCCCAAGTTAGTTCAGTGGTGTCCTCCTGTTTCTTTTCCCTTAGGACAATCAGGAAGATCTCCCGTTTCTTCTCCCTCCCGGCATTAAAAGTCATCGTGATGGCAATGGTGCTTTCGCGCCTTGATTATGGTAACATAATCTATAATGGCGCGCCGGCCTACGCCACCCACCGCCTGCAACTAGTGCAGAATCAGGCCGCTCACCTGATCTATGGCCTGCCCAAATTTCACCGTGTTACCCCTCTGCTGCAGGCATTACACTTGCTACCTGTGAGAGAGCGAGCCTTATTCAAACTTGGCTGCCTCACCTTTCAGGCCAGGATGGGCACCGCTCCTGAGTTTATATGCTCAGCCATCAAGCCCTACCTGCCGGGAAGAGAACTCCGGGTGGCATGGCACTCTTGATCACTCCCCGTTTCAAAAAGAAGAAAGCTGGAGGAGCAAAATTTGCGGTCCTTGCCCCAGCTTTCTGGAACTCTCTCCCTGTGCGACTTCGCACTTCACCCTCTTACATCGAGTTCCGTAAGAACCTCAAAACTTTTCTTTTTTCCCGAGCTTTCGCTGCCTAGCTCCCTCATGCTGCTGTTGCCGGTCGTAATCTGAAAAGCGCCAAGAAACTGCTCGGTATAAGTGCGCTCAATAAATGTTTTTAAATTCAAATTCAAATTCTACACAAGCATACAATTTCTCAAATTTACAGGATGCTAGTGAATAATACCGAGCTGTCCCCTGAAGTACTGCAGGGAAAATGGAAATGTAGTCGGGAGAGACCAGGGGATGAAGATTGTGGGAGGCATGTCGTCACCCAAGGGAGGTAGCCATAAGTACAGGGTTCAAATTAGTGCAAATAAAAATACTGCACCAAGCATACTACACCCAAACAAGGTTATTTCGAATGGGGAAGATCGCCAAAGACAAATGTCTTTAGATATGCAGTTGACAAGGGGCCTTGCTACATACCCTATGGGACTGACCATATTTACAGCTGCATGGGGTATATATTGGCTGCTTTATCGCTGACTTCAGTGAAGAGAACCTGGTAATCGACCTCAAATTGGCCAAATTGGGAATATGGGGGAAGAAATATGTCATACATGCACCCTGCTGTTTAGCAACGTGGCGCTCATGGTCCCCAGCATAGATGTAGCTCAACTATGGGGAAGTAGCAAATCTCCTACCTAAGCGCTCTAGAAAGTTGCAATGGATTGGTGTATGCAAGCTGAATGCACTGTGTATAGAGTCCAAGGTGGCCAGCCAAAATTTTACATGGAACGAGGCCGTTGGAGAGGGCTGATAAAGGAGGAGGTAGCACAGTCAGCTGGGCAAAGTTATTCTAATTATATGGAATTCAAGTGTGATGCTATGGTGTTGCTAAGTTTTTATGTTTATATTATTGTTTTTTTGCTGAAAGCGCAAAATAAAAAACAAAGATTTTTCTTTTACATTTATTTTGAGCATTTGGTATTGTCTTTGGACAAATAAAGAAGATTAAGTCCCAAAATTGTGTTTCATAGCTATTACAGTAGGAAAGTGCCCCCCCCTTTTTTTTAACATCACATTTTATTTGGTTTTGCGTTGGAATGGCGGGCGATAGTCCAATAATGACCTGTAGGAGAAAATTACATAATATCACGATAATTCCAGTGTTTATACCAAAATGAAACACCTGCCAAATATGCAGGAGACACAACAAACAAATTGCAGACAGTGTCAGATCTCAAGATTTGAATAAACAGTACATTAGCATAGAAGACTATTTGAAAACAGTGCGAGATAGTCCAGACATTATACATGAAATCAGGGGTCTGTAGGCGGTAAGGGGGAAGCTCGATTCCTCGGTATGACACCCATTGGGTCCAGATTTTCCTATGCTTGGCCGGGCTGCCTCGAGCTAGAAATACGGTCATTTCCACCCCCATACACCTGTCCAGGTCAGTCTTCCATTTACCCAGTGTAGGGGAGAGACGTCCCTTTCCATAATTGCACTATGTCTCTCTTAGCAATAGTGAGAGCAAAGAACAGCAAGTGTTGCTTATATATATATTGCCCCCCAATGTCGTTTGTGCTATGCAAGAGGAAGAGTTGCGGGTCAAGCTGGAGTTCCCAAGCTAACACCTCCTGGAAGCAGGACCTTATTCTACGCCAGAAGGGTTGCAAAGCTGTTTAACACCAAATTGTATGCAGAAACATCCCCTCCCCTCGATTGCACCACAGGCACATGGGGGATGGGATCACACCCATCCGCCAGAGTCTAGTCTGTGTATAATAAGCCCGGTACAAGTACATAAATTGTATCAGGCGTTATCGTGTAGAGACGGCCGCCCCCCGCGGGCTAGCTATGACCTTGGCCCAGTCGTCATCTGTCAGGGCAGGGAAGTCAGCTTGCCATGCCAGTCGTGTCTTGTCGAACGTTGTCTGCGTGTGGGTCGTTAGGGTCTGGTATATTTGCCTGATCTTGTGGAGGCCTAAATCACCCATCAATAGACGGCCCTCTAACGGATGTAATTCCGGAAGGGTCTCCAGTAGGTGGACAAGGGGGGTAAGGGCATGGCAGAGTTGTAGAATTGTGATTTATGCAATTTATACTCCATTTGTAGTTGCGGATAGGATTTCAAGGAAGTGCCCCGTATCACATCGCCGAGGGTCGATATCCCCACCAGGTACCATCCCTGGAATCCTTTGAAGGCGGCCATCGGACGAAGGTAGGTACCATGCCATAGTGGGGTTGCCCGGGTAAGCTTTCCGTTCCAACCTATCTGTCTGACTTTAGCCCGCCAAAGCGAGATTAAGACTTTATATGCTGAAGGCATGAAATCTAGGCATGTGGCACTGTACAGGAGATGTAGTAGGGGGGTCCGCTCCATTGGCGTGTGCTCAATCGCATATGCCGGGTCCGTAGAAGAACTGTACCACCACTCGCTTACCACAAGCAGATGAAATGCCAGTAGTAGGAATAGATGTCGGCCGCCGCGATGCCCCAGCAATACGTGGACTGCACGTATGTGTGAAGAGCGACCCTCACCGCTCCACCATTCCAAAGAAATGTTTTGTATGATAAGGGAAGTTTTGGAGGCGATATAATATTCGGGGCAACGACACCATCTTAAAGATGGCCGAGCGTCCGTATAGGGACAAGGGAAGGGAGGACTATACTGAGGTTTCACCTTTGAGGCTGGCAAGTAGCAGAGTTATGTTATGTGACCAAGAGATTTTGGGGCATGGTGACACAAATATACCGAGATATTTGAACATGTCTGTGGCACGGGATAGCTGCGATGCCCAAGCGTCCTGTCCTTGATGGCCGCACACAGGAAACAGTACGGATTTTGCTGGGTGCTTGTGCAAGCCAGTAGTTCCCCCAAATACCCTAAGGATCTCCAGGATGCGAGGTCCAGAGGACCAAGGGTCCGTGAAGAAAAATATGACATTGTACGCGTATATAGCGATACGGTCCGAGCGCGATGGTGATAATTCAAAGCCCCGGAGAACCGGGTCACTTCTGACCCACACTGCCAAGGGTTCAACTGCAAGGGCGAACAATAGCGGTGACAGGGGGCAGCCTTGCCTCCGACCTCTTTCAATAGGGAATGCAGATGAATGATGTCCAGCTATGCGCACTGCCACCGTTAAGTTGGTATAAAGTAGGCGTATATACACAATGAATCGCGGACCAAAGTTATTGCCTCGAGCAACCGAAAGAGATATACCCAGCTAAGGGAGTCGAAGGCTTTATCAATATGGACCAACAGTAGGGCCGTCGGCTGACCCAGGGCTGGGGCTGCCGCTACAGCATTATGAACCCTCCGTATATTGCGACGGGTGGCTCTCTGGGGCATGAAGCCCGACTGGTCGGGGTGGATCAAGTCAGGAACACAGGCACGAAGACTATCGTTTAGGACTTTGCCTAATAGTTTCAGCTCGAAATAATGAGGGAAATGGGGCGATAGGAGGAGGGATCTTAAAAGGACTATTTTGGTGTGTCGCCAATCCTGAGGCAATATGGCGGAGTCTTCTGCTACCTGGATCGCGGCCAGCAGGTGGGGGCCTAACACGTGGATATGGGGTCGTAGGAATTCTGTGGGGAATCCACTGGGACCGGGGGCACGCCCCGGGTTAAGCACATAGAGGGCTCCAGTGAGCTAGTCTACCGTAATTGGAGTCTCCAGTTGTTTGCCTAGCTGGTTCGAGAGCCGTCGTGGTGGGTCCTAGATTTCTTTAGCCTCTCCCATTAAATATTGCTGAAGTTCTCGTGCCTGTAGCAGGTTGCGCCGGTTAACTTGGCCAGGGTCTCTGTTAAGCTGTAATGCAAGGGCTGTCTGGCGTGACTCTAGGACTGCCATTTGCTTCCGCCGTGCATGTTTTTCATTGGTATGGTAACTGATCGCAGCGTCCCGAACGGTAGGCTTAAAGGCTTCCCACAAAATGCATCGAGATGGAGCGGAGGGGTCGTTGTAGTCCAAATACGAGGAGATAGCTGTGCAGAGCATGTCCTGATAATCCGGGCACCGGGGTTTGCGAGATCGTGTGTGAAACTGCAGGGTGACCGCAGAGTGGTCAGAGAGCCCATGTGGATGGCGAGTTGCGCAGGAGAAACGGTGAAGTAAAATCCGGAGGATGAAGAAATAATCTAATCGGGATTGAAACCCATGAACTGAAGAGAAGTATGTGTAACCCTGCTCTGAGGGGTGATACTCCCGCCAAACATCAGCCGATCCCAAAGTGGATGCCAAAGTGGATGTCAGAGAGCCCAGTTTAGTGGGACCTAACAATGGTTGAGGGTCCGTACTGCGTTGTCGGTACAGAGGCCCCATCGTGTCGTTCCAGTCACCCCCTAAAACTGTCAAGTCCTCATGGAGGTCCCCCCAAACACCTGTGATCTTGTCTATAAAAGCGGTCCCTAACAGGGAGGAGCATATATACTGCCAAGAGTGACTCGTCCGCCATACAGCATGCACGTTACAAAGAGGAACCTGCCCCCGGGGTCTATCTTGTGGGCGATGTGTGGGAACTGGACCCTGCGATGTATTGAAATGCCCACCCCCGGATCCCCGGGTGAACCCTGCATGGTAAATGTGATGGAGACCAAACCGGGCTAGGCATGGGCCTTATTACCCAGCAGGTGAGTATCCTGCAGTAGAAGGATATCACCCCCATATCTCTTAGCTTGACGAAGGACAGCACCCCGTTTCAATTTATTCTTGAGACCCCTAACATTCCATGAAACCACTGTAAGGTTCCCGAGAGGGGCTGCGTCACCTGGAGCCATCATCCTATGCCGTAGACTGTATAGCAAAGCAGATAGATCTATGAAGTATGTCTGCATATAACATAAAAACAAACTAACACTACATTCCCATAACGTCCCGCCACCCCCCACCGACACTGCGGGAACTAGGAGTATCTATCGCGCATGAGGCACAGCAGGCCCCCAACAGGGGAGCCACGAGCCCCCACACCAACAATACCCAACCCACCCAAAAAACATTCGGAAAACAAAAAGGGGGGTGACCCTAAGAGTCTTTGGCCTGGAAGTCCCATAGCCTAGCATCCACGCCCACTCAGAGGAAAGTGCTTTCAGAAAAACATTAACAACATTCAATGTCTACGTGCTGTTGAGAGTCCGTGGTGAGTCGAGCACATCAGGGGGGCCACTCTGGGCTCCTTGACAGTCTGTCGGATCTGGAGCCGTGACGTCTCTTGGATTTGGGTCGTCGAGACCAGTGCCGTCGCGATCCGCGTGAGGAGTCTGAGTCCTGCAATGACGGTGAGCCTGGCCGGAGTCAGGGGCGCTCCTCAGCCCAGGCAAAGAAGGCCTCCCGGGGGTGTTGAAGAACAATTTGGAGTTAAAGATCTCTCATACTGGCCGGATAGAGGAGTACATATTTTGAAAGTTGTCTTTTTATTAAGCATCAAACATGACCAAACATAAAAGACAGCCATCTCAATGGTACCATGGGCGTGCAAGTGCCCGGGTTGCAATATAGGTAGCTATGATGGGTTCAGCTTAGCATAGTCCCAAAGCCAGTCACCGCCCTGTACAAAGTGAATGATGCCACTTTCAAGAACAATAAATCCCCCCAGAACCAACAGCATCCCTCCCTGCCTCCCTCCCCCCCTCCCTCCCTCCCTCCCTCCCCATCCGGTGGTGACTGCATAAAAAATAAGAGCAATACGAAAATAAAAACAGAGACAGAATTGAGCAGTGACCTAGGCAGTAGTGGTTAGAGTCGTACGAGTGGGAGTACTAAGATAGGCATTTGTAGGGCGATACTGTTTGGGTTTCCATACACATCCCAAATATATCTCCCCACAACGGCGCGATCCATGCGAGTATATATTTTAAGTTCATGTCTCGTAGCTTACGTTTTGCAGCTGTAAAGGACTGGCGCTGTTGCTGGACCAGGCGTGTATTGTCCGGGAACACCATAATGGGCCTTGAGTCGTGTTGAAAGCAGTCTTTGTGTGTCCTGGCATAGCGCAAGATGGCATCCGGATTAACGTAATTCTGGGTTTTGGCAAATACTGGTCTGGGATTTTCACCAGGGGTAGGTTTTTGGGTCAGGGCCCGGTGTGCACGCTCCACAACAAAGCAGGAGGACAACAGGTCTTTAGAATGAGAACCCAGGCTCTCCAAATGTTTTACATACAATGAAGTATAATAGTCAAACAAGCAAAGGAACACAACGGTGAAGAGAGATTCCTCCTATTGCTAGGAACAGCGAAGAGAAAATCAATTGATCATTCATTAAAATGATTTATTTTCTAACACACAGATGCAAAGACTGGCACAATCATTTGTTGACACATTCCTAAATTAATTTCTGATATGCATGCTAGTCCAGTCCTTGTTGTGTATGATAAAGCCATTCAGCAGTTATGGTTCTCGGCGGAACAGACTGTGTTAGCGGGTTGCTGTGGACGAATGGAACTTTGATTTGGGGTCTTGTCACTGTGCCCCATTTTAATGGATGATCAATTGATTTTCTCTTCGGTGTTTCCTGAAATAGGAGGAATCTCTTGTCATCGTATTCCTTTGCTTGTTTGACTATTATACTTTATTGTATGTGAAAAATTTGGGGTGCCGGGGTTCTCGTTCTGAATACATTGCACAAGTCACTTAGTGTCTTGTGTTTGTGATACTTTGGGTAGTGGGGTATCTCACCCTGAGTGGCACCGATTGTATTTATGGTTGTAAAGATAACAATGTTGAAATTGACTACAATAGCCCAGTATCTGGTGTTGTTTCGATGTGCGACCTTATATCCACCACTATTTTGTTTGGCTCTTTGACAGCAGGTCTTTAGGCAGGAGGTTTGTGAGCCACTCAGTGATGAAGCAGGTGATAGAGGCACCCTCGCATCCCTCCGGCAGGCCCACAAAGCATAGATTGCATTGCGCCCTGCCCTCTGCATCTTCCACCCTGGAGGCTAGTTCCTGCGACACCACCAATAGTTTATTAACTTTTTTCTGTAGGGTGGACACAGTATCCTCAACGGCCGAGACCCTCGTCTCACCTCAGTAATGCGATTCACGGCCTTGCGGAGATCTTGGCCCAAAAAGGACATCTCTGACCCCACCACACCAATCGTGCCATCCAACGTGTCCCTGGCATTGTTAATGGCTGCAAGAAGGGCCGCATTGTTGGGCATCGAGCCTGCCCTCTCACCGCCCGTGGAGCCTCCGGTGGGTGCAGTGAAATGATCCAGGAAGCCCTGTTTGGGGCCAGCACCGCCCGGCCTGCCCCTGCCCATCGCGTAGGAGGTGGAGGTGGTCCCTATGCAGGGTAGATCTTCTGGGTTGTAGGGCACCGCCCCAAAAATCCTAAGCACGAGAGTCACCCAAGAAGGGGAGGAGGGCCACTGGTACAACTGGGCAAAGTAGGCTGGGCGTCTGCCACTCCACGCCTGCACCCCCTGCAATGTGCGGCAGTCTATGGGAGTTCAGGCCCCTTCACCACACCAGGCACGGCGGTAGACAATGCAGAGGTCCCTGGCTATGTAGCGTCGATGCAGCACCCAGGGGTGATTCTGGCCGCAGGACACTTCCTCCCTCGACGTCCCTCTCAACGGCCAGGCGCGGCACCCGGGACGATCACAGGTCAGTCCCGGCCAGGTGGCAGCAGGGCTACACCGATATTCGGGTGTCCCTCCCCACCAGGGCGGCATGTATGACTGCGCCAGATAATCAGAAGCAGCGCATCGCAGGAAGGTCTACAATTGCCGGATTCATGCACATTAGGGCTCTGAGGCTGCCAGCAGGGTACGACTGAAGCATCGAAGGCCGCCGAGGGTCGGGCGTGGGGAAGGATTGCCAGGCCGAAGCCCTCCGCCACTGCATTCGCTCACCTCAGAGGGCCGCGATCGAGCCTCACCCGGCTCAGATACTCTGTGCGCCCCCCTCCAGCGGCCGCTGCCCGTAGGATGCTCACCGACTGGCGCGGCCTGGAATCAGGCACCTGTAGGCTCATGCGGCTATTTCAGTCCCCTCAATCCATCGCTGATGATCAGCTACGGCCCCATCCGCAGGCCCCACTGGAAGACTGCAGTCATGCCGCTGCGTCTGTAATGTTGGCTGGTGCGGGAGCCATGAGCGGAGGGATGGGCTGACCTTCACCTGTGCCCAGTCGTGCACTCTCCAATCCTGCGCTCAGGGGTGTTGGGAGGGGGGCCAGATAACAGGAGCCCTGCGCCAGGCCGAATGACAATCAGGTCCAAGCCATGAGTATTGTTATGACGGATTCACTCTGTGGCCCAGGCGCCAAAAGGGAAATGGTACTTGCCCACTCAACACCGCTCTGCAATATATGCGGTACCCCCGTGATCTGGGGAGCTAGCCTTGTAGATTGAGCACCTCCAAGTAGGATTTTGCCAGGATTATCGTCGGATATCGGCGTGGACGCACGGAGCCCGGCTAGGCTGCGTCCGCCATGTTGGCTTTCCAAGCCACGCCTCCGGAAAGTGCCCCTTTTGACGTGGTTACCCCTAACTTTTTGTCTTGCATTTGGTGGACTTTTGACTGAAAGTATACTAGGTTCCTGTCAACCGGGTCCCCAGCACCAGTGTTCTTTCCCTAAACTGTCTGATTGTTCCAGAGTTGTCAAACCCTTTCTGATCCCTTATAAGTCACTAGTAAATGGTACCCCTGGTACCTAGGGCATTGGACCTAAAGAAAGTCCCTGAGGGCTGCAGCACAAATTGTTCCACCATAAGGGACGCATCACCAAGCTCATGCAAACTGCCATTGCAGCCTGTGTGTCGTGGAGCAGAGAAGACCGAAGTGTTGACATGGCACATATCCCTGTGTGCCATGCTTGCCAGGAATACATGCAGTATAGGTAAATCTCCACTACTGCAGGACTTACAGCCCTAAGGCAGGGTGCACTATACCCATGTGAGGGCATATGTGGAGGGTGGATATGCCTCAGTAATATTAATATATTTATTTATTTATTATTATATAATATATATTAAAATGCAGTTTGATTCACCGACACCGTTTTTAGAGTGTAAGGGGGAACCACCCTTACCATGGTCAAGATGGAAGGAAGAATTCATAAATTATATGAAGGCCATAGATGGAGAAAGAATGGGAACAGAAAGGAAAAAAAGTATTTTATTACATTGTTTGGGTCCGGAAGGACAGATGGTGTTTAGGGCATTGTAACTGTTGCAGAAAATAGCGAAGCTACCAATGTGTACAATGAAGCCTTACTTAGAATGGAGAAAAGATTTAAACCCACAAGTAATACAGCATTGAATAGGTTTAAATTTTATACGAGGATACAAGAAGAAAATGAACCATTTCACGACTTCTTAACAGCGTTACGCACTTTAAGTCTACATTGTAACTTTGGCAACATTTCAGATGAAATGATAAGAGACCAAATAATAGTTCATGTTAGATGTAAAAAAAACACAAGAACAGCTATGGGTGATCCAAAACTTTCGGAACCCATTTCAACGGCTAAAGCTTTTGAGCAAATAGAAAAATGGATGCATACAGTTAAAAATATTAGTAATAAGAATGAAAAACCAGAAGAGGTTTCTGCTGTAAAACGTCAACAGGAAGTAAAAACGGATTCACATAATTTGAATTCATTTCAGAGTCAAAACTTAAATTTCAATGCCCATAGAAGATCTGAGAGAAATGAAAAAAATATGGCTTGCTACAGGTGTGGAAATAAAAATCCTATAGCTTCATTTAGTGGATGTCCTGCTATTAGAAGAGAGTGTAAAAACTGTGGAAGAGTTGAAGACTTTGCGAATATGTCCAGAGTTCAAAGGAAATATTCAACTCAATATCGTCCTAGGATTTCATGTATGGCAGAAGGATCTGGTCAGGAAATTAATACGGGAGGAAAGGAAAATATTTTGGAGAACTCGACAAATTCAGGATTTGTGGTATCTATTATGGATAGTGTAGCAAATGTTGAAGACTCAAATAACATGCCTTGTACTAAGTCTGCAATGTGTATTGTTAAGGTATCAAATGAGGAGTTAGGTCTCATGGCCGACTCTGGATCACCATGAACAATTATTTCTAAACAATATTTTGATGAAAAACTTTGTAAGGTTTTTGATATAAATAGAATTTCTCCATCTGATATAAATCCGGTAAGCTATGATGGTTCACGCATTGACATGGTGGGCTATTTTGAAACATTGCTGAACTTTAAGAACAGGATTGCAAATATTCACCTATATATTGCAGTAAAAGGAATAAATGTACTTGGATGGAGGGATCAGTGGAAACTCGGCATAATGTTGAATCACAGACTTAAGGATCCAGTTGTATTGGATAAATCTGTAGGTTCTAATTACATTTCATTTACAGGTGGTGACGACATGGAAAAATTGTTAAAAGACGCTTTCAAAGAAGTGTTCACGGACTCATTGGGAAAACTTAAAGATTACTCTCATCAGGTAAAACTTAAAGGTAATGTCACACCCGTTAGACAAAAAATTAGGCCAGTTACAATAAATGTAACGGAGGGAAGCAAGGAGATGTTAACAGAACTTGTGTCAGAAGGCATTATTGAAACCAATTAGCTCACCTGAATGGGTTTCACCCATTGTTTTGGTCCGCAAACCAGATAAAAAAATTGAGGTTATGTGTAGACTTAAGAGCGTTAAATTCAGGTATTATTGTATACTGTCACCCCTTACCAAACATAAATGAGGTAGTTTCTATGTTGGAGGGTGCCAAAGTTTTTTCTACATTAGACTGGAGGTCGGCGTACCATCAGGTTCCATTGACAGAGGATTCTAAAATGTTGACAGCTTTTATAACTCCACAGGGTTTGTATCAATACACAAGAATGCCCTTTGGCTTGGCCTCAGCGGCATCTGTATTTCAGAGAATCATGTTCAACATTTTCAGGGACTTAGATCATTTTGTCAAATGCTTTCAAGATGATATTTTATTTTTTTGGGAAAATGATCAGGATCATTTCAAACATTTATCAGAAGTATGTTACTGGTTAAAAAAAGAATTGTTTGGCTCTGAAAGCTCACAAATGTGAAATGTTTAAGAAAAAAGTACCAAAAAAATCAAATGTTGAAGGTATATTGAATGCCCCTGCGCCTAAGAAGGAAGAGCAA
Organism: Lissotriton helveticus; assembly: GCF_964261635.1. Taxonomy (NCBI): domain Eukaryota; kingdom Metazoa; phylum Chordata; class Amphibia; order Caudata; family Salamandridae; genus Lissotriton; species Lissotriton helveticus. The sequence goes on along the minus strand of NC_136063.1, from coordinate 781,269,762 downwards.
TTACTATCTTTTGCGGGCCTGTGTGAATATTATTCTAAATTTGTGACCTATTTTGCAACTAAAATGGAGCCTTTAAGAAAAATGTTAAGACAGAATGCGGTGTTTGAATGGACAGAACTGCAACAACAGGCATTTTCTGACATCATACAGGATATTGTTAACGCACCCATTTTAAGACCATTTTGCATGAAGAAACATCGTATCATCACTGTAGATGCCAGCCTATATGGAATTAGTGGGGTCTTGTCGCAAAAATGAAGAATGGAATGTGTGCTTTTCTTCAAGAACTTTGAATGAAACTGAATGGCGTTATGCTGTTATAGAGAAGGAGTTACTTGCATGTGTTTGGGCAATAGAGCATTATAGGAACTATATTTGGGGAAGCAGTTTCACTTTGAGGACGGATCATAACCCCTTGGTAAACATTCTTTCACCTGGTGGAGGTTGGAATTCCACCGCAACAATTGCCAGGTTAACTTCAAGATTACAAGAATATTGTTTCAAATGTGAATTTGTTCAAGGAAAAAAAAACGTGATGGCTGACTTCATGTCGAGTCATCCGTGTGAGTTTCAATCTATAAAAAAAAATGATGATTTAGATGTTGTCATCACGATTCAGGATGTTGTAATTGGAGCTTTTTCATATATTTCAGAAGAAACATGGAAAGACAGTGAAAGAAATGTTTTGTTATGGCAAATGGTTACGATGTATATGGTGGAAGGTTGGCCTAAGAAAAATAATATTCCTGAAGAACTTAGACCCATTTTTAAAGTGTCAGAGGAGTTAAAGCTGGATGTGGATTTCATTTATAAGAATGGAAAAGGTGTACCACCTGTTGGGGTGCGAGAGACTATTCTTAATTTAGCTCATAGTTCCCATCCAGGTATGTCTGCAATGAAATGTTTGATAAGGACTTACTTGAGGTGGCCAGGAATGGATAGCATGGCAGATCGTGTAGTTAGAGAATGTGAGGTTTGCAGTTTAAGTGATAAAATGCTTAAAGTTAATGTGCCTTCTCTTAAGAATGTGGATTGGCCAGATGAACCTTGGTAGAAGCTTGCATTTGATATTTCTGGTCCATTTCTGAATTTGCCAATGGATTCACAATATGCTTTAGTTTTGGTGGATTACCACTCAAAATGGCCAGAAGTCAAATTACTGCCAACAGCTACCACTAATAAAGTGTTCGATTTTTTTTTAAGGAAGTTTTTGCAAGAGAAGGTTGTTCCTCAATTATTGTTACCGATAATAGGGTTCAACTTATTTCTAATGATATGGAAAAATATCTTAAATGTCACAATATAAAACATATCACCACAGCTTTGTATGCACCACATGAAAATGGTCAAGTGGAACGTTTCAATCGAGTATTGAAGGGGTATATTTCTGAAGTGATCAAGGAGAGAGAGGATTGGCAAAATTTGCTAAGAGAAAGATTGTGGATGTACAGAATTATTTAATTTAATTTAAAGGAGCTTGTAGAGCGCCTGGTGACGCCTCCCGGCGTGTCCCCGCGCTGTGGAGAGAGTGTGAGAAGGAATAGAGGAAACCCATCACCAAGTGAAGAGGCAGGTTTTTAGTTTCTTCCTAAACAGGATTTCATTATTCTCCATCCTGATATCCGCAGGAAGAAGGTTCCATTTCCTGGCCGCCAAAGTCCGGAAGGATTTGCCTCCCATTCTGGCCTTTTTGGGGCGTGTGGTTCTGAGCAGACCCATACCTTTAGACCTAAGCGACCTGCTCGGTTCATAGACAGTAGCCAAATCCGACATGTAGGCCGGTGCTCTGTGATGAATTATTTTATGGCACCACAGCATAGCTTTAAAATCAATCCTCTTCCTGATGGGCAGCCAATGGAGGGCTACAAGAGAGGGGCGAGATGGAGCTCGCCGAGGGAGCCTTAAGACCAGGCGAGCTGCCGAATTTTGTAGCACCTGAAGCTTTTTAATATTTTTCTCAGATGTGCCCATGAGCAGCACGTTTCCGTAATCAATACGGGACGTTATCAGTGCTTGCGTCATGGTACGCCTGGAATTAATAGGTAACAAGTCAAGGGTACGGTTCAGAGTTTTCATTACCCCAAAGCATTTGCCCACCGTTTTTCTTATGTGGCTGTCAAAGGACAGTTTATTGTCCACCCACACACCCAAGTTCTTCGCCTCTCGGGATGGGGAGGGCAGAGGACCAAGGCAGCTAGGCCACCACTCCTTCGTCCATTTAGCCTCATTTCCTCCCATGATGAGGACCTCCGTCTTAGTCCCGTTCAGTTTCAGACAGTGGTCGTTCATCCAAGTGGCAAGTTTAGTCATGCAGACATTGAAATTATCAGCTTCCTTGGAAGGGGCTTGGGTCAGAGAAATAAGGAGCTGCGTGTCGTCGGCGTAGGAGACAAGCTCCACGCCGAACGATTGCACTACCTCTGCCAGAGGGGCCATATATAGATTAAACAGGGTAGGGCTCAGGGCAGAGCCCTGAGGCACCCCCTGCTCCAGCCTCACCCTATCGGAGAGAAAGCTCCCCCTTTGGACTTGAAAGCTTCTGTCAAGCAAAAAAGCCTTCAGCCATCCCAGTGCCTTTTTGGTGATTCCAGCTTTATTTAGACACTGTAGCAGGATGGAATGTGCTACAGTGTCAAAAGCGGCACTGAGATCAAGCATGATGAGGGCCATTGTCTTTCCCTCATCTGCTCCCTCACGTAGGGTTTCGGTGGCCCTTAGGAGGGCTGTCTCCGTTGAGAACCCTGATCTAAAACCCGACTGGGATTTATGGAAGACATTATGGGTCTCCAGATGTTCCATCAGTTGGGTGTTAGCGATTTTTTCTGCCAACTTGGCGACATACGGTAAAAGGGATATGGGTCGTAGATTATCCATTACGTCCACACTGATGTTGGGCTTTTTCTTAATAGGAAGCACTATAGCCTGTTTCCATTCCTCTGGGAGACAAGCGGTTGAAAAGGATGTTAGTAACAAGTGTCTCAAGTGAGGTTCCAGAACTGAGAAAGCTTCAGCCAATATTTTAGGAGGAGCCGGATCTCTGGGCGATCCCGACTTGATCTTGTTACACATCTTAGACAGCATCTCATAGGGAGGGACTTCAAAAGATTTGAGACAGACCGGTGTGTTTACACTTTGCTCATTTTCAGCGAAATCTGCGGCCGGGGCTCCCTGTTTAGAGAAACTGGTATAGATCTTACTTATTTTACCAGCAAAGTACTGAGCTATGTTATTACATGATTCCACTGAGTCATTTTGGATAGAGGAGGACATCTCCACTATGGATATCTCCTTATATATTTGGAATAATTCCCTCGAGGAATTGCCAGCTTCCGTAATCCGAGTGTGATAGTGCTCAGCTTTTGCCAGGCGGACAGCTTTGTAATATTCTTTCTGTGCAGTTTTATACTGTGTTTTTATATCTGCACAGAATTTGTAACGCCAGGCTCTCTCAAGTTTCTTGCAGGCCGTTTTCATGGTCTGTAGATCTTGTCCGAACCAAGGAGCACTTTTCTGAGACCTTCTAGCATTGGACATAGTGCGACTAGGGGCTGTAATGTCCAGAGCCTTTGTAACAATATTGTTCAAGCTTTCATTGGCAGCCTCACAGTCAGCTCCTTTCGGAAGACCTTCATCCTTGACAATTTGAGTGAAGGAGTCTAAGGAAAAACTTTTCCATTTCCTGCGTTTATACCGCAGAGACTGCTGCCGAAAGAACTCAGTTTTTTCCAGTTGGATTGAGATGGGAATGATATAATGATCCGACCAGGGTATGGGTATGGGATCAGTAGTATACACTCCCAGCCAGTTACCAAAGACGGGGTCTAATAGATGCCCTAGTTGGTGTGAGGGTTCTTTATTTTTGAGGTCAGCTTGAACCGATTGCAGTTCCATACATATGTCAGCTGCATCTTTGTCTAAAGGATCATCAAAGTGAACATTAAGGTCACCCAGAACTAACAGTTTTGATTTCCTTAAAGCAAGATGGGTGACCACCTCCTTGAGGGTGGAAGTGAAATCATATAATCTGCCCGGTGGGCGATAAATCAGAATACCTGATATCGAGTAGTTAGGACCAGTGTTGATACTGAAGATGCCAGCTTCACTATGATCAACCTGTGTGTGTGCAAGGGAGCAGACGAGAGGTGCTTTAGTAATAATGGCGATGCCACCACCTCTACCGTCCTTTCTATCTAACCTGGCTATAGAATATCCGTTAGGTAACGCCTGAATGATATCCGGATCCGAATATTCATCCAGCCAGGTTTCCGTTAAGAAAAGGATGTCAAGTTTCAGGTCGTCAATCAAGTGGTAGATTTCCAGCGCATGCTTACGCAGCGATCTACAGTTCAGTAGAGCTGCTTTAATGATAGGGCCGGAGCTAGTATCTAGGACTTGGGGGCGGGGATCAAAGCTACACCTCCTGCATTTTGTGAGTGACTGGGCCCTCATGGTGTGCTTGCAGGTAGCATACGTGTCAGGTTGTAGTGCTAGTAAAGCATGTCTATCATACCTTATAGAGGTTAGTGTCAGACTGCCAGGGTCCGTAGCCCCGCGCCCCGTCCGGCCGCGGACGGGCGCAGACGGGCTGGACTTTGGCTCGACTTCGGCGCGCTTCCGGCGCGCCCGCTGCACGCGTCCGCTGCGCGGACGCTGTCCGAAGCACATTTATCCTAAAGGGGGGAGGGGTCGCTAGAGCACTGAGCTCAGCTCCCAGAGCCCGGATGTACAGGCTCCTCCTCGCCCTCCGCATCAATCGTCCATGATTGGACGCGGCGGACCGGGGCGGGAGAGGGAGAGTTAGTATGCAGGAAGTAAATACACAAGAATTCACCACACTGAGCGTTTTAAAACTGAAGCCTAATTGCTGTTTAAAAACATTCGCCGTTACAACAGCGCGCACAGTGTCCCACAGAAACTGCAATTAATATCGCCAAGTGAAGGGGGCTGCCTCTGCCACCGGCAACACACTGCTCCACAGCGAGCGCGGTATCCCAGCTGTTTAAATACCCTTGTTAGTTTCAGCGTCGCTAGAGCACTGAGCTCAGCTCCCAGAGCCCGGATGTACAGGCTCCTCCTCGCCCTCCGCATCAATCGTCCATGATTGGACGCGGCGGACCGGGGCGGGAGAGGGAGAGTTAGTATGCAGGAAGTAAATACACAAAAATTCACCACACTGAGCGTTTTAAAACTGAAGCCTAATTGCTGTTTAAAAACATTCGCCGTTACAACAGCGCGCACAGTGTCCCACAGAAACTGCAATTAATATCGCCAAGTGAAGGGGGCTGCCTCTGCCACCGGCAACACACTGCTCCACAGCGAGCGCGGTATCCCAGCTGTTTAAATACCCTTGTTAGTTTCAGCGTCGCTAGAGCACTGAGCTCAGCTCCCAGAGCCCGGATGTACAGGCTCCTCCTCGCCCTCCGCATCAATCGTCCATGATTGGACGCGGCGGACCGGGGCGGGAGAGGGAGAGTTAGTATGCAGGAAGTAAATACACAAAAATTCACCACACTGAGCGTTTTAAAACTGAAGCCTAATTGCTGTTTAAAAAGGGGGCTGCCTCTGCCACCGGCAACACACTGCTCCACATTATGCCACATTCTATTACGCAAGTTAGTCCATTCCGTCTCTTGAAAGGCAGGGATCCTGCTTCAAAGATTTGTCCATGGTGGCTTAAAGCAAAATGTAAAGGTAACTTAAGAAATGATTATAATATATTGGATACAAGCTTAAAGGTAAAGGAAAAACAGAATAAGTACAAAGTATGGTATGACAAGAAGTGGAACACTAAGCAACATTGCTTTAGAGTGGGAGAATGGGTGAGAATTAAGAAACCAGGTTTATTTGGTAAGTGTATGTTGGACTTGGCCTTTTCCCCAAAAAATTTCGCTTTTGACCCCCTTGTCTGAAATGTCTCCCCCATGGGATTAAACCTGTATAGGCCATGAGTGGTGTGAGACACCTTGTTAAAAAGGTAATGTCATGTAATGGTGTGAGTACTTGTAAATTTCCCCATTTTTAAAATGCACCTGACTAAAATGTACTGTTTTTAAAATGGATGCAATGGCCATGGGTTTTGCCACTGTACTGCCATAGGTCAGCAGTCTAGCTATTATTACCCAGCTACCCCTAGCTTTTGGAGGGAAAGCCTGGCACCCAGGGTGCTCACCCCCTCCCCTTGAGCCAGTTTAGGCTAGTTTTGCCAACATTCTAGAAGGTACTGGCACTGCCAGGGAGGAGGGTATAAATAAGGGGGATGTGCCACCAGAGAGTCAGTCAGCGCTGGGACAAGAAAGAGAGGGGACCTGCTGCGAGGAGCTACCGCCACATGGGCCTGTGAGCTGGGCCCTGCACCCCTAAAACCCCTACTCTACTGTCCCCTGGGCCCCTGATAAGGGAGGGCCCTTGCCCAGGTCACTGACGCTGTTTGGACCTGGAACTGCGCCAGCGCAGTGTGACAGAAGCCCCAGGAGGTGAGGAGTGTGCCCCTGAGGAGCGGGTGTGGGACTGTCTGCCCCCCCCAGGGTGAAGCTGTGACCCCTGTGGAAGTGCTGAGTCGTGAGGAGCTGCCCGGGGAGGATTGTGCCCCCGAGGAACTGTGTCTCTTAATCTGCCCCTGGACTGCCTATCAAGCGCTGTGGGGAGAGAAGCGCTGAGGCTGGTGTGGCCCCCGGATTGCTGTTGGCCCTGGAAGTTGTGTGGGCCGAGGGAGGAGCGGAGCGCTGTGAATAGCGCCGTTTTCTAAGGAGACTGTGGCAGCCTGTGAACAGCGCCGTTTGTGGAGGCGCACTTCTGTGGTGAAATAAGAAATAAATAATTAATTACAGGGAGCCTACACCTTAATGCAGCCGGGATCACCGTCGCAGCCCGGGCGCTGAGGAGACTGTGGCGCTGCTCGGAAATTGCGCCTGGGGCCGTAAATCACCGCCGCGGCCCGGCGGCGCCTTGAAGGGACCCCCTTCGTCGTGGCTATCGTCGCGGCGGCCCCCGGTACCAGAAGAGGGCCGCCGAAGTAAAGAAGGGGCCGCGCTAGGCCCTGAGGCCGCGGGACTCGCGTCACGTGACGGGGGCGCCCGGCCGCGTCATCGGCCCGCCCCCGCCAATGCCGCGTAGGGATTGGCAGCCGGCCGGCAGCCCGAGAACAGGAGGAGTCGAAGCCCCGGTTCCCCGTGAGGTAGGAGGGGGACCCGGGTGAAGCGCCGGTGCGGGGCCCCCATGTCGAGGGGGAGCCCGAAGCTGAAGCGACTGGAGCGGGAGCCTACCCCGCCGGTCTGTGCCCCTGAGTGAGGGGCCGGTAGGATAGGCGGGGCCGGGGCACACTGTCGGTGCCAGCCCCGCCTCCCCAAATGAAGCCGGGAGGGAGCCTTGCCTTCAGAGAGAGGCCGTCGAGGGAGGCTAGCCGGAGCGGGTGCCCACACTGCCGGTGAGTCCCCCGCCCAGCCCCGGAGTAAGGAGAGGCCTCACGGAGGCCACTTTGGGAGTCCCGGGCCCCCGTGAGAAAGAGGGACCCGGGCGGAGGCAACAGAGAGGCTACGGGGTCACCAGTGAGCTGAGGGAAGCCCCGGGGAGGGCGAAGACCCTGCATAGAAACGGGGCCTTCCGGAAGCAAGTAGGAGGCCCCAGAATTGCCCCTCCCCTCAGAAGGACTAGAGACTGGCCCCCGTTGGCCCCCTTAAGGTGCTGGCACTGGGCCCTGTGCCTATTAAGGATTTAACCCCGCAGTGGGGTACTGGTTGTACGTACCTGCCTCTAGGCAGGACCTAAAGAGAAGTTGTTTAGGCCTAAGGAAGTGTTCACCTGTGCCTAGGAGATGCTTATTCTGGCATAAGGAAATGTTAGTTCAATGCCTACAGATCCACAATGTCCTGGTTACTGCGACTACTGAAATGTTTTACAGTTAATGAAAGGTTATCCTCATTTAAGGCACTGCTAAATGAGTTCTTCGTGAATGTATTGCTTACCTATGCTTTCTTGGTAAAGAAATGTTGCCTGAAGCCTGGTGATTGTAAATACTTAAGGAAAGGTGCCTACTTACCTGATGTTTCCTGCCTGTTGGTTGATATTACACGGATTCCAGGCGTTTATACAAATAAGGATGTGGGGTTTCCGCAGATGTTATTTACCTGCCTAAGTGATTCTAACGTACGCAGTGGTGAGGTGCTCAAGGTGTCAGATATCCCCTGTGAGGGTGATTTTGTAAACAAGGCTTTTGTGCCCCAGTGCAGGTGAATGTGCCTTTTCCTACAGGTTGGCGCCTGGTGCGCCCCTATGTTGGCCTGACGTGTTATTCCAGGCCCTTGGTTATGCTCCAGGTTAATGGGCCAGCCGTGCTGATTTATTACAGGTGCTCCGGTTTATGATGTGCCGTGATGCCCGGATGTTTTTCCCTTACAGGGGTTGGGTTGGCGTTATCGTGCATGATGTATATCTATGCTAATGTGGTATTTTGCAATTACAGCCTACCCCTAAGGATGAGAGTCTGAGTTGCCCCCCCCCCAGATTGGCCCCAGATCTAATGTCATTTTAAACATCCTTCTTTATTTGCAGCATGGACTTATAGACTCAGCCCTTACTTCCCATGTAAATAATCCCCCCTTTATACACTTGGCTCTGGCGCCAATTGGCGCCCTGTTGTGACACTACTGTTTTGCATTTTATTTTGCCTTGCAGGTTGGAAACACTACTAAACTACTTATCTTTTTCCAACTCAAACTGGTGTCCTGCCTCTTTTGTGCTGTGCCTGGTGTGTCATCTGTGGGTACTGCGTGAGTGCTTCACATGTCCTCGAAGTTTGGCCTGCCCGCTTGGTTCCATGCTACCCCCTTGGAGATTTGGGTAACCCCATTTCTTACAGTGTATGAGTAAGTTCTCTAGATCCATTAAGATTACTAAGATCTTCAAAAACTCTCATTACTCAAGATGGTAAATTGTGGAATATCAGACGGATTTCCAAGTGTCCGGAAGGTGTTAGAACCAATATTATACCACCTAATGTCAATAATGATAACTTGGATCGCAATTTGCTTGTTACAAATACTTCTCATAATGTTCAACCCAGTTGTTTTGATACCACTCATGTACATAATGAATCTGTGGCAAATAGGGTCAAAGACTCTTCACGTTCAAGATTTGTGTCTGTTAAATTGCTAGATTATGTTAGATAGTTTTCTTGCATTTACATGCATCTTTGTTTGTTTATAAAAGGGAGATGTGTTACATTTGCAATATCCAGGTTGCTCTCATTTGTTATTATCTGCTGTTAATTCTGATTCTATAGAACACTGCTTTAGAATACCAGCCTCCAGGCAATCAGTTGTCCTGTCTTTTCCTGGAGAGCTGATGTTCCTGTTGCTGTGCTGCAATATTACCAACATTAAAATACTTTAACTTATTTTGAATAACTGGATTTCTTACAGACGGGCTTAAAGACGAAGAAGACAAAGAACAGCTACTGAACCCCCAAACACAGTGCCTGCCGCAGAGTTTTGCCGCCTCGATTGTCGAGTCTTAAAATGGCAGGCAGGGGCCTGCCATTTTAAGACTCGAAAATCGAGGTGAACTGTCTTGTTCTGCTGCTGTGTGACCCCTAAGTACTCTAGAGGAATAGTAGCCTTTGCAAACAGCCCAAGAACTCCCTTGGAGTAGAGGAGCTACTCGCCTACAAACCGCAGGCTCCAAAACCGCAGAGTCTGGTACACCGCCTTGCAGCTCGCCAGTCTGACCGTCGCAGCAACCGACAAGGAAGATGTACTTGTGCTCTGGAAGGTCAGATGTGTCTCCCCACTGTGTATGGAGGCATCAGGACTGACCAGAGCTGCGCAGTACCAGTCCTGGGGTACTGGATCCCCTGCAACCAAGATCAACATGGAAGAGTCCAATTGGGACTCCAACTGTACCAGAGCACAGCAGCCACTGAGGGACATCAAGACCCCTGAGACCCACTTCGAGAGTGGCCGGGCAGTCCTGAATTTGCCCTGGTCAGCTGTTGGGCCCTGACTGTGAGGAGCACCTTTAAACACATGGGTCCGGTCAACCTACCTGCTCTGCACCCAGCCTCTCTGGCCTGGGTAATGACAAACCCACTGTGCCCCCTTGTCCCTAAGGCCCTTGTGACCCTAAGTCCCTGTTTGGGAGTTCTTGGACTTGCCCGCAAGTCCCCTTGTGCCACCTGTCTTTAAATGGCCCTCGTAGCGCGCCAGCAACCAACTCTACTAACTCCCTGCGAAATTCGGGACGCACCAGACAAACTATTGGCAGAACATTGGACCTTGGCTTCCTGCTACTTTAAACCCTTACACTGTCTGTGCTGTGTGCTATACCTACCTGCTTTTTCCACACAGCTTTGAACTATTTGCTTATTTTTTTAAATCCATAAGAAATACAGTACTTACGTTTGAAAGTTTTTCTTGGTTCAAAAAAAAATATATATATAAAGAATTGTTATTGTTCTAAATCGGTCTCTGATATATTTTGTGTGTCATTTATTGCCTCTGTGAGTACAACAAATGTTTAGCACTACAATCTGTGAAGCCTAACTGCTCATCCAACTATCACAAAAGAGAGCATTAGTATTATCTACTTTAGCCTTTGTAAATCAATTGGAGACCCACTGGACACTCTGTACAGTGTACTTCCTTTTAATGGACTATATAGAGAGCCAGCTTCCTACAGAGTCATCATGCAGGCTAGAAACAGCATGATGTGGATGAGTTGGTGAATAACAGTGGCAGCTCCTCCGCTAAGGCAGAAGAGCATCTCCCCAATGATCTCGGAGCAGTGTAAAAGGAAAAATAACATGATAATAACAGAAGATATAATTGTATTTTTAGTATCTTGCTGCCAGGCTAGGGCAGGGCGTGGCTCCTGTGAAGTTGAGGGAGGAGGAGTGGTTGCTGCACCTTAAGTGCACATGACGGTTTGGCCAGCCGTCTTGTGCCGGCCAAACAAGTCATGTGCACTTTGCATGTTCTCCACCAGGCTCAAATGCAAAGCTTGGGTGGTGAACATGCACAGGTTGTCAGTCCCCATCTGAGCACTGAACCACAGTGCTCAGACAAATCATGAGACTGATGTCAGGGTGACAGCAGCATCGTGATTGGCTTAGTGGAGCCTGGGTGCTGTTAGGAGCCAGCAGAACAGCGAGGAGGAAGTAGTCTGCGGCTGGTGACTGGACGAGCAAGTCTTAATTTTTTTCTAACCCCGCTTCCGGTTTAAGCAGAAACGATTTTTGGTCTCAAACACAACCGCCTTGTGAATACAATTGTTTTTCTTATGCATGCCAGACAATTGATATCTGGTGTTGTGTGCCCCTTTGAGATATTGTGCTCCCTTACACATTTCATGATTACCCTGTACTCCACTGTGTTAATAACATGGAAACGGTGTTGCCAGTCAGGAATGTACACTCACTACCAACACCCGACCAACAACCTGGGATGGGGGACTTCCCATAGTAAATCACAATAATCGAATTCCCAACTAATTCATGTCACATTCTCTTTCCTGGACTATATTCATGATTAGAACAGTCACAGACACTTGGCCAATAAAAAAAAGAACTAAAAAAAGAAACAAAATGTTCACGGGGGGCGTGGCTAGCCAGCCAACATGGCGGACGTGTCTAGCTAGAGCTCCGTCGCCGAGACCCCTATATTATCCTGTAAATTATCCTTAAAAGTGCCCCTGTACCTGTGAACCGCTGAGCGGGTGCGGGAAGCGGTGCGGAGCGGGCGAAAACCAGCAGCCTTGAGACTGCAACGGTGAAGATCGGAGGAGTGCAACGGAGACGCGGCCCTCCCGCGGAAAGGCGCGAAATTACCCCGAGACCAGGCGACCTTTGTGACGCCCGGAGCCGCCGCTGAACTGGAGCGAGGTACTACCTGGAACTCGGGCGCCCAGCTGCATCTGGCGGTAGGACGTCGCTAACAGGGCTGGTGGGGCCCGTGGCCCACGCTGCTGACAGCCGCTAGTGTAAAGAGGATCCTGGAGCGAGGCTCGGAGCAAGGCGGGGGGAGCGCGGCTGTGACCGGAGCGGCCGAGAATCGGAGCAGGCAATTACGGGAGGGCGGGCCGGAGGCGGGGCGGCCTGGAACACCACAACGTTGCCCCTCAGCATACAGGGCCTGCGGGGCTTTCTGGACTTGCCCGACCGAACAACAGCAGACACCAGTGAGACGGTGGATTGCTGTGAGAGCCACTACTGCGGACCGGTGAGGAGCAGGACCTAGGGTGGACTGGGGAGGCCCTGCGGAGGCGCTGGCACACGAGGGCAGGAGGGCCGCTTACTAGTGCCTGGAGTGGCGGAGACAGGGCTGAGAGACACACAGGGACATGACGGTTGGTAATTAGTGGAGCCCTACTGAGAACCTGCTGCTGAGAGAGACGGCGCCAGCGGAGCCCTGACAGCCGCCGGATAGCCCAGAGAACACAAGCAGGTAGAACGCTCCAATGCTGAGACCCTGCAATGGGAGAGCGGCCCCGCCAGTGGCTGAACTCGAGCAGTAACATCTGCCCAGGAGCATTGTGGCCACTGCTTTTGGCAGCTTACTGACAGGGAGGCTTTGGGGACCATATTGGCACTGTGAGCACACGCCGGGGAGGGCATTGGATTGGCGCGGAGAACCGGGACTGAGCCGTGCTCAGGGGGCCCCTAAGCGCTAAAGACACGAGGGCTCTGACACCGCACCCTGATCCACGGAGAGAGCTGGACGCCATTTTAGGACGAGAATCGCCGCTCCTGTCCTCCTAGTTGGGAAGCCCATCCAGAAACACGGCCCAAGCCGTGCACATAGGAGGCACCAGAAGTTTGCGACCTGAATGTAAACACCAAATCTGAGATAACACGGCAGTAACGCACAGAGAGTCTAAACACGGGAAGAGCGCAGGTTGCTGGCACGGAGATTTACGTAAGGCGGCCAAAACAGCGCGAGTATGGGAGTCCCTCCTGACGACAAATGGGTGCGGCGGAATCGCCGCGAGAGACGCCTGCGGTGCGGGCAGGAGACGCCAGCCGCGCAGGCACTGCAGCATAGCCACCTGGCGGGGTCAGGACACATCGCACTAGGGTCGGAGCTGCAGCGGAGTGGGTGGGGAGGCCTACTTCCTAGCCCTTACGTGGTGACCTCTCACTAGGGAGCTGACTGCTGGTGACCAACGCGGATGCCTACCGCACAACAACTGGTAATGGGCAGACTCAGAGACAAATCCCAACAGCGGCAACACGCGGCTGAAGATTCTGGCTCGCCTCGTGGGCATCAGAGTGGAAACATGGGGCCGACCGCAGCTCTGGCTGCCAAGATGGATACTGTGCTGGCAGCGGTGGAACGCATTGGAAATTGAATATGCTACTTACCAGTATGCATCTGTTCTTGGCATGTAGGGCTGCTAACATTCATATCTAGTGCATAGATCGCCGCCTAGTGTTGGGTCCGGATGATTGCACATTGTTGTCCTGGAAGAGTCTTCGAAGTATCACGAGATAGGTGGCTCCTCCCCTGGACTACAGTGCGCATGGGCATCGACTCCATCCCCAGATTGTTTTTAGCCATTGTGGCAGAGATGGAGTGAAATAGTGTGAAGGATGTCCATGCTAATGATGAATGCAAGAGAGTGTCTGCAGCCGCTACGGGCACCGGGGAGGAGGGCGGGCGATATGAATGTTAGCAGCCCTACATGCCAAGAACAGATGCATACTGGTAAGTAGCATATTCAGTTCGAGGCATGTGGGCTGCTAAATTCATATCTAGTGCATAGAATACACAGCAGTCCCTCCATTAAGGGCGGTTGCCCGTGCCAGCTGCAGAAGCTTGAAAAAGTGTCTTGAGAACAGCCTGTCCTACAGCTGCTTGCTGTTTGGAATGCACATCTACGCAGTAATGCTTGGTAAATGTGTGTGGTGTAGACCATGTGGCTGCTCTACAAATGTCTTCTAAAGGAATGTTCCCCAGGAAAGCCATGGAGGCCCCCAATTTGCGTGTGGAGTGCGCCCTTGGGGGTATTGTTAAAGTGCGTTTAGCCTTTTGATAACAGATTTGAATGCATTTAACAATCCATCTGGCTATTCCTGCTTTGGAAATGGGGTTGCCTTTGTGTTGTGCTGAGAAGGCAACAAAAAGCTGTTGTGTCTTCCTAAAGGGTTGTGTTCTGTCAATGTAGTACATTAGCGCCCTCCTAACGTCTAATGTATGAAGCATTCTTTCTGCTACCGTTTGTGGGTTTTGGAAAAAAGCAGGCAGGTCAATAGTTTGGTTGATATGAAACTGTGACACCACCTTTGGAAGGAATTTGGGGTTAGTGCGGAGCACCACCCTGGTAGAATGTATTTGGATGAATGGCTCTTGGATTGTGAGCGCTTGCAGCTCACTAACACGTCTGAGTGACGTGATGGCAATGAGAAAAGCCACTTTCCACGTTAGAAATTGAAGTTCGCATGAGTGCAGTGGCTCGAAAGGTGGGCCCATCAACCTATTGAGGACCACATTGAGGTTCCACACAGGAGCTGGTGGAGTTCTAGGAGGAATGACTCGTTTCAGTCCCTCTAGGAAGGCTTTAATGGCAGGCACCCTGAAAACAGAGAGGTGCTGCCTGTTCTGGAGATAAGCCGCTATGGCGGATAGATGGATCCGAATGGAAGCGTACGCTAGATTGCATTTGTAAAGATGTAACAAATAGCAGATGATGTTAGGAATGGATGCATCTAGCGGGTTGATATTGTTGTCTGTACAGTAAATGACAAACCGCTTCCATTTTGCAGCATAGCAAGCTCTGGTCGTGGGCTACCTTGCCTCCCGGATGATGTCCATGCATTCAGGAGGCAGGTTGAGGTAGCCAAATTCTAAGACCTCAGGAGCCAGATCGCCAGATTGAGCTGTTGCGGATCTGGATGCTGAATGTCGCCATGGTTCTGCATCAAGAGGCTGGGTGTGAGATGCAGCCTTTGATGCGGTACCACGGAAAGTTCTAGAAACGTGGTGTACCATGGTTGGCGTGCCCATGTTGGAGCAACCAGGATGAGAGTCATCGAGTGTTGCTTTAGCTTTCTTGCCACCAGCGGAATGAGAGGCGCTGGGGGAAAAGCGTACGCAAATTTGCCTGACCAGTTCATCCATATCGCATTCCCCAGCGATTCCGGGTGAGGGAACCTGGCGGCAAAGCTTTGGCATTTTGCGTTTTCCCTTGTGGCAAACAGGTCTATCTCTGGAAGACCCCACTGCTGGAAGTACGGGTGGAGCACTGATGGATGTATCTCCCACTCGTGCATTTGATGGCTGTACCTGCTGAGCAGATCCGCCATCTGATTGTCCTTGCCGGGGAGGTGTTCCGCCATGAGGAAAATGTTCCTCTGAATGGCCCACTTCCACATGCTCTGAGCCAGATGAGACAGCTGTGGTGAGTGAGTACCTCCCTGCTTTTGGATGTAGTACATGGCTGTCATGTTGTCCGTCCGGATCAACACGACTTTGTTGCACAAATGTACCTTGAAGGACTTCATCGCCATGAAGATTGCCATCAATTCCAGGTAGTTGATGTGCAACTTCTGTTGTTGAGTGGACCACAGTCCCTGCACAGTGTAGTGGAGCACATGAGCTCCCCACCCTTGGAGAGATGCGTCCGTTGTTAGGATAATCTGTGGCACAGGCTCTTGGAACGGTCGTCCCTTGCAAAGGTTGTGTGGATTCCACCAATGCAGAGAGTTGTATGCCCGACCGGTCACCAACACTAGGTCCGTCAGTTGTCCCCGAGCCTGTGTCCACTGATTTGCCAAGCATTCTTGGAGAGGACGCATGTGCAACCTCGCGTGCGGGACTATGAAAATGCAGGAGGCCATCATGCCTATCAACTGCATGAACATTCTCGCTGGCAGGGAGTGTTGCGGTCTGTACCTCTGGATCAGTGACTGAATGCTGTTGATCCTGGCTGGGTTTGGCTGAGCCATAGCAGTCAGGGTGTTTATTGTCGCGCCCAGATACTGCCGCACATGGGCCGGTTGAAGGTGCGATTTTGGGTAGTTGAGCGAGAACCCCAGACTGTGAAGGAGTTGAATAGTGTGGGACATGTCCGCGGCGCACTGTTCCGACTTTGCTTGAACAAGCCAGTCGTCTAGGTATGGGTAGACATGTATGTTCTGCCTTCTGAGGTGCGCCGCCACAGTCGCCAGACACTTTGTAAACACTCTGGGGGCAGTAGTCACCCCGAAGGGTAGGACTTTGAACTGATAGTGCCTGTTTTGAATGGTGAACCGGAGGTACCTTCTGTGGGATGGGTGGAGTGGGATGTGGAAATAAGCATCCTTGAGGTCTAAGGTTGCTAGGAAGTCCCCTTGATTTAGGAGGGGAAGAATTTGTTGCAGTGTCAGCATGTGAAAATGTTCCGACAGTATGTACATGTTGAGGGGGGGTAGATCCAGAATAGGTCTGAGGGATCCGTCCTTTTTTGGGATGAGGAAGTACAGGGAATAGACTCCTGTGCCTTCCTCTTCCACTGGTACGAGCTCGATTGCACCTTTTTGCAGCATCACCAAGACTTCCTGCTGCAATAAGTGCAAGTGCTCTGCCAACATAGGACGGTGCCTTGGGGGAATGTTGGGAGGAGTGGATGTTAACTCCAAACAGTAACCGTATTGGATAAGTTTTCGCACCCACCTGTCTGTGGTGATGGATGTCCAGACTGGCAGGAACTGCTGGAGTCTCCCCCCGACAGGTGTTGGATGGTCGGGGGGCAGTGACAGAGAGTCACTGTTTATTGGAGGCAGAGGAACGTGAGTTGTTGTTCCCTCTGCCCCTGCCCTTGGCACGGTTACCTCTGTATCCTCCTCGACCCTGCTTGGGGTAGGAGGATTGTGCACCACCCTTTGAAAATTGTGATTGTTGACCCAAGTGTCCTCTGGTAACACCACGCGCTCCTGAGCGACGAAAAGTGCTTCCCCTGAACTGTTGTGACTGAAGTGCCCCCATGGACTTAGCAGTCTCGTTGTCCTTCTTAATTTTTTCAAGTGTGGTGTCTACATCTGGGCCAAACAGTCTGTCAGGATTGACGGGCTGGTTGAGGATTGTAGTTTGGATGTCAGGCTTAAATCCAGATATACGCAGCCAAGCTTGTCGCCTCAGCATGACGCTAGTGTTAATTCCCCTAGCCGCCGTGTCTGCCACATCAAGCGCACATTTTATTACAGCGTTTGAAATAAGCTTTCCCTCTTGTATGAGCATTTCGGCTGCTTCCTTATACTCATCAGGTAGATGTTGAAGGAGCTGTTCTAGGGTGTCGTAATGCGCCCTATCGTAACGCGCCAATAGTGCCTGTGTGTTTGCTATACGCCATACATTGGCAGCCTGCGCAGCCACCCTCTTGCCGGATGCCTCAAGCACTTTCGACTCCTTGTCAGGGGGAGGAGCTTCACCCGTAGTTTGGGAGTTTGCCCTCTTGCGGGCATTGGCGACCACCAACGAGTCTAGAGGTAACTGTCCTCGAATATATGCTGGATCTGCAGGAGCTGGCCTGTATTTCTTCTCGATACGTGGGTTGACCACTCGTGCCCTGGTAGGTTCTTTAAAGATCTCTGGGGCATGTTTAAGGACACCTTTGAGCATAGGAAGTATTTTAACTGTTCTTTCTGAGACAGAGAAAGTGTCAAACAAAAAATCTTCCTCCACCGGGTCAGCATGCATGTCCACATCATGATTTGCTGCTGCCCGTTCGATTAAAGCATTAAATGCTGCAGAATCCTCTGTTGGAGATGTACGTGCCCCAAAACCTTGTGGATCTTGTACCACCTGCTGTCCACCTTGGTCCCCAGTGTCGTCATATGTGTCCTGCTGAACATCAGGGTCATTGTCCACTGGGAAATTGTATTGGTCGTCTTCCTCATCATCCTCTCCCCCTGAGTGGTTGGGGGAAGGTGATGGACTCCTTCTAGGTGGGGTTAGAATAGGCTCAATAAGGGCAGGAATGTCCTGTGCTGGCCTCTTTTTCTTCAGTGGAATAACATAGGATTCCAGTGGTTGGGAAGTGATCTTCCTTTTGTAAAGGGTCAGTTTCCCTGTTTGGGCATCGATGTAATGCTCAGATTGTTCTTCTGAGGCTTGAAGCGCTGAAGGAGCCGAAGTCTTTGGCACCGATCTCGGTGCAAATGCTTTTGGTGGCACCTTTGGTGGAAGAGTGTAAAGAAGCTTGGCTGATGACTTCTGATGAGTGTCCACCTCTTTTGGAGCCGATGGCGTGGGAGCCGTCGCCGACAAAGTCTTTTCCCGAATCCGTTTCAGGGAGTCGGTGACCTGTTTAGTGAAGGAGGCGGAGGGTGTTGTAGCCGACGGCCGGTGTCCGGTGGCGTCGGAGTCCCTCGGTGTCGACGGTATTTGCGTCGACGAATCTTCAGCTGCAACGTTTGGCGCCGACGCCGATGCTGCAGATCCGACATCTTTGTGCCGATGCGTAGTGCCTGCGGCCTTCGGGTCGTGGCTTGTAGTCGATTTTTGTTCGACTGGGCGTTTAGTTGACGGCGCCGTAGGAGCGTCTGAAGGCGTGTGAACAGACTTCGACGTCCGTGCTGGAGCAACAGAGGCCGACTCTTGACGGACGGCCTTCTTGGAGGACGAGTCCTTGTGCACCTTCTGCGGCGCTGTTGGCTCGACAGCCTTCTTCGACTTCTGTGGGCCGGAGGTGGACGGAGTCGATGAAGGAGCAGGCTTTGATATTTTTTGTTGGACGTCGGCCATTTTAGGTGTTGTCGAGTCTGTTCGTTTCGGTTTCGATTTTGTCTGGACGTCGGCCATTTTAGGTGTTGTCGAATCCGTTGGTTTCGGTTTCGGCTGGACGTCGGCCATCATGGGTGCCGTAGAAACCGAAGGTTTCGCTTTCGGTTTCGATACGTTCAATGGCGGCTCCGCTTGAGTGTCCGTGGCCGGGCTAGAAGGCGGGGCCGGGGATAGCGGTGCAGGGTCGTGGGTAAGGCCGAGTGGCGATCTCGTGACCTGAGCCTGAGTAATATAGACTTCGGGGCATAGCTCTTCCTCTGAGCTATCTTCCGCGGCCCCATAGACTTCTTCGTCGTCCCCTACCTCCTCGACGTATTCAATGTCCTGGCCCTGTCCTTCGACGTGTTCCTCGGGATCGGACTGGACCTCCGTCGACGCTGGTGAAATTTGGAGATGATGGCTACCGCCTTCCTCCGCGGGGTCGTCGAATATGTCGTCGGGTGCCGGCGCCGCTCGCTGGGCCTCGAGGCGTGCCGCGCGCCGATGCTTGAGCGTCTTTTTTGACCTGAATTTAGAGCAGGCCATGCAGTTGTCTTCGTTGTGGTCCGGTGACAGGCATTTATTACAGACCGGATGCACATCGATGTGTGGATATTTGGATCCACAGACGGGGCAGAACTTAAATCGGCTCCGCTCCATGTTAAGGTCGCCGGGTCTTGCTGCGACGAGAGGGCCTCGATGTCCTAAGAGTAACTTGACTCCGTAGATTTCCAGCTCAGAGAGTCGGACGACGCTCGAGACCGTACGCAAACAATACCGACGCTGGTAACAAAGGCCTTTTGGCCTGTAGAACAAAGTTTATCGGTTCCGACACGGAGACGTCGAGAACCACATGCGAACCCAATGGCGGAAAAAAACAATCTGGGGATGGAGTCGATGCCCATGCGCACTGTAGTCCAGGGGAGGAGCCACCTATCTCGTGATACTTCGAAGACTCTTCCAGGACAACAATGTGCAATCATCTGGACCCAACACTAGGCGGCGATCTATACACTAGATATGAATTTAGCAGCCCACATGCCTCGAACACCCTGGAACAAACCAAAGCGTCGCTGGAGGCCCGGATAGATAAGATCACCTCAGACTTTACCCTTCTACATGCCGATCATCGCAAGCTGACGGAATCGGTTGCCACGCAGCGCCAGTCACTTCAGGAACTGCAACCAGTAGTGCAAACCCATACCTCAGCACTCCAGGATATTATGGACAGAATGCACGTGTTGGAAGACCACATCGAGGATGCGGAAGGAAGCTCTCGGCGCAACGACGTACGGGTGGTTGGCCTGCCGGAGGGCGAAGAGGGGAAAGACCCGGAGCAGTTCACCGAGAGCTGGTTGCAGGAGATCCTTCTCCCGGGAGTGCTGTCCCCGCACTTCGCAGTTGAAAGGGCGCACAGGGTGCCAGTGCAGGCGCCCATGCCTGGAGCTCGACCTCGCCCGTTCCTCTTCAAGCTCCTAAACTACCGCGACCGAGATGTGGTACTGCGCGAGACTAGGAAACTAGAAGAACTCACAGTGCGAAACAGCCGCGTGATGCTCTTTCCAGACTACACGGCAGCAGTACAGAGGGGGAGGAACACGTACATGGCAGTGAAAAAGAAGCTGAGGGAGCTCGAGTTGCCCTACTCCTTGCTATTTCCCTCTCGCCTCCGCGTAATCTCGAAGGACGGTGCCCGATTCTTCGATGCTCCATCAGACGTCTGGGACTGGTTAGAAGAGACAGGTCAATCGATGGGGGCACGGCCCACGAGCTCGGAAGACGGCGGATGGCAGGAACAGTGTTTGAGGAGACGTCGGAGGAGAGGAAGCCGTTGCGGCCCAGGCCCTGCTGCGCCCAGCCCAGAGAAGCGGAGAATGGAGCGACAAGACACACTTGATGCGGTTGCCACCTTGGGAGTGGTGAATGATGCCGGCAGCATAAACTCCCAGCTACGTCGAGATCTGGACACCAGTGGCTCCTCATCCATGTCCACGGTGCTCTCAGAGGACATGAACATTCCGGTGGTGACGCCCCAAACAGCTGACCAACTCATGTGACTGACTAGTGGTCCACAAAGGCCCAGTAGGGGACCTTGCCCCGGAGTACACTGTTTAATGTATCCTTTATACACTGGTGATGTACTTGATGTTATATCGGAAGGGAAGGGGGGGGGGGGGGTTTCCTGACACGTATGCGCATGCTGATACAAGCCGACACTTGACCAGGTACCTGAGAGAGTGGCTGCCCAGTAATGAAAAGCGCTAGACACTTGCCCGGTTCCTGGGCTCCGCCTCCGCTGGCCCGCACAGGCCCTACGCGCTTGCCCACACTAGATCCCCTTTGCCCTTTTTTGATACTTCAGGGGTCTGAGACTGGGGCGGGATTTGATTGGGTTGTTGGCAGCACCCTCACCCAGCCAGCCACTGAGCTGACTACCACCTCTTGAGGGTGGATCTTGCTGAAGTTTGGACGTACGCCCCACCGGGGCCTCGCCCTTTAAGTTACAATGTTTAACATGCAGCATATTGATTTCCCGTCCCAGATGCTGTATACTGCCTCCCCCGGAGACGCTCCCCTGGCAACGGGAGGTCCTGACGCACACTAATATACTGACATGGAATATCCGCGGCATGCACACACCGTCACGGCGCTACTCAGTTTTCTCCTACCTGCAGCGACATGGGGTGGGGATTTCCCTTCTCCAGGAGACACACATGACACAGGCCGAGCTCGATAAACGCCGCAGGCGTTGGCAGGGAAAAATTCATGGCACCACCTTCTCTGCGCACGCACGCGGCACGCTGATATGGGTGAGGGCAGGTGTCCCATTCATTTGCAAGGACGCGAACGTGGACCCAGAGGGAAGGTACTGCCTACTGTGAGGAAAGTTAAACGGTCAAAAAATCCTGCTGGGGTCACTCCATGCCCCAAATTCGGACCATCCCTCCTCCTTAGTGACACTGAATCAAGTCCTACACCCATATGCCGGCCTCCCCTGGTTGTAAATGCGAAGACTTTAATATGGTGCTGGATGTCGGTCTAGACCGCTCTTTCCCCCCACTCCGAGCCACGACAGTGTCGTCCAATGCGCAAGCGTTTAGAGACTGGCTCGCCCGCTGGGAGATACAAGATTTATGGCATGTGCAGCACCCCACGGACAAGGTGTACTCATACTACTCTTCAGTGCATGACCTACATGTCCAGTTAGACCGGATAGTTGGCACCCAGTCGCTGCTCGTCTTGCTTGCCGAATCGGACTACCTGGGGAGAACACATTCTGATCATAACCCACTACGGCATAGACTTAGCTGGGAGGCGGACCGCTCGCCAGTGCCTACGTGGAGGCTGCAGCCTGCTGCGCTTGAGGATCCAGAGTTCCGATCCTCGTTGGGCACTGCTGTCCTTGACTACTTTGAGATTAATGAGGGGTCTGCAAGCAGCGCTGTGATGGAATGGGACGCGCACAAAGTAGCCATCCGGGGACACTGCATGGGAGCATCGTGTAATATACGCAAAACACTGTCCACTTCACTCACGCGTTTGGAATATTAGCTCTTATAGTACGAGAGGGAGGACAAAGGGACCGGTAACACGCACGCTGAGCGGCCTGCGCGCTAAACATGCAACTCTTACGGAACAACTGCGGTGTCATAACTATGCGGCACACACAGCTCGAACACACGCCAGAGCGGATAACGCTGGCCGACTACTAGCCTGGCTGATACAAAGGGAAGGCCGGGGTGCCCCCATAGGAGCTCTACACACGGCAGAGGGGGAGGTGGTATACACGCAGCGCGAGATACACCGTGCCTTGGTTAGACACTACACACACTTGTACAGGGCTCGTGGAACCGGTCCCAGATATGCGCTAGAAAACTTTCTAGATTCGGTCACCTTGCCTATGGTCTCGGAGGAGCATCAGGGCGCCCTTAATACACCACTCACGCTGGAGGAGGTGGGAGATGCGATCCAGGCTCTGGCGACCGGGAAGACACCGAGACCTGATGGTCTACCTGCCGAATACTACAAGGCCTACAGGGACACCTTGGCGCCCTTACTCCTACACATGTATAACGAAGCAATTGTTGAGGGCTCACTCCCCTCGTCCATGCGGGAGGCTTTCCTGGTCTCATTGCCTAAGCCGGATAGAGATCCCACAGCACTGGGCTCATACAGGCCATTGGCAATGCTCAACGTCGACTACAAAATCCTGGCAAAGCTGCTTGCTGAAAGGCTAGCGCCGGTGGTTCCGCACCTTATACATACTGACCAAAATGGGTTCGTGCCGGCACAGTCCATATATTTGAATCTTAGGCGGTTCTTTCGAATAGCGGCTGAGGCAACAAAGCAGTGGCCCAGAGCGGGATGCCTGGTGCTCGACCTGGAAAAGGCTTTTGACTGCCTGGAATGGGGGTATTTAGCCGAGGTGTTGATGCGCTTTGACTTTGACGTGGAATTCTTACAAATGGTCAACCTTCTCTACGAAAACTCTGTAGTACGCGTGCGGCTGGGCCCCTACATCTCTGATGCGTGGCGGTGGGCAGGGGCACTAGGCAAGGTTGTCTCCTGTCGCCCCTACTGTTTGCGCTGGCAATAGAGCCTCTGGCGGCGGCGCTGCAGCAGATCTTGGACGCAGGAATCCCCCTAGGAGACGCAATACATCAGGTTTCGCTTTATGCTGACGACCTGCTGGTATTTGTGCGAGACGTGAACTGCATTCCGGAACAGCTGGCCCAACTCCTGAGTCAGTTCGCAGAAATCTCGGGGCTTCAGGTAAACGTGGCCAAGTCCTGTTTATACACGTTCAATATCGGGGTGGAGGACCCGGCGTACTGACTGGGGGGCACGAGAGTCCAATGGAAGGCTGATACTTTTAGTTATCTGGGGATCCAGATCTATCGCCAACCAGCTGACCTGTTCGACAGAAACCTGGGGCGGGCGGTGACAGCGCTCAGATAAGCTTCTGGTCCACGCTTCCGTTGACAATCACGGGCAGAGTAGCCCTTGCCAAAATGGTCATGCTTCCCAGGCTCTTATACTACTTTGTCAATCTGCACTATTTATCTCGGCCCCCTTCTTCTCAAAGCTCAACACGGTCCAGCGGGACTTCATCTGGGGCGCGTCCCGGCATCGGGTAGCGCTGACAAAACTGTTTCTCCCAACGGACTGGGGAGGACTAGCCGCCCCTTGTTTTGAGCACTACTACCTGGCTACGCAGCTACAAGGGAATCCCGCTGGTTGGCAGATAGGGGTAGGGAAGACACTGCTACAATAGAGTCACCGTACTCTTTGTGCCGTGTCACCAAGCTCTTTCACCCGCTGACGGCACCTGAGAAGCCCGCTCCGCTGCTACTGGCGGTGGCGTACAAATGTTTCCATAGAGCCCTGTTCCACTCGAAAGGTGCTCCCATACGCGCTTGCTATACCTCTGGAGGGCTCTCCATGGGGTGGAGGGGCTGTCACGCACCCCATGCTGGGGAAGTGGAGAGAAGCTGATATCCAGACTCTGGGCGATCCTTCCTGGGATGGAGCGCTAATGGCCTATGAGACACTGGTATCCGAGGATGGGCTACCTCCGGGGCGTTCCTGCTGCATCGCTCACTTGTAGCGCAGATGACGACTAGATGGGGAGACATGGCGACAGAGCCTCAACAACACTTAACCATACAATATCTACACATTATGGGGAGGGGTAGGCACCTGGTCCGTTGGTTTGCCGCATCGCTAAGAGCTCCCACAGAGTTCAGCTTAGCTCCGCTCAGAGGCAAGTGGGAACGAGACCTGGATCGGACGCTAACAGATAAGGAATGGGACAGAGTTCTTAAAAGTCCGGTGCGCATTCCCCGAAATATGCGCTTCTGCCAGATAAAACTCTTCATCGTCCATAGAGCCTACCTTACGCCCGAGCAAATTAATAGGTACGTCCACTGCTCAGACGCGTCCTGCCCCAGATGTGAGGAGTTAGACGCAGGACTGGTCCACCTCTTATGGAACTGCCCTAGACTGGGTGATTACTGGAGCGCGATATGTGGAATACTCTAGGGGTGCACAGGACGCACCATTCCCTTTAGCTGGCCTGAGTACGTCTTACACCACTTCAAGAGGTCGCCCAAAGATAAAGCCTCTTCCCGCTTCTTAGACCTGGGGTTGGTGGTGGCGAAGCGCCTCCTTACGAGGCGGTGGAAGGCGCGCGAGCCACCAGCTGCGCAGGCGTGGGTCTTTTCCATTCAGGCGTGGGCCCGGGCGGAATGGCTAGCCATACGGAGGGAGGAAACGACGGGGCTCCGAAAAGAACCTATGGGGGAACAATGGGAACGCATGCTCAATGCCTTGCAATTGCAGGGGGGACCTAGCGACTCGGTTGCTGTAGCGACCTAGACGAATGACCTGAGGGGTTGGAGCACAACGCGGGTTGATGTGCTGTCCGGATAACCTGGCATATAATCTTCCGGCCTTTAGACATGCAAGCCTGCGACACGTATTTGCCCACAGATGTAGTTGCACACGGGGGCGGGTGCCTGGGGGGTGCAGGGGGGAGGGGGGATCGGCATACACGGATGTATGTGTTTTTGCCGCTATTGTTTAAGGTTTTTTCTTGTATAACTGTTAGATAATGTCATTTCTCGGCGCAAGTCCATAGTTAAAGGATCCATCCCATAGACATGATACTGTGCAGGACTGAACAAACAGATAGTTATGAGCAAATACTTAGGGCGCTGAATAGGGCCTTACATGTAATAGTTTGGTCCGAGCACATGTTTTTCATTTCAGAGACATTGTCAGCGTGGCTCCAAGATTTCACTTTGTATCGAACTGTGATGCTTGAATGCTGAACCGGCATGGCCGGAATGTCAGGGTAAACTGATTGTTATTTATACTGTATCTTGAAACTTATAAAATGCTAATAAACAGATTTGACAAAAAAAAATGTTCACCTCTTCCCAACTAGTTTACACCTCCTGCCTCGACACCTGCCACCTTAGACACTTTCCTTTGATTGAGGTTTAGACTCCTCAAATAATAATAATAATAATAATACTGGCATTTATAAAAGCGCGAACAGCTACCTCACATGGAGGTGTCCCGGCGCTAAAAAGAAACCGCAGCCACAGAGGGGAAGGCAGGAAAAAGATGCTAGACTATCTGTGCAAAGAGCCAGGTCTTTAGGAGTTTCCTAAAGATGGATTCTGACGAGGCAGATTGGATGAAAGAGGGGAGGGAGTTCCAGAGCTTCGCAGTGCCTACCGAGAAAGATCTGCCTCCGAGTCTCGCCCTACACACTCGGGGTACGGCCAGTAGGGTCTGCGAGTTCGAGCGCAGGTGTCTCTCTTGATGGTAGCGGGGGAGTCGGAGTTTGAGATACTTAGGACAGTTCCCATTTTGTGCTCTGTACGCTAGAGTGAGAACTTTGAATTTAACTCTGCTAGCCACTGGGAGCCAATGCAATGCGTGAAGATGCGGAGAGATATGATGTTTGAAAGGCACATGTTTTATCAATCTCGCAGCCGCATTCTGCACGCTCTGCAGGCGTTGTGTCAGATATTTCGGGAGGCCCAGATAGAGGCCGTTTGAATAGTCCAGTCTGGATGTGACCGTCGCATGGACCACCGATTTGCGACAGTCAGTAGGTAGAAGAGAGAGGAATTTCCTGAGATTGCGGAGTTTAAAGTGGCAGCTAGAGGTAATATGTTGTATGTGGGAGGAGAAGGAGAGCGTCTCGTCCCACCAGACACCCAGATTTTTTGCCTTGGAACCAGGGGTGGGGGCAGGACCCATTTCGGTAGGCCACCAAAGGTCAGGGGGGGGAGGGGTACTTTTCCCAAAGAATAGTACCTCGGTTTTGCTAGCATTCAATTTTAACTTGTTGGTGTTCATCCATCTGGCAACGTCACGAAGACAGCCTTTCATTTTACCGAACGCTGTTTCTGACATCTCAACGTATGGGAAGACTAGTTGCGTGTCATCCGCATACGAGATCGCCTTGACCCCCCATTTAGAGATCAAGGTAAAAAGTGAGGCCAGATAAACATTAAAAAGCAGCGGGCTAAGGGCGGACCCTTGCGGGACGCCACACCACAGTTGTTTAGGTTCAGAGGAAAAAGCACCCAGAGCAACTTTCTGAGAACGATTCGTCAGGTAGGATTTCAGCCAGCTCAGTGCCATGTCCTCTAAGCCAATGTCCTTCAATCTAAGCAGCAATCCACCGTGGTCCACAGTATCGAAGGCGGCAGATAGATCCAGGAGCACCAGCATAGCCGATGCTCCTGAATCCAGCGACCACCTGATGGACTCAGCAACCTCAATAAGGGCAGTTTCAGTGCTGTAGCCAGCCCTGAAACCGGACTGTGTTTCGTGTAATATGCCTCTTCTCTCGATGAAACTATTAAGTTGGCGCTGGATGAGTTTTTCGAGCATTTTACCCGGGGCTGCTAGTAGGGAGATGGGGCGGAGATTGCTCAAATCATCGGGGGCGCCATTGGTTTTTTTTTTCAAAGGGAGAAGAGTAGCATGTTTCCAACAGTCGGGGAACGTGCCAGTCTCGATGGACAAATTCCAGATATGTAAAAGTGGCTCCACCGTAACATCCGACATTCTTTTCCATAGTTTGGGAGGACAAGGATCATCAGGAGCACCTGATTTGCATTTGATGAGTTCTTTCAGTGCATCCTCGTAGGTGATTGGGAGGAACTGAGTTAAAGGAGGGGTAGACATCTCAGAGATATCATGATCTGCCATATTTGTTGGCTCAGAGGGGGTGAAGGAATTGTAGACCTTCAGGATTTTATGGTCAAAGAAATCCGAGATATCCTGACACAGCTTACTGGAGGGAATAATTTCGGTATCGATGGCCTTGGGTTTGAAGAAGGACTGAACTATTTTAAAAATCTCTTTACTGGGTTGTTCCGCTTGTTCAATAGAAGATGTGAAGAATAGTTTTTTTGCTTTCTTTATAGAGCGATGAAGGCTATGTAGGGCTTTTTTATAGCAACTTTTAGCAGGTTCGGAATAGCTAGCCCGCCACTGACGTTCTAGTCTTTTGCATTTGCTTTTTTCCGCTATCAGTTCTGCAGAGAACCAAGGCGCAGACGGAGAATCTCTTCGAGAAGTGGCTATTTTGGGTGGAGCAATAGAATCTACTGTGCTACCAATCCAGTGATTCAGTCGTATTGCATCAGAATTCACATCTGTGGATAGTAAAGGAAGAGCGGCTGCTAGCGCTGGACAAAGGATCTCGGTGGACAGGTTATCCCAGTTCCTTCGCACATACGTGCGTTTTCCTGTTGTACGAGAGCAAGCGGGGAAAGAGATAAGGAAGGGGACAAGGAAATGATCTGTCCATAGAAGTGGTAGGGGGGGTTTAGTTGTAATATCCGGAATGTTAGAAAAAATGAGGTCCAGCATATGACCTGCCTGATGCGTGGAACCGGAGGTAATTAGAGCTAGATTTGCTGATTGAAGTGTGTTAATGAGTTGGGAAGCCAGTGGGCAATCCGATCTGTCAGCATGAACATTAAAGTCACCCACTACTATAAAGTGTTGGTGAGAGAGAGTGTTTTGGACTATGAAGTCCATAAGTTCATGAGTATGAGATAGAGGGCAGTCTGGGGGTCTATAAATGACCAGGCCAGCAAGGGACGTTTGAGGGTTGATTTGGAGGCAGAAGTGTAGACCCTCTATGCCGGCGAGGGTGGTAGGAGTGGAAGAAGACAGGGTATATTTATCTTTAAGGATAATCGCAACTCCGCCACCTCTTTTGTTCTTCTCTCTATTTGAGAAGCTTAGAGTGAAGCCGAGCGGGACAGCTAGAGCAATGGAGGCAAGGTTACTTTCGTTAAGCCACGTTTCGGTGAGAAATAGGGCGTCCCACTCGGCGTCAACTAGCAGTAGGTTAATATCATCTGCATGTTTCGGCAAAGATCTGCAATTCAGTAACCCTGCAGTAAAGGGGGAGGACGGAGTATTAGCCGAACAAATGAAGGATGTTTTTGGGTCGGAGTTTGGTGAGACTGAAACGCCACATAGTGGCTTGTTGCATTGCAGGCAAAAGGGGGGGAGGTCCAGCGTGGAAAGGTCAAGTCTGGGAGCCTGGCAGTGGTTAGCAGGGTTAAGTAATAAGAGTTCGCTACTAGACCAACCTATCCTTCTTGTGTCGGAGAGGTCATGAGCAGCGTGACCGGCGCCGGGCGCAGACCGGTCGCGGACGGGCGCAGACGGGCTTGCCTTAGGCGCGCCTTCGGCGCGCAAACGGCGCGCCCGCTGCGCTCGTCCGCTGCGCTTCCTCCAGTGACACATTAAATAGTGTAGGAGAGGCGGGGGGGGCGTGGCCAAAAAAAGGGGGCGTGGCCTCGCTGCACGCCGTCAATGGCGTTTTGACTGAGGGAGGGAGGCGCAGCTCCTAATCAGCAGGCTCCCCGAACGTGAAGCAGTGGGTCAAGGTAGGCTAAAAACACAGTATTAAACAACACTAAAATGATTAAAAGATTATAAAAAAGCAGTATCAATCACATAGTGTAGCTCCCGGCTTTCCGCCTCAGGAGTGGGAATCTCTGGTAATGCACTCGTATTCAGTGCTTTTAAGCTCGGTGGAGGGGGCGTGGCCAAATGGTTGAATCATGCCAGATTTAGTCTTCCATAAATTTAAGCTCTCCTTTATTTGGAGAGAAGTAATGAGCTGACCATTCCTGAAAGTCTAACTCAACCACCATTCAATAATCGTAACAGAAGATGGATTATTACTCAATAGTCACAACACGCCAAAATACATTAGGCTAAGTAATGCCTTGAAATAACTCATGAATACGCAGTCAATTGTTTGGATGCAGGACAGCTTGTAAAAGAGCTAAAACTGCAATAGATAATAAAGAGGTTCATCTGCTTAATACTTTATTACATACCAAATGCCTTCATAGGACCAGTTTTCTGTCTTCATAATAAAAGTCAATCAATAGTGAAACCTCGTCCGACAAATCCTTTATTACCTTATCATCACTATTTGCTACTTAATAGCAAGGCTTGGTAGAGCAACATTCTTTCCAGGTCACTAGTGAGTAAGCTTTATCATCTTTTTGACATACAGTAGTTTGTCTATAGCACCACAACTCTATTTTAAGTGGTGAGTGGGGTGGATTATGCTATAGGCCCTACTTTTCTATAACTGCAGTCGTACTCCTTTGTCACGTGTCTGTCAACATCCAATTTTTCTTCTTTCTTCCTAAAATATCAAAACTCCAGGGTCTAACTTCACAATTTGGAATATCCTGGTCTGGGTAAAGAGTAGGCTTCCAGAGCATTTTTTTGTTCACATGGGACATTTTTGGTGAAGAGTCCTCTTTACTTTGAGGATTCGCATGGTGTTCATGGTGACAGAGTCACATTTTGTAGTAGGGTAGAAGGTCTCAAGGTCTTGAGGGATGGCAACATCTCACCCAATTTTTTCATTTGTATAGTTTACAGTCAATAATGATTTCAGATGAAAAATCACAGAAATAAGGAATTTGAGGTAGGATTTCTTCCAATCAAACCGTGGTAGAAAATGATCTTAGATGGTCACCAGAAGTAAGTGTAAATGTCTACTATTAGACAAAAGCTTGGATAGCCATCAACCACTATATGGCTGCATATAGTTTTCCTAGTATTATAATTCTGAGATCAGGAAATACTTTAAAATAAAGAATAACAATTTCTGGCATATCTAAGGCTAGAGAAGAAAAGCTTGGCACTCTTAAACAAGATTACTTCTACACATATTAGTCTCAAAAGCGGGATGCTGTGCTACTGAAAGAAAGGCAAGCCTAATATTTCTAAATTATAGGGCAGCAGCCTAAATGATCGATGAAAGTTTTTTGAGAGGAGGAAAGTCAAAGCAGGAATCATGTCAAAGGTAGAACCAGATTTCAGATATTCCAACAGTTGCACTAGCAGTGAACACACACTCACCTTCCCTAGACAGCTTCCGAGAAGATGTTTCATTTCTGTATTTTGAGCCAGGTCAAGAGGTGTCTGTTCTGTTAAACAGCCAATGAAAAAACACAAATTATCAACTACTTCACTGACTGGAATTTAAATATAAAATGATATTATTTAAATAAAACTGAATCCAGGACTGTAATTGGCTAGCAGTATTATTAAAACATGCTGAGTATTAAGCACCAAATAATTCATTCTATCACCCATTGGTCAGCACTGTCGACCTGGTCCAGTTATGGAAAATGGTTGATATAATTTGCCCAGTAGGCAGCTCCTTTGTATTTACATTAAATATGCTTCCTATAGCAAGTACAGACTGTTTATATGAACTGAAACAATTATTTCAACCATAGTAGGGGGCAGCCTTAGTCATCAAAAACTTCCCACAGGTCAAGGGTATCAACCGATATCCATTAACCACATATGTAATTTCGAGTAAGCATTGCAGGATAGCTGAAAGACACCAATCTAAAACACAAATAAATGCAGTGATGATCCATTATACCACAAGAATTCGAACACTTATAAGTTTAGCCTTCACAAATGCTGCTCAATGGATATAGATGTGGTCAATCTCCATCCTGGTACTTCTTTTAGTCTGTCCATTTGTATTTCCCAGACCTGTGATTTAAATAATACCATGCACTCATAAATGTAATACTATAGTACAAAGGTCAAATATATGTCACCATAACACAGTAAAACTAACTCTAGAAATGAATGGTTACTACCCTGCAGGCTCCATGTTAAAGTGCTCCATGCTCCCAAGGTCTACGTGATGAGATTTTATCTCACTAGATTTCACTCCTTGTGCTCTGGTTCTATTAAATATTTTAGTTTCCAACGTTTGCACAAAAAAGCAACATGACAAATCATATGTACAAATATGTTGAAAGTCATGTTCTATTTATAATGACATCTGGTGAGAGTTAGAGAGAGACGGAGAGTGTGCGAGCAAGAGAGGACACAACAAATCCCCACACTCAAAGGTAAAAAGTGACAGACAATTGTGCTTTTGTTAAAGTTGACACCTCACTTCACAGGAAATCTGACTTTTTTTATCCTCAATAATGTATTCACCTCTTGACCAACCAGTGCCAACTTTGGAGTAAAGCGTGTAGAGGATGATATCTTACAGCAATCCACATTTGATCAAATGGTTCAAACTTTATATTGGGGGCTATTAAAATCGCTTTTTCACTCACCTAAAAAATAGATTTCCTTTGGATTTTTTGTGCATGCTTGACTTCTAGAAACTTTGAACAGATGGCCATCAAATGTTTATTGAACAGAGACTTTTCAATTGTTTGGTGCCTTTTCCTGATTTGGTGAGTTTTTTTTCGGGTTTTAGAAAAACAAGCTTTGCTTTGTTACAAAAACACTTCTCTATAGAAGCCACAGATATTTGGAGTTGTTGTCTGCAAATTTCAGATAACAAAGGTTAAGTTTGCAATAAGAGTAGTCAGGTTTGCTTAGATTTCATTATGATTCATAACTGTAGATTCAAAGTCCACGTGGTCACATAGACCATCTCTATAAATGTGTAGATTTTTGCTAGGCTGGCACACAATGTAGGAACATGGCCAGCTTTTCTGTTCATGAAATAAATCCAGCAGATAGCACCAACCCAAACTATACAACCCTTCTTGAAACCCCAGAAACATTGGCCTCACCCAGCATGTTACCAAACCCACCCACACTGCTGGATAAGCTCAATACTGTCAAGACAGACGTAGTGATCACCGCACCATGGGTCTCCAACTGGTGGGTGGTCAAGGCTCGGACCCACAACCCATGCCAGGAACCTCAGAATAATCAACAGCAAACTTGACATGACCGCACAAGTCAACACCGTCACTGCATCCTGCTTCCATACCCTGAAGATGCTGAGGAAGATCTTCAAATGGCTCCCGTGTAACACTAGAAAAACTGTCATTCACACTCAAGTCACAAGCAAGTTGGACCATGGGAACATCCTCTACGCCAGGATCAGCAAGCAGCTCACTAGAAGACTACAAGCAATCTTGAACTCAGCTGCAAATCCCCCCCCCTCCCATTCCTGGGCCTTAGAAGTGGGTTGTGAAGAAGTTTTGCTACAAAACTGATGCATAGTCATCACTGCCACAATCGAAACCGATGCATATCCCTCGACTTCGAGCAGATCCGAAGACCTCCCTACGCAACTCGATGACAATGAATCATCAATCCGAGATCCTGACTGAGCGGTTCGACTCCAATACAGTGCAAATCTGAGACTCAACTTCGACACATCAACCTGTGTGAATTGAAACAGACGCATTGTACTCTTGAAGACAAAGCGTTGCTCCATCCAAGGTACTTTGTCAGAGGGAGCCGTTTGAGTCCTGTCGCCAGCCTGCCTGTCATTGTGGTCGGTCTGAACTTTGCATTTACCCCAACCTAGCGCGACCTCAAGTAAGATTTTAGCGATATCGACTTCTAAGTACTATTTTTGGTTGATTCTTTAAAAATTCACAACTCCAGTTCTACTTATTGGATGTTTGTAGTTTTGGTTTTGTATTTACTCAGATAAATATGCTCTATGTTTCTAAACCTGCATGGAGTCTTTCTGTAGTATTTTCATTGTGTTTGTGTGCGTGTTGCACAAATCCTTTACACATTGTCTCTTTAGATAAGCCCGACTGCTGTGTGCCAAGCTACCAGAGGGTGAGCACAGGTTATCTTTTAGTGTATCTAGCTTACCCTGACTAAGATTGTGGGTCCTACTTGGAAAGGGTGCATACCTCTGCCAGTTAGAGACCCAATTTTTAACACTTGGCTTTTCAATTACCCAACCTACCATAGGCAGACTAGGCGTGGACACACCTGCTCAGCCACTGGATACCCTTGCAGGTGACAGTGCACTTTACGAAGGCACATAACATACAAAAACGTAACCTTGTGCAGTTGGGTCTGGACCACACCTGCTGAGTCACCGCTGGGATGCTCCCTCTTCAGATCTCCCTTCTGATACCGGTGTAACACGAACATTAGCTAACACTTGCTTTGATGCCCAAGAGGATATCTTGTTTTAATTTCCTTGTACTTTGGGAGGTGCAGGTTTCCAGCCCAATGGCTCTGCCATATTAGAAGGGCGATACCCCTTTGCTTTATTTTGTTTACGTTTTTCACATTCTCATTGTTATTTTAACTGATTAATTTACCAGTAGTCGTTAGTCTGCAGGGGAGCCTGCTACTAATTTCAGGGGTTGATGAATCCCAGTTTTTGCTTTAATTTGCCCAACCGATTTAGCTATCACCTGCCAGTTATTGCCGAAGTGCTATCGAGTATGCTAGCTACACCCCTGCCATGCACCTCAATCAACAAGCTACATCAACGCCACCAAAGCGCATCCATGCCCGGACCGCACCTGTCCCCCTGATCCTCCCGAGGCAGTATTAAGGACACAAAGATACTTGCATGATGACCTTGCTTCCAGATAAAAACACGGATTGTTCCAAACTTGACTGTCTAGCTATCCCAGCAAACACCAGACACTGCTGTAGAAGCTGAGGCCATCAAATCATTCACAATGCAGCTATAGCTTCGCACACCTGCTCCTCCAGCCCGCACGCTAACACCTACCCTAAGAACGCTTTGCTCTGGGCACTGCTTAACGCTAGATACTTAATCAAGTATAGTTTGGTATGTCGTCTATCAATTGACACTCACAGGCCTGCTCTAGCATTCATTACAGAACTTGGTCCGATCCTGCATGCATCTCAAATGTGTTAGCGGCATTACCTACAGGTTATTCTATCTCCAGACACGATAGACAGCATAAGCAAGGGGGCGGCTTATAAATTGTCCACAAGGCCAAACTAAAAATCAGCTGTAATCCAGCACCTTCACAGTATTGTGAACCGCGTTAATTTAAAATTGTACTTACTAGTACCCATACTTTCGCTGGCATGCCCCTATATTGACCGCCTGGCCCCAGGCAAATCTTTTCACAGGAAATCATTAATCTCCTGGAAGGACATATCCTGTCCAGCGATTTCACCATTTTAGGTGATTTTAATTTTTACCTAGAAGCACTTCATGAATTGAATACATCAGTCCTCCTTCAGACCATGTTCAGACTTGGCTTCCTCAAAATTGTAGATGGTCAAACAAACCAGGCGGGGCACACCCTGGATGGAATCTTTACAAATAATACTTCTATAACCACCACTAGCATTGTTCCTCTAGCATGGTCTGACCACAGGGCTATTTTTTCAAATCTTACACACAACCCCCCTAATCACTGGCCAAAAACCAGTTCGGGTACTTTCACCTGGCTCAACATTCAGACGGATCTTTTCTTGGAAAAACTAAAGGTTTCTTTTCCTACTCTCTCTAACAACACTGATGCAGCGGCTTCTCACTTCACTACCTGAGTTGACAACATAGCCCATCTGATGGCTCCACCCAAATGGAGGAAACCTAAATGGAACAATTTATCAGCCCCCCTGGTTCACAGCTGAGCTAAGGACACAAAAACAAAGCTGCTGTAGACAGTAGAAAATATCGAGGCGAAACTACGAGGCCGAGGAGGCTAATTATAAGCTATGCCTAGCCACTTACAAATCTCTCATTATCAGAGAAAAGACCTACTATTTCAACAGAAAGATAGATGAAGCAAAAAACTCCTCTAAATAACTTTATCAAACACTGACCAAGCTAACTGCTGACTCCTCCAATAAGATTAGCCCCATCAGCCAATCATTCTGCAACATTTTGGCCAATGTCTTTCTGCACAAAGCAGAAGCACTTTACAATTTATTTTTCTTCTCTGTCCCTCACTCAGACAACACTATTATACCAAACATTGCAAATGAAAGCAGGCCAACATTTAGCGATTTCACACTGCTCACTCTAGAACAGTACAAAAGGGGGTGGTGATGGACGGAGCATCTGAACCAATCAAACACTCACACCCAGTCAAAAGATCTGGGTTTGATCCTTCACCGTTCTTTAGCCCACTCTGCCACCCCAGTTCAGACTTGGCTATATGCAAATCAGTCTGACCCTGTGCCTCATGGGAACAGTCCAGCCCGAACTGCAAAGCCATGTCTTCCCTGGACCGGAAACAAGCTTCCGAGGACCGGCTTCTGGCATTCCAGCCGTCTTCAGCCCGGCTTGCTTGAATACAGTGGCAAAGTGAGCAAGGGACTCACGTCTGAGCATACCCTGCCACACTTATGGCGGCCACAGCGGTACAAAAGGGGGTGGTGATGGACGGAGCATCTGAACCAATCAAACACTCACACCCAGTCAAAAGATCTGGGTTTTGATCCTTAAGTGTGGCAGGGTATGCTCAGACCTGAGACCCTTGCTCACTTGGCCACTGGATTCAAGATAGCCTGGCTGATGAGGATTATGAATCCGAAACCGGTCCCAGGATGCTTGTTTCCGGTCCAGGGAAGACATGGCTTGGCAGTTCGGGCTGGACTGTTCCCATGAGGCACAGGGTCAGACTGATTTGCATATGGCCATGTCTGAACTGGGGTGGCTGAGTGGGCTAAAGAATGGTGATGGATTAAACCCAGATCAGTTGACTGGGGGTGAGTGTTTGATTTGCTCAAACGCTCCGTCCATCATCCCCTTTTGTATCGCTTTGTTCGCCCTAAGTGTGGCAGGGTATGCTCAGACGTGAGTCCCTTGCTCACTTCGACACTGGATTCAAGATAGCCTGACTGATGAGGATTATGAATCCGAAACTGGTCCCAGGATGCTTGTTTCTGGTCCAGGGAAGACATGGCTTGGCAGTTCGGGCTGGACTGTTCCCATGAGGCACAGGGTAAGACTGATTTGCATATGGCCATGTCTGAACTGGGGTGGCTGAGTGGGCTAAAGAATGGTGATGGATTAAACCCAGATCAGTTGACTGGGGGTGACTGTTTGATTTGCTCAAACGCTCCGTCCATCATCCCCTTTTGTATCACTCTAGAACAGGTCACCAACATACGGAAAGCCACATCTTCTGGATCCACCCATGACCCTTGACCACCAAAGGTGGCCAAACTAGTGGCGGGGACTATTGCCCCTCAGCTCATAGCTATTTTCAAGCTCATATTCTTGAATGGTAGATTTCCTTCCATTTGGAAATTCCTTATTCCCACTATAAAAAAAAGCAATGCTAGATCACAGCAGTTATCGTCCCATCTCCTGTCTCCCCCTGCCATCAAAGATCATAGAAAGAATCATGAATATACAGTTGGTGAATCACATGCAACCTAATAATCACCTAGATACCACCCAGTTTGGTTTCCGCAGCGGCCACTGCACAGAAACAGTTCTAATCAAGGCTACAGAGGAGATCAGGCAAGCACTCAATCAGGGCAGTGGGGCAGCCCTCATCCGGTTTGATCTTTTGGCAGCTTTTGATCTGGTAACTCAAAGATTGCTGCTGGAACGTCTGACAGAAATCAATGTCACTGGTTTGGTCTGGGATTTACTAAAATCTTTCCTCTTGGACAGAGACCAGTCGGTCCGTTTGGATTAATTTGCCTCTCATCCTTTCATTTTCCCATGAGGGGTCCCACAGGGCTCCTCGTTCAGCCCAACTAATATTGACAACACACCTTGTAATTGACAGTTTTGGCTTCTTTTTGACTTCCTACACAGATGAAAACCCAAACAGTCATCTCACTGGCCAAGGATGATATAGTTATAAGTACAAGATTTCGTGAGTGCACGCAGGCAGTAAGCATGTGGATGAGCAGGTACTGCCTTAAACGAAGAGCAAGAAAAAACGGAAGAGATACTCTGGTGAAGAAACTTCCTTTTGGACCCCATCCTGCTGGCAGATACGGGCTCTTTTCCAACTCCGGTCACCAAGACCTGGAACTTGGGAGTTCTAATTGATAATAAATTAAGTTACACTAATCACGTCAGAGCCCTCTCTGTCCTCTCCCACTTTCTTTACTCTGAAAATGCTAAAAAAGGATTCTCCCGTTCTTCCTGTTCACCTCCAGATAACTCACATTGCATCATTGTGTATTACCACATTTGATTATTGCAACTGTTTACTACTCACCGCACACCAGTATATCCTTAAAAAAATGAAAATATTGCAGAATACTGCAGCAGGACATCTCTTAAAAATTCCAAAACATCATTCCGTTGCCACTGCTACATTGGCTCCCTATCAGACAGAGGCTCACATTCAAGGCTTAGACCCCGACTTTCTCCAACAAACTTATAATTGGTACACCCCAAGCAGAACCTTATGCTCTGCCACAGCCAAACACGATGTGGTCCCCAAATTAAAACGCTCCACCTGAGAGGCAGGAGTTTCTTTCTGGCAACAACAGTAATTTGGAATGCCCTATCACTACACATCAAGAGTGCACCTAGTCTTATGACCTACAGGAGGCTCTTGAAGACCTGGCTTTTTAGTACCCGCTAACTATTTGCTCCTCTTCCCTGCTACTCTTCTCCAGTATCAAAGCCATCACCAAGAAACCCCAAGGTAATAAAGAGCTTTAAAAGTATATTAACATAACATATTAACATAAAATCCTGCATGCCTCTATCAACTAATGTGGCGGGTTGGCTCTCACTGAAAGGAGTCATCATCAAGATTGGTGTTAAACTCAGTACTGATTCTGTGACTTTCCTGTCCCTCTCAGCACTATTAGTTAACCTAATATTTGACGTTCATCAAGTGTTTTAAACTGTTGAACATTTGAAACAATGGATTTTGCGGGCACCTTATCCACTATTTAATTTAAGGCTCATTTGTTAAAGAGCCTTTGGTATTTGAGTGTTTGCGGACGCGAGTGAGGTAGATGTACTGCTATACTGCTGTGTTATGCTGTTACACTGCCCAGCGCTAGTTGCTTGACGCTTGTTACTGGCATTTTAACTGTTTAACCTGTCACTGTTACTATTGTTGCACACACACCCTTTTTAATACTACAAGCAAAAATACCTGATTTCCCAGATATTTCAGCTCTAAGCAATCCTTCAGGTCGCTTCCCCGGTCCACCACAGGTCTCAATCCTAATTGTGTGGAGGGAGGCTACTTCTGGAAGATTGAGGGTTGGCGGTCTAGTCCCCACCCTCCCACATAAAATCACATACAGAGCGGAGCGCGCAGTGGACGCGCGTGAGGTAGATGTACTGCTATACTGCTTGGTATGCTGTTATGCTACCCAGCGCTAGTTGCTTGACGCTTGTTACTGGCATTTTAACTTTTTAACCTGTCACTGTTACTATTGTTGTGCACAAAACCTTTTTAATACCACGAGCAAAAATACCTGATTTCACGGAGATTTCACCTCTAAGCAATCCTTCCGGTCGCATCCCGGGTCCACCACGGGTCTCAATCCTGATTGTGTGGAGGGAGCTACTTTCAGTGGATTGAGAGTTGGTGGTCTAGTCCTTACCCGCCCACATAAAATCACAAGCAGGGCGGAGCGCGCAGCGGGCACGCCAGCGTCGCGCCAGAGACAAGCCAGTCTGCACCCGTCTGCGCCAGGACGTCGCCAGGAGTCAGGGACCCTGGCCAATTTATTGCTAATCACAGCCCGTCCAGACAAATACACTACTCCAGACAAGATTTAATGGATTTACAGACCAATGCCCCCACAGTCCTGTCGGACAGAGATCTGGTCAGACCCGGAAGGCCCTTTTTCTTGTCGAGCATGCCGATTCCAGGCAAACTATATCTCTCCTGGCCGAGATACAGACCATACCGTGGATAATTCACGCAAGGGATGGAAAAATGTGTTGTGCAATATTCGATCTATGCCTAAACACTCCATTGATGTGTGGGACCTACTGTCCTCAGTTCAACCTGAACTGGGCTTTGTAACGGAAACCTGGCTCAACCCCCATCTTGTGCCCTCTATAGCGTTGGATATACCAGAGGGGTATAAAATAGTTAGATTGGATAGAGCTATGAAGATGAGGGGGGGAGGGGCGGGGGGAAATCGCCATTGTGCATAAGGATAGAATTAAGGTCTCTATCTTAGATTAACGTTGTGATGCCATTATGGAAATGTTGGTTTTCAGGGTAGATATCTCCCCGCAATCTAGTTGGAAAGGGTCATTAATCTACCGTCCCCCTAGACGATTTTTCTCTACAATTGGTTGAATTATTAGCCCCACATGTGTACGCATGTAATAACTTCCTACTTTTAGGAGATATTTAATATCCATAGTGAATGTTCTCCAATCCAGACACACAGACCTCCTTGACATACCTTTCCCTTTTGGGCCTATCCAAGCTTAATGAAGACCCGACTCACACTGCGTGTCATACTTTAGACATCATATTTTCCAATTCTTTTAGAATCCTATGTGAACCCCCCCTCCCCCCCCTCCCCCAACAACTCACTTGGTCTGATCTTTTGGTTATTGAATTTGTTATTCAGGACCCAACAGAACCTAAAATACCTAAATCACATTTCATACTCGCAGGCAGTGGCAGAAAGTCTCATAGGAGAGCTTTCAAACCTCCTTTTTAAGGCCCCAAAACGGTGTACTGAACAATACAGAGGAAGCACTGGCTAAATATAACTCAGCTGTTTCAATGGCCATCAATCACATTGCGCCTCTGATATCCCTCCAGAATTATCCTAAACGCCCACAGGCAGTTTGGTTCTCGACTCAGTTGCGAGTCCTAAAACTACTTTGCAGGAAATATGAGACAATCTGGTGTGCTTCCCATGACTAGGACAGAGATCAGTTTTATACCACTCTGTCCAGCTATCATAAAAATATAAAAATAGCACTAAAAACCCATATAGCATCGCAATTAGCCCTGGCCGGCAACTCCTCTAAAACCCTGCATCAAATTCTTCAGTCCGTCATCAGCCCCAAGGCATGTGAAAGCTTAGAGGACCCCTCCCAACTGTTGTGTAATGATAAGCTCTATTGTTTTTTAAAAATAGAGAGCACTATCTATGAAAAGATCACCTCGGCAGGAAACCAGCTGCAGATCCCAATGGCTTTGACCAATTGAATCCGATAAACCCTCAGCTGTTAGAGCATTTTCCCACATTTGCATTAGCAGAGGTTGAACTACTGATTCACAAGATAAAATCAGGATTCCCCTTCTGACCTTATTCCGGCTAAAGTCATCCCTTCCCTAGCTAAACATCTGTCTCCCTCTATGCAATCCCTTATTAATCTCTCCCTAAAATAAGGCCATGTTCCGTTGGAATGGAAAATGTCTCAAGTTAGACCGATCCGCAAGAACAGTCAAATTAGTTGAATGGAGCTCTCCAACCTCCGCCCTCTCTCGCTTCTTCCGTTCCTGAGCAAACTAATGGAGAAACATGTCAACACGCACCTCTCCAACCATGTCGAACTTACGGGCTGTTTAGATCCCTCTCAGGCCGGCTTTAGGGCCAAATACAGCACCTAATCAGCACTATTAGCGGTCACAGATAACATCAGGATGACCCTCGATAAGTGCCACTCTATGATTTTGGTGCTGTTGGACCTATCCGCGGTGTTCGACACAGTCTCACACAGCATTTTGCTCAGAAGACTAAAAGAGATCTGACTAAGAAAATCAGCCTTACAGTGGATGACGAGCTTTCTATCTGCTCGCTCCCAGATTGTCAACTTAGGCCCATATCGTTCGACTCCCATAGAATTGTCCAAGGGAGTCCCTTAGAGCTCGTGTTTGAGCCCTACATTGTTTAACGTCTATATTGCTCTCTTGGCCAATCTTCCTAGGACGCATGGGTTCATCCCCATATCTTATGCAGACAACACTAAGCTGCTCATTCCATTCGACAAATTTACCTCTTCTGTACGGTTGGCTTTCTCTAATGGTATGAGAGCTATCTCCCACTGGATGAAGAATAATTTCCTCCAGTGTAATGTTGGAAAAACAAAGATTATGCTCTTCGGAGAGGCCCCCCTCCTATGGACACCAGAATGGTGGCCGACCGATCTAGGCCCCCATCCAGCTCCCAAGCTTACAGTTAAAAACCTGGGTATCCGTCTGGATCAAGCCCTTCTGGAGGCCAATGCCTAATTTTTACACGTTATGGGATTGTCCACCACTCCATAGTTATTGGCACACAATCCACATAGCCCTTCGAGAGGTCACGGGGCTACAGGATCTTTACACATCGAGGCCGGCGCCCTGGGTATCCATAA
Organism: Lissotriton helveticus; assembly: GCF_964261635.1. NCBI lineage: Eukaryota > Metazoa > Chordata > Amphibia > Caudata > Salamandridae > Lissotriton > Lissotriton helveticus. The sequence continues at coordinate 781,227,942 of NC_136063.1, read as the reverse complement.
GCGACACAAACACATGAAAGTAGAGAGGCGATTCGCCTCCTTGGTACTCCTCCTGGCCAAGTGATGCATCACTATGCACTGGAAGGCGCCGGAGGGTCCTCCCCTGGCGGCATGGGTGGACGCGGTCAAAAAGTGGGGCAAGGCGGACGAAAGACTACTTAGAGCGGAGGAAGTGCAGGGAATCTGCAAACATCCAATTTCCATGCCATGGGCCATATTGCTTCACTCCTTTGCGCAAGAAACAACAACAGTGTCGGGACCGCGGTCGATCGGTTTCCCCGGGGCTCCCATAGCCCATGAAACTATCCAGGGGGTGCGTACAGGGGGCCCAGATGCCCGACAGATCACAACGGACGGCCACGACTGACTCAACAGCACGCCCTCATGTGGGCAGCGATCAGTGATCCCCTCCCCCGCACAGCTCATAGTGCGAATTACTACACGTAACCATTGTATGCAACACAGTGCACCCCAGTTTTGTGTATCCCCAGTTGGTTCAAGGTTAACACACGGCTTACATCCCATAACCCCAATGACAACGTGCAAGGGGGAAACAGACACACCTCACAACTTCAGCAAGGTGCAGCGACCATCCTGCAGGCTTGTTAGTTACAGTTGTACACAGACCTCTTGGGACTGTCGCCACATCAAAGACTGAGTGGGGGCCTTTACGCTCTACGACTATACACTCTGATATCAAAGTAGAGCCCGCTTATGCGATTTTGCTTGTAAGACAATATCACCTGCATTTAAAATTGTGTTATATGTACTATAAAATAAATGCCAATAAAAATGTTTGCCCAAAAAAAATCTGTCTGGATCAAGCCCTCATCCTGAAAGAGCATGCTGCCCAGACAGCAGATTCCTGTTTCCACATAATAGGCCTGCTCCGTCGAGTGTTCCCTTTGCTCCCTGACTCTACCCGGAAAAATGTAGTCCAGGCACTTGTACTGAGCCGTTTGGACTACTGTAACGTCCTGCTGATCTCTGCCACTCAGCAGACTGCAGGTAGTCCAGAATTTGGCGGAGCAGTTGGTCCTCAACGCTCCCTCCAGGACCCCTTCTCGCCCTCTTCTTATAAAGCTGCACTGGCTCCATATCCGCCAACGGGTCAGATTTAAACTCTGCTGCACTATTCATAAGCCATTGTTTAATCTGGGTCCCTCCTATCTCTCGGAGAAATTCATGCCATTTGTACCATCTAGATCTCTCCGCTCAAGTGCCTAACATCTCCTTGTGGTGCCCAGAGTAAGAAAGGCTAGATTAGGAGGACGAGCTTTCTCCTATCTTGGCCCTCGATACTGGAATGAGCTTCTTATGATTTTGAGACAATGCATGGATCACCTACAATTTAGGAAACATCTTAGGACCACCCTTTTCTGTGCTCTATTTTGCTGTAGCTGCAACACACCCTCAATGGGCCGTCCTAGGCACAGAGGTACCCCTTCAGGGGTCGATTCAAGCGCTATATAAGAAAATAAATAAATCTGGAGTGCAGATTTATTTCCAGACAGTCCTGTTTGATTATCTACGTTTTGCTTATAAAAAAAAATCTACTGATATGCAGACATTTACTACATTTAATTTCTTCCAAACAAAGGATAGGTTCTTTCAACTTTACAACTGAGTGCATTCAATATCAATAACTCACATTCTCTTTTCCTTATTAAGTTTCTTCCTATTTCTTTTAGGGAGAAGAAGCTCCAATAGGTTATCCTGCTTCTCTTGGTTAGATGATTTATTTAAAAGATGTTCAGCTCAGCTTTCACAATGGGAACTATGCATGTAATCATTTCAACCTGTCCCTCCTGGTAAGCTGGTGGCAGTTCACTGGTTTAGTACCCACGTGACCAGCCAGCCCTCTCTCCGTCATTAACTAAGCCCTCAGATAATCAGTATATCACAATATATATTGACTGGGGAAAATCACACTGGTGTTCATTATTAGAAGAGAGATTCTCAAACTAGGAGTATAGTTAGCTTATTTTTTCATGTTAAATATAGACTAACTGTTGAAATAGCTCGGTTTTTTAAGGCACGCGTATAATCATAAAATGCTCACATACAGCGAGGTCAATAAAAAAGGAAGAAAATATCACTTCCCTGCCGGACGCCACATCTTGTCCGTCCTCTTCTTTCAACAGGAAGCACACAGGCTCCCAGACTTCTCTAGCCAATCATGAACCTGCTGTCACCAGCATGACAGCAGCATCATGATTAGTATGAGCGGATTGGATTGGCACTCACTGTGTGAAGATCGCAACCCAAAATTAACAACTATAGTTCAAAAGGGAAAAGTACATTCAAAAGGAAAACAACACATTCTTTGAAGAAATCTGATTCATTTAATAAAGATCGTATTAAAAAGCAGCCAAAACATGTCCTGCTAACACATACATAAAAATAATAATTAATGGAAAAGACAGATTAACATTTTTTTTCAATATACTCCATACATATAAATTGACAAGAAGTAAAAAGTGAGTGGCAATGATTATAGTTCGACGCGCGTTTCGCCTTCTTCAGGAGCCACAATTTCCGTCTAGAAAAATACAAAATATACATATAATCAACATTACATATACCAAAAAATCTTTTTTCTAAAAGTTTAACAATAAGCTTTTATCACAATATTACTAAATAAACATAAAAACAAAACATTCATAGTGCAGATTCCTGAAAGTTCTTTCCCTATGTCATTGAGGCAGTCTAATTATTACCTGACATGATACAGACTAATATTTATATATTTGAGCAGTTGTGAATCAATTGTACCAAGCCCGTTGGACCAAAAAGGTTCGATGGGCTAAGACCAATTGATAAATTTCTATACTTCAATGGTAAGGCAATAGTCAGTTTTTCATTGTGACCATGCATTCCAAGGCGAGTGCCTACTTAGACGCACTTATATTTATTTTTCTGACCAAATTACTTTCCACAAAGATAACTCAATTTGTCATCAGCTTATACACTTATCAGAGAAGGCCTCTTTAAAAAATAGACTATTTAGTATCCGCAGGCCCAAGTATATATTATGCACGTCATAAATTGTCCATCAGATGTAATGCATAAAGAGACAAAATTTGCGTTATCATTAAAACTAAAAAACCTCACTTATTATTGATTATTAGAATCTCAACACATCAATACATGTAGAGATCTATGGGGTCACTCTTACCAGATAGATATTTGTAGGTTGCTTATGACAGCGTTACAGTGTTTCAATGGCCAGGATACGACCACCCTTTGCAGTTAATTTGTCACACGGACAGATTCTGATTCTATGGCAAGAGATACGTGAGATATGCATTTAAGAATACTAGAGGTTCTAAATTGGTCAAAACATTTCTATAATTGCCGCCCCACTATTCTTACCAAAAATAAATAATACTGCGTCTGTGTTCAGCTAAGCGATGCACAAGATAGCGGCTTACGTCTTGCAGTCATTTAAGTTGGTACCGCCTGCTCCTGATGCGAGCTTGTTTATATATGCGGGGCCAAAGCACTACCTGCCGTAAACACAAAGCGTATGAATGTAACCTGTGAAAATCACTACTACTACTGCAGAACTTTCAGTGGTTTAATTATTAACACGTATTCTATTTAAAATGCGTCACTCCAGTACCTAGTGACACCTATTTAATTATTGTATAATAAAAATCAGGCGGTTTGTTTAAATTTACGACGAGAAACCCTCTCGATGTTACTAAAGAATAGAGGGGCATCAAAATGCTAACAAAATTTATATAGGCGTTCTTACCCGTTTTAATCGTTAGGTTTATCTGCTATGGTAGTCTAACGGTTCAATGACCGATTGCCATGTTCCCTTTCGTGATAAAAAAGGAGACGAAGAATCCGCTTCAGTCGGATCTGTATGAAGGGCAACAGACACACAAATAATTACCCTAATAAATCAAGGCTGCTTACAGTTCCTACCATAGCTCAGTAATTCAAGGTATTAGAATTCTGTTTTACCGTTTAAACTGGTCGGATAATGCGGAAATGTTCGTCCGGGTGCTGCAAAAGATGGCTGCTCGCAACCCGCCGACGGTTGAACTGTTATCGCTTGCTTCAATTGCAGATACGCCTATATACGTAAGGAGTGCGTGGCTTCTCCAACTCGCGTCTTACGTTCCTTTAGATCTTAAAGGGGAACCGATTTTTAGGTTCTATGCGCGGTAATTCAAACTCTCATCGCCCCTTCAGGCTAAGTATTTGTTTATATAATAAAGGAAACGAACAGTTTATAAAGACAAAAGTGTTTTTTTTAAAAACGCGATAGCATTCATGTGCGCGTTACAGATTGCCATTTTAACATTTAAAGTTTAGAATTTAAGATTTAATAAAAATTATTTTACTATTTCTTATTTTTAGCGGACAGCACCCATAACCTAGTATGTGGTACTACTAACTAGTTTATAATAATACAGATTTCAACCATTGTAAAAGGAATCACAATGTTTGAATATAGGTCTTATACTGGAAAGTTCCCTATAAATGGACTCAGAAGATTAATCAAGAACAAGTCCAGATTTACTAAGGATATTATAGAAGGAGATTCATAAAATAGCGTTCTCCCACGGGATTTCATTGTTCAATCCTTTTTTAAAGGTGTTAAGAACAAACACCCAATACACTTCTCTTTTCTTCCTGATGGCATGTCCACCTTTACTATCAGGTGTCCTTATTCTCTCCAAAATTCGCCAACTGAAGTCATCTGGTTTGTGGTTTTGTTCTAAAAAATGTTTAACTAGGGGCGCTATCAATTTACTCGTTCTTATTGAGGATCTATGTTCGGTCAATCGTACTTGGATTGCTCTGCAAGTTTCACCGACATAGCCCAAGCCACAAGGGCACTGAAGGAAGTAAACCACATTTGTGGTTTTACAGTTCCACAGCTCATTCGCCTTGGCCACAAAACCATTATGGTACAGTTCTACACCACCAAGGATGTTTTTACATGATTTACATGAGGAGCATGGAACTGTTCCATATACTGGACAATTGCCCAATAAAGATCTCTGTTTCAAACATGTGCCAGACTGGTTATTACCAAATCTCGAGTGTACAATCTTATCCTTTAGGTTTCTATTCCTCCTATGCGCAAACAGTGGTTTCACCAATGCTACATTAGAGGTAGGGTTACAGTTAAGGATATGCCAGTTAGCATTGATAATTTGTCTCACACGTTCGTTCATTGTGGAGTGCGTCGTTACACATACAAGTTGATCTGTCACTGTTTGTTCTTTCGGAATCAATAAAGCGTCGCGATTAAAAAAACGCGCTCTTTTATAAGAGTTCCTTATGAGCCTATGTGGATATCCACGTTCAAGAAACTTTTTCCTCATTAGAGACGCCTGTCTGTCGAAATCTGCTAAATTCGTACAGTTCCTGCGAACTCTGAGGAATTGAGAGAACGGGATACTCTCACGCTGACTTTTCGGATGAAAACTACTGTAGTGTAGTAGTGTATTACGGGCCGTGGGTTTCACGAATAAATCTACCTCTAATTTGTTGTTGTTTTCTCTTATCAACAAATCTAGGAATTCAACCTGATCTGTGCTATATTGAGCGGTGAAGTTTAAATTATTGTCTGTTAGGTTGATCCATTCAAGGAATTCCAGAAGGGACTCTTTCCCATTGGTCCAGATAAAAAAGATGTCATCTATATATCTGGACCAATGGGAAATAGATTCAAAAAACGGAGCCACTTCATTATCAATGAATTTTTCCTCAAAGAGGGACATGTATATATTTGCCACCGAGGGGGCAACAGAAGCCCCCATGCTTACTCCCTTTAGTTGGCGATATAACAAATCACCAAATTCAAAAATGTTCTCGGTCAAGACGATGAACAAGCAATCAATCAGAAACTTCTTGGGGCAAGCTATCCCATGTTTATCAATGAACCAGTCCGTAGCCCTAATGGCATCATCGAGTGGGATGTTACTATATAAGGACGCAATGTCTATTGTGACCATTATATCTCTGTCAGGGACAAATTCAAGGCTTTCCACTATGTTGATCATATGGCTTGTGTCCTTTACATATGACTTAATCATTGGTATGCAGGGTCTTAAATAGTGATCCACAAATTTGGATAAAGGTTCAGTTGGTGTGCCGATGGTAGACACAATTGGTCTATATGGAGGGTTGCTAATGTCTTTGTGTATCTTTGGAAGACCATAGATACAGGCAGTTTTGTTCTTATGACTATTCAAAAATTCAAATTCCTTGATATTAATATCACCATTCGACAAGGCTTCATCGGTTAAAAGGTGTATCTTTTTTATAACACTCTTGATAGGGTTAGAATTAATCCTAATATAGGTAGAACTATCATTTAGCATGGAGATCATATTCCGTTCATAATCATTAGAATTGAGGACAACAATGCCTCCTCCTTTATCACATCCTTTTATGGTTAATTTTTTGTTCTCAGAAAGTCTTTTCAGGGCTAGTGACTCTTCCTTGTTTAGATTATACAATGGTTTGGGGATGAATCCTAAAGTTCTTTCCAATTTCTGAAGGACCACTAATTCAAAAGCGGCCACTTCAGGGCCTAATTGATCTAGCCCTGGACTAAAAGTGGAGGGTAACGATATCTCTCTCTGCCTCAACAATTCTTGATCTATATTTTCTTTATCCTGAAAGAACTTTCTGAGTCTAATCTTTCTAAAGAATGATATAATGTCTTTATACAATTCGAAGATGTTAGCGGTTGCATGTGGTACAAAAGAAAGACCCTTGGACAGCAGAGCTTCGCTATAATGATCCAGTTCAAAAGATGACAAATTGAAGATAGGAATTACATTCCTTGACCCCAATATTGTCTGTTCCGGGTCTCCCGTATAAATTGGGGTTCTTGTTGTTGATGTTGTTGTGGATGCTGTTGGTGTTGTGCCTGATGTTGATGCTGATGCTGATTCATGAGGAAGTTCCCCCTGGTCTGCCCCTGGCCTTGGAACCTCACTCTGGGGCGACCCCGTCGAGGCCCCCTGTTGGATAAAAAAGGCCGCCGTTGTGCTCGTGAACCTGCATAGGAATTAAATCTTTTAAAATTTAAAAAAACACTTTTGTCTTTATAAACTGTTCGTTTCCTTTATTATATAAACAAATACTTAGCCTGAAGGGGCGATGAGAGTTTGAATTACCGCGCATAGAACCTAAAAATCGGTTCCCCTTTAAGATCTAAAGGAACGTAAGACGCGAGTTGGAGAAGCCACGCACTCCTTACGTATATAGGCGTATCTGCAATTGAAGCAAGCGATAACAGTTCAACCGTCGGCGGGTTGCGAGCAGCCATCTTTTGCAGCACCCGGACGAACATTTCCGCATTATCCGACCAGTTTAAACGGTAAAACAGAATTCTAATACCTTGAATTACTGAGCTATGGTAGGAACTGTAAGCAGCCTTGATTTATTAGGGTAATTTTTTGTGTGTCTGTTGCCCTTCATACAGATCCGACTGAAGCGGATTCTTCGTCTCCTTTTTTATCACGAAAGGGAACATGGCAATCGGTCATTGAACCGTTAGACTACCATAGCAGATAAACCTAACGATTAAAACGGGTAAGAACGCCTATATAAATTTTGTTAGCATTTTGATGCCCCTCTATTCTTTAGTAACATCGAGAGGGTTTCTCGTCGTAAATTTAAACAAACCGCCTGATTTTTATTATACAATAATTAAATAGGTGTCACTAGGTACTGGAGTGACGCATTTTAAATAGAATACGTGTTAATAATTAAACCACTGAAAGTTCTGCAGTAGTAGTAGTGATTTTCACAGGTTACATTCATACGCTTTGTGTTTACGGCAGGTAGTGCTTTGGCCCCGCATATATAAACAAGCTCGCATCAGGAGCAGGCGGTACCAACTTAAATGACTGCAAGACGTAAGCCGCTATCTTGTGCATCGCTTAGCTGAACACAGACGCAGTACTATTTATTTTTGGTAAGAATAGTGGGGCGGCAATTATAGAAATGTTTTGACCAATTTAGAACCTCTAGTATTCTTAAATGCATATCTCACGTATCTCTTGCCATAGAATCAGAATCTGTCCGTGTGACAAATTAACTGCAAAGGGTGGTCGTATCCTGGCCATTGAAACACTGTAACGCTGTCATAAGCAACCTACAAATATCTATCTGGTAAGAGTGACCCCATAGATCTCTACGTGTATTGATGTGTTGAGATTCTAATAATCAATAATAAGTGAGGTTTTTTAGTTTTAATGATAACGCAAATTTTGTCTCTTTATGCATTACATCTGATGGACAATTTATGACGTGCATAATATATACTTGGGCCTGCGGATACTAAATAGTCTATTTTTTAAAGAGGCCTTCTCTGATAAGTGTATAAGCTGATGACAAATTGAGTTATCTTTGTGGAAAGTAATTTGGTCAGAAAAATAAATATAAGTGCGTCTAAGTAGGCACTCGCCTTGGAATGCATGGTCACAATGAAAAACTGACTATTGCCTTACCATTGAAGTATAGAAATTTATCAATTGGTCTTAGCCCATCGAACCTTTTTGGTCCAACGGGCTGGTACAATTGATTCACAACTGCTCAAATATATAAATATTAGTCTGTATCATGTCAGGTAATAATTAGACTGCCTCAATGACATAGGGAAAGAACTTTCAGGAATCTGCACTATGAATGTTTTGTTTTTATGTTTATTTAGTAACATTGTGATAAAAGCTTATTGTTAAAAAACTTTTAGAAAAAAGATTTTTTGGTATATGTAATGTTGATTATATGTATATTTTGTATTTTTCTAGACGGAAATTGTGGCTCCTGAAGAAGGCATTTCTTGTAACGCCGAAACGCGCGTCGAACTATAATCATTGCCACTCACTTTTTACTTCTTGTCAATTTATATGTATGGAGTATATTGAAAAAAAATTTTCATCTGTCTTTTCCATTAATTATTATTTTTATGTATGTGTTAGCAGGACATGTTTTGGCTGCTTTTTAATACGATCTTTATTAAATGAATCATATTTCTTCAAAGAATGTGTTGTTTTCCTTTTGAATGTACTTTTCCCTTTTGAACTATAGTTGTTAATTTTGGGTTGCGATCTTCACACAGTTTATGTCCCTGCCCTAAGAACTATCTATTCTAAAAGCAGGGGGCCCTTGATATCCACATTGGATTGGCACTCAGACAGGGAGTGGAAGCCAGTGAGTGTTCTCCACCCATGCTGTGCAATACAGCCAGGTGGAGAACATGCTAAGTGTGAATAACCATTTGGCCAGCCCAAGACAGCTGGCCAAATCGTCATGTGCACTTAAGTGCACCAACCACTCCTACCACTGCTGGCAACCGCCAAGCCCTGCCCCAAAACTGGCTTCAGCACGGAAAAACAAAATGATGATAAGATCATGTTATTATGATGTTATTATGATTTCATTTGTCCTTTTTTGCACTGCTGAAAAGCAAAGGGGCGATGCTCCTCCGCCTTAGCAGAGAGGACGCCAATGAGTAAAGCTGCAATTCCACTGATTCACTGAAAATCCTACGGGTGATACTGAAAATCGTACATTGACTGTAGTACATTAGAACCACCTCTGCACACAGACTGTAAAATTCACCTAACCTTAGCCCTTGAAACTTCCTTCCTCGAGAATTGTAAATGCGACATACAACAAGTAGATAGATAAATATACTGCTAAGCATTGGGCAAATATACATTACACCTATATTGCTTCTGTTTAGTGTTGAGAATTGGTCACACTATGGTTTATTACTTTATTCCTCATAACTTCTTACTTACGATTGTTGTTCTTTATCTTAGTATCTGAACCACTCCTCAAGAGTTTTATGGCAGATTGCTTCAGACCACGGTAAGCTGCACAATGTAAAGGCGTATTTCCCATCTGGTCTACACAGTTGACATCTGGAGGATTTGGTCCATTTAGCTACACAAATATACAAAGAAATCATTTTTTTCCCATACATATGCTTTGGATATTTCTACTTGTAGTCGCCATTTGAAAGTTTTTAACAAGCAGCATTATTCAAGAAATGATAAGCAACCTATATGAATTACAATTACATGGCTACATTAACACAATTCCTCTAAGGACCTGATTTTCCCTATGTAGGAGAAGGGTTGGAGCAGTTCGGTTGGTTACAGGGACGTTGTTCCAGATCCGGACTATGTAGATAGACCAGGACTTTCATGTTTTCTGTTATTCCTTTGCTAACCTATATATGCCCTAGCTGCAAGTGTTTTCGCATCTGCCAGAGATGGACCCTGGCAGACAGGGGTTCTGTTTATTGTGGCACCCCATATAAAGCAAAAGGTCTTGAGGACGATGCAAGCTTGCAAGGGAGGCACTGGAGTCCATCAGACTGTAATGCAATCAAGACGCCAATGTCTTGCTGTGTGGCATAACCCTGCATGTATAATGCATTGCAGGTGGGCCGACATGGTGTCTTAGCGTCCTTAGAGCAGGTCATTGCCTCCATCCAGATGGGAAAGTAGTATTTAGATCTCTTCAAAAACAAAAAAACTACACATTATGCCATGAACTCTCTACTGACTGGCCTACATCTGGCCTTTCTTTTCTAGGCAACTTCTTTATGAGATTTTGGCCATTCACCCGAAAGGCGCCCCTTTTCTCCGTCTTAATAATCTCTCTACATGGAATCAAAAGGTGGAGCTTCTTGACTGCATACACGTTTCCATAGATCAGTATGCAGATAACACCCCCGAAAACCCCAACCTGAGGTGTCACAACGGCTGACTCCACTCAACTAGAGAATAATAAGGATACAGTGGAAATCCACAAGCTCCATAAAACACAACCTCTCAAAATATGAGTTTGATCAGTGCACTCTCATCTTGCTGCCAGCATTACGATTGTAAATAAATCCCAATCAATATTATCAAAATTGGAGTGCTTCCACTCCTTTCTAGTGACAAATACTTGTGTTTCCCTCTAATTTCTAAAACCTTCTATCAATGCAATATTCCAGCTTCAAGAAGTAACTGAAACCATTTAACGCCACTTAATTTTTTAACAGAAGTATAATGATTTATCGCCTGCAATAACTTCAAAAATTGTCCCCCACCTACCTTGCCACTTATCACCTCTCATATCCTAATTGTCACTGTCTTGTCTTTGAAACCTGCATCAAATGAACATTTTAAAACATTGGTTTCAAGACCATGAGCCTAAACAAACCGCCATGCTTAAATCCAGCACTCTTCCCCTGCCGGAGGATCAAAGGTTACCTATATAAAGAGGTTTTTTTCTACTGGGAACTTTCCTCATTTTAAGTGAGACCTTGAGCCTTCTCTACCAAGGTATACTAAATGTATGGACATTCAGGCTTACCCTAGCGAAGCACCTAAAGAATGTCAAGAGTGTACTGCAGCTAGAGGTAGCTCATGTGAAACTTTGATGCATGGGGCACAGAGGAGTAAGATAAGCTGACGATGGAGGAGATCTAAAAACCTAAAGAAGGCAGATAAGGCTTTAGCTTGTGAAACAAAGATAGGTGCTGTGGTAGTCCTTAGTTGATTTACACATTCCTAATAGGCATCTAAGAGTTTCAGCAAATAGATATGTAGTCAGAAGAGGCAGACCCTAAAGCAACTAAAACAAGGCAGACAGAAACAAACGTTCTTAAAATCAATCACCAATGCAGCTATCAGGGCTCCCATATGGGTTAGAGGCCAAAGGGAATGGGTTTTTTATTCAGAGCTCCTGAATCTGAAGGAGGCACTGGTGAGAGGAAAGGGAAGCCAAAAACATCCCCAAAAAAGTAGAAAGTGAGACTCAGTTTTTTTTTGTTGCAGAGTTTTATATAGCGCGAACTAGACCCGAACCGAATCGGGTATCAGAGCGCTTTACATAGCACCAGTTACGTTACATGAGGACACACATTCATTTTTTGTTAGGCACGGGGAGATTAAGTGATTTGCCCAGAATCACAGGATGTTTGGCGTCGTTACCGAGACTCGAACCCAGTTCCTTCAAGGCCCGAGGTCGAGCGCACTAGCCGTTAGGCCAACTCCTCTCGTAACAAAGGTCCTACTATATTCTGTCCTGGTCTCCTCATTTCTTTATAGGACTGATGTGATAGTACAGGCAGGATTGGAATGGGACAGTAATTTGTCACAGCACCAAAATAAAAGTGGACTCCATAAGTGAATTAGGTAGCTAAAATAGTGTCACATGTTTGCAAATTTGGGGCAGTTTTGAACTTGTAAAAACATGCTGTATCAGGGGTTTGCAAGGTATGGAAGAGTACAAGGATTTAAGCTTGCTGAAGTCATTGTTTGCTTTAATATCTGGAAACTCAACAGTAGACACTGGCGCAGCAGACAATAAAACAGGCCCACAAACAGCCAGAAACGGCCCACACACTGAACTGTCAGACCAGCCCATAAGGAACTGTCCTATAGTCCAGTCCGATCCTGGGTACAGGCCCAAACCCTCACATGCAGGTGGTGCATTGATCCGCTGCTTTAACACCTTCAATACATTCTAACTGTACTAGTGCAGTTTTCTGCGTAAACTACAGAACCGGCCTTGCCTGGAGTCCAGGTGAAAAAGGTAAGAATATGTCTTTGAAGGACCAGGCCAGGAGCTGGTCAAAATTCACATCCAAGGGGCCTAAAACAAGGATTCTCAAAATCCTTGTAAAGTCCACATAGGCAATGTCCTGTGATAGGGTTGTAGGATACAACCATGCATGCTTTAACCACGCTTGACTAAACATCTCTGTCTGAACCCCGACCGAGTCTTTATCATGCATGCCTTTACCACGCATGCCTTTACATGAATTTCTTTGTAAAGGCATGATTGATAAAGGAATATGCATGGTAAAGATGACACCCCAGCCCCCTGCCCTGAGCCCTAAAACCTGATACTCCAGCCCCGCAATCCACCCCGCAATCCACCCCGCACCAGCCATTAAAACTACCCCCACTCCCCACCCTGAGCCCTAAAATTCGCCCCAAAATTCGCCCCGTGCCCAAAAAAAGACCCTGACCCCAGCCCCCTACCCTGAGCCATAAAACTGGCCCTGAGTCCTGAAAACCACCCCTTCCCCTTCCCTAAAACCCAGCCCTAAAAACTACCCCACCCTCAAATTCACCCCTTAAAAACTGGCCCCGGCCTCACTAAGCCGCGTCCTGGTCCTTCCTCTTCTGATCCTTCCTGTTTCTCTCCCTGCCTATCCGCTCTACATCTAAAATGCTAACTGCCTTAACCATGCATTTGCGCGGTTAAGGCATATGTGTAGTTCAGGCAAGTGTTGTTCCACTTGCTTTGAAATTGCACTTGTGGCTCAGCCCGCACTGTAAATGCTGCTTCCCCTGCGATAGAGTTAATGGACATTTGGGAACGTGTTTCCTTCACGGATAAGCCTGACACAAAGAGCTGCAGTTTCTGTTCTGTCTTTTCGTGGAAGGCATGACTGTATGGACAAAAGCACATGCATTGGTTTGACAGCTAAGTCGTTCTGCTACTGCGTATGACTTTTCCTGACTCCGTCATTTTACCCTCAGCAGACTAAACGTATGCGATCCCTCTGAAGTGCTCAATGTGGTTTTGGGTTGCTCACCAGTAGAATACCTTACTTTGCTGGCTTACACCTGAAGTACACCCCAATGCACAAGGCCGAATTAAGGCGGGACTAACAAGCCTATTAACGAATCCTAAGGCAGCATTTACGAAAGTCAATGACACAAGCCAATGAAAAATATTGGTGGAGAGTGAGCGCGCCTTCTCTCCCATACTCTACTACAGCAGTCTCACAGAGCGAGCAGCACATACGCGCTGCCGCTAGGCTCGACCTAAAAAGGATGTGCGCATCATCAGGGCTATGCCTCAGAGACCCCATGGAAGACTCTCTGTCAGCGATATGCATTTAGCCTAGATTACTGCATGGACATAAACACTGATAAAAACAGTTTTGCTGCTTGGCTCTGATATATACTGAACTACAGTTTGGAATGCCTGATTGTGTTAGAGCCAATTTACAACCTGCGCCCTTCACCATTTGTGCACTACTAAGGACATCCTGAACCCCACTCATTGAGTCTGCACTGCAATTTTGGAATCTGCACTGATTTACCAGCTGGTGCCTGTCCTTCCTATCCTTAGTGACATTACTTTAACAAATCCTGTAAAGAAGCCTGCTGCATGGCGTGACTTTGCAGGCAAAGATGTTGGAAGTGATCTGTTAGAGCTCCGCCATTCATCCACCAAGATCCGTAAATTTCCCCTGACTATAGCACTCCCAGAGATACAGAAGTGGCCCCATAGTAGCGGGGAGCACCAGAGATCAGGGAGAAAGACTTAAAAGAACCTCAACCCAGCAAGAAGCAAGTGTAATAGGCTCAAATCGTCCCGAGGCGAGCCCCGAAGGAGAGAGGCGTGGCCAGGCGGAACTATGTGAGACCGTGGCCGCACACCAGACCTGGAAGGCCCAGACTAGCACCCGCACAGTGAGAGCATCGGCCACCCCCAAACTCCCCACAGTGCCCAGCCTCGAGTTCGCAGAGGTGAGAGGAGATCGAGCGGAGGCGGTGGAAGTGAACCCCTGGCAGTAAAAGAGTCCAGTGAAGTGTCGAGTGTCACGATTCACTCCTGTGCTGCGCGGCCTGCTGGGGCGAAGTGACATGGGCTGGGAGGACCGGACGGATCCGAGACCCCCCCTTGGGTCAGGATGGGTAGCGCTGCACAGAACGCCGATACCTGTGCCCAGTTACAGACCCCCCCCACTCACCTAATATAAAAGGTGCAGCAAACGTTCCCTGCAGACGTGGGCCACCCAGCACCAACAAGGCCTTTTCAGGCTGTGCGAGCCTGAGGATTCCATGAGGCTCTGTAACCCTAGTGAAGCCGAGCGTCGATAGAGGCATCAGCCTCCTCTTCCCCCCAACCCCCCGGGCGCTCCCCCAGAGCCTGACTGCAGAAGAGAACGATCGCAGAACCAGAAGCGAGGGGGAAGAGGAAGTTCATTGTGTACAGAGATCCAGACGCGCTGCTGAGCTTCTGGAATGGGGGGGTACAGGACCTGGTCAGGCCGGCCAGAACCGGGACCTCACCCGAATCAGAACAGGTCGTACCGAGTGACCAGCAATTACCTGAACAGGTGTCTGCCTGAGAGGCCCCAACCTGAAGACGGTAAGGTGCGGTGGGTGCCCCCGGACGGTCGATGGGCATCCATCGCTAGCGCAACGGGGAGCGGCCTCTGAGCATTGCAGGACAGGGCGCTGCTGACTGCTCACACTGAACAGCACACACCGCAACAATCAAAGCAGAAACAGGCGAACAAAGAACCACTGGCATTTTTGGCCGGGTGTGGACTGCTGTACTGTAACTACATCGGACCCATAGCATATCGCTGAGGAAGGCCCTGTCGCAGCGAAGGACAACTCTCACCCAAGAACCAAACGCCTAACAAATGACACCCCTGGACAGTTACATAAAGGGGTGGCAACGCAATAAGTGATAAGGTACCAAGACCCACTGGAAGTACTTATTTATGCCCAAAATGCATATACACATCGTGAGTGGCCTTGGGACTGATAACTGCTGATCGTGCAGGGCAAGCTACTCTAAAATGCTGCTCCTGTCGCTGTGACACACAATGTACCAAATCTTTTGAAACAACTGGACCAATAACACAAGACGCCACACAACAAAACAGAAGCAGCGCCCGTGAAGTCTAGGCGTATGAGCCAGTTAACTCACTCTCTGGCATCACATGTCGGACATGGGTCAACTTCGTTCTGGCACTGGGGGGCCGACTGGCCTACCGCTTCCGCCCTGATGCCAACCAGACAACGCATCGGGTGACAACTGCAAAAACAACAATTGATGGACAGAATGCAGAACAATGTCATACATTCACCCCAGTACAGAGATCTGGGCCTAAATCCATCGTTTTTTTGTTCACCATGTCATTCCAGTTTGAACCCAGCCAAATGCAAATCAGTCTTGACCCTGTGCCCAATGGGAACAGTCCAGCCGAACTGCCAGGCCAGCTCCTCCCTGGACTGGAACCAAGCATCCTAGGACCGGTTTCGGGGTTTCACCCCTCATTAGCCAGGATAGCTTGACACCAGTGGCATGGAGCCATCCACAGACCCCATGTCAAGTAAATTGGAATCAGTTTCGGCCACAGTAGAGAAGCTGGGGAACACATGGAACAAACACTGACCTTACTTGAAAGCAAGATTGATAAAGTGGCCCTTGACTTAAATCTCCTGCACGCAGATAAGTGGAAGCTAGCAGACAAAACCCAAACATTGGTGGTAACCATAGCTGAGCTATCTTTCAAAGGCACAGGAAGCTGAAAAACGCCTAAAGGGGCTGTTGGCCCGGGTGAAAATACTTGAACATAGAGGAGAGGACTCCAAAGGTCGTTTCAGGCGAAACAATGTGCATGTCATAGGCCTCCCAGAAGGCGAAAAAGGAAGAGACGCTACCACCTACATCATAATTGATACAGAGACTGCTGCCAGACGGTGTACTAACACAACACTTTGCCATAGAAATAGCACACAGGGTGCTGGCGCGACCTCCCCCACCGGGAACAGGTCTCACACCACTGCTGTTTCGTGTACTAAATTATAAAGATAGAGATACAATATTGCAATAGACAAGGAAGTTGCCAAAAATATAAGTAGCAAATAGTACAGTAAAGCTCTTTCCGGTCTACACAGCAACGGTACAAAAGCAGCAACATTCTTTCCTAGAAGTGAAACGGCGACTCCAAAAGCTGTACATTAAATATTCATTACTATTCCCTGCATGTCTACGAGTAGTAGCGAGAGACAAGACACACTTTTTCGACACTCCCATTGCCGCATGGGACTGGCTAGACTCTATGAATCCTGGGGATGCCAGCCAAGACAGTGGAAAATCTGGGAGATCACACTTGAACAATGAATCAGGGTCACGCATGGAAAAAAGACGCAAGCGGTAATCACCACTGCCATGCCGTTGTCCCAACCTAGAGCAAGTGATACAAGACCAGCATGATGCGCTGCAAGCAGCTGCTGAAATCAGAAGTCGCCTAGGTTACTCGTTGTCGGAGGAAAGTCTGCAAGACAGACTAAGCGACGAGGAATCAATTGATGAGATCTCAAACTCACAAGACTGAGGAACTTTGCCGGAGGTCACACTGCAAACTGCAGATAACATCATGTAGCAGGACAATCAATTATGGATGGACCAAAACCATCTTAAGCTGAATCCTGAAAAACTGAGCTTGTTCTTATAGGAGACAGTCACAAGTTCTGGGGCCCACACTACTGGCCCCCAGAAATGGGTTGTCTGCCTTCCCCTTACTCTTCGGCAAAAACACTCTGAGTAACGCACAACGGCGATCTCTCACTGAAAACACAAGTGGGTCTTGTAGTTTCCAAACGCTTCTTCCATCTACGAAAAATCAGGAAGATCCGCCGCCTCCTCACACAGGTAGCCACAGTTCTATCTCACCTGGATTATGCCAATGCCACCTACCTGGGCATGCCTCTCTACCTGCAAGCGGCTCCAAATGGTCCAGATTCATGCGGCCAGATTGATACTACGACAACCCAGATGGCAATCTGCCTCCCCTTTACTGAAGAAGCTACACTGGCTCCCTATCCCCCAACGCTGCACCTTCAAAACCAGTTGTCTGATCTTTAAATCCCTGCACAACAAAAGTCCTAAATTTATCAACAATCTAATACTTAGGCACATCCCCTCCCGCAACCTATGTTCGGCCCACCTCTCACTCCTCCACACCCCCACTTTCAGGCGGAAGTGCATTGGAGGCTGCAGATTCACTGTTCTTGCCCCCAGGATTTGGAACTCCCTGCACTTGGAGATCCGAGCCTGCTCTGATCTCCTGAAATTCCGAAAATCCCTCAAAACCTGGCTGTTTGAGCAAGCCTACATCTGAAGCACTCCTAGGAAATGGTTTATGCTTTTGTTTTCCGACAGCGCCATGAAACCGCCCAGTGTACGTGCGCTCTACAAGACATTTTTATTTATTTTTGTTTTTATCCTCATCCTGCGAAAATTTAGATAAGGAGGCTTCGGGAGTCTGATGGTTCTTCGTTCTAGGCCTTCACTGCCCCGCTGTTATCGGTTGTTCTTGGGGAGTATACCCTTGTTTGTTATGACCAATCAATTTACTCCTCTCACCCTCTATCGTAATCAATAATTTCGAGTTTGGGGGAGGAGCTAGCCTAATAGGCTACTCAGCAGGAATCATTCCTGCCTGGAAATGATCGTCTCCGCATTAATTATTGGACTTTTTATTCCGGTGTCTTAAAAGGAGTTAATGATTTGTCTGGAAATGTTGTTCCCAAATTTCCCAGAAACTTGTTCTCTTGGAGTTTTTCCCTTTCCTATCAAGTTTTTTAATTTTTATTATAGAATTTAACCACTTATCGTGTGTAGGCGGAGCCGGTTTAACCCAGTTAATGCAGATCTCCCTTCGTGCTAGCAGAATCAACATGAACATCAGATTTTCCGGAGGAAGATGGCGGCCGACTAAGACGCTCGGTCGCGAGCTCCGATTCACCACGCCTAACGGAATACGCTGATTACTTTCCAGGGGGCAAAATGCGTAGATTATAAAGATAATTAAAGACTAGTAATGTGAGAAGGCATTTCTGCTCGAAAACAACTTGGAAGCAGCCTGAAAAAAAAATGCCGTATTGAAAACTACCTCGCCGTCCCACAGTCTCACTGACTTGCTGACCGGAACACTGACCCTGGACTGACAACAAGCGGTAAACAACGGGCGAAAGCTCAACAAATTACTCAGAACAAGAGCATGAACGTACCTGAGGGTCCACTGCAGCAATACACGGGAATCTGGGCAAAAGCATTGAGAGCTTCACGGAGCTGCCGCAGGGCGTACCGTAGGATCTCCTTCCTGTTCCGGGGCACGAGAAGCAGTGTCTGCCGCGTCAGCCTCCAACAGACCTCCAAGCAGAGAGTCGTGTTGATCGAAGCAGAGAGGTCGTTATTGCCGATTTCGCCGATTTCGCTGACAGGGAAAAAACACAGTGGCAATTGATACACGCTGAGCCTGATGAGCCCGGGAAGGCGACAGCACAGAACGCGCAGAAAGAAGGCAATATACCGGGTGTAACCCTCTTGGGAGCTCCACACCGGATGAATAACGGGGGAGGAACCCAGTTCAACCCTGTATCAGAGGCTGTTCCCGAGGCAGAGTTGGAGACAGGATAAGCATCAACACATCCTGGGGAACAGACTAAGGAGGCAAAAGAATGCGAGCAAGAGCAGCACAGCGCAAAGGAAATACAGGTATGATGTGGGGAGAGTGAAGGGGGTACTATTTCTGATACTGATATTGTGAAGTTAGCTTCAGACTTAATCAAAGACTGTAACCAAAACTCTTCGGTAACACAAACAAGCAGCGCCAGGAGTGACTGGGGAGGAGGCACCCTGACAGATTTAGAAAAAACCTCTACACCAGGTCTGGAAAAATTGAGGGGGGAAAAGCTAATCTACTAGAGCCTGAAAAAACGTTGGGAAGTGGAGCTAGGTCTGCATATTGCCTCAGAAATCGCCAACTAACAAAACAAAACCTCATCCCCCACCAGAAAAAGAGTGTGACCCCGAGAAACACAAAGAGAAAACAGAGGGCGCTTCCTAACCTAGTGGAGTTATCAGAAAATATAAAATCAAGATCCACAAAATTAAAAACACAGGGCTCAACCGGATCAAAGCAAACAATCAAGATAACTCCCTCTCTAAGGTCCTACTTTAAAGTCCAGCAAGCAGTACAAGTGAGTGGAGGTCAATCCTCTCCACAGATTGAATCTCCTTCATTCATAAACCCCGACTATCAAAACATAGATACCACGTCAGATGAAGAACTGAACCTTGCAACATTAAAAGGGTTAGCAAAGAAAAACGAAATGGCGACTATACCTCCAACCGCCACACTAAACACAATATCGCAAACAGACGCAAATAAAAGCGTAAATAAAGGTACTCCTACTTTACCTCAAGTAGAAACTCCCGATCATGCACTAGTACAAGCAAGCAACGATCCTCTGAAAGAGGATCAAATGGAAAAAAATGATGGAGATGTTCATGGATAAAATAATGGGAGAAATGAGGGAAAAATTCTCTATTTCTGAGGGAAACCAATGCAAGATACGCGAGGTATGTGAAAACCTGGACCAAAAATAAATGATTTGGGCGAGAGAGTTACTGCAGTGGAAATGGCAGTAGGGACCCTTAGCAAAAAGGTAGACTTAAATCAAAAAGAGATAAGGCATTTGAAAGACAGCAAGAGATCTACCAAGGAGAAACTCGAGTCCTTGGAGAATCAAGGAAGAAAAAACAATCTCAGGGTGCTAAATGTGCCCGAGAAATTGGAAGGAACAGACATTAAAACTTTTATTGTCTCCCTCTTTGAAGAGTTCTTCCCATGGACAAAAGACTGCAACCTGGCAGAAGATATCCAACGAGTTCACAGGGACCCTTTTAGGCAAAATAAAGACAGAAAACCCCCCAGAAAAATCCTAATTAACTTTAAGACATATATCATGAAAGAGAAAATTTTAAGTGAGGGCCTAAAAAGTGGGACACAAAACAAAGACAACTGGTCCTTTAGAATTAGATCTGATATATGTAAAGGTACGCAAGACAGGCAATGGGAGTTGGGGCAGCATATGCAAGAACTGAAAAGCCTAGGTGCGACAGTGCAAATGAAATTCCCGGCAGCACTGAGAATCATGTGGCACAATAAAATGCACAACATAAGGGAACCACAGGAGGTAGAGAACCTCATAAAGCTGATAAAAGACCAGATCCAAACTGAGAAATCTGACTAAAGAAAGACGCTAAAATAAGAAACGGCACTGAAATATGATACAAGAGCGTAAAGAGGCTCTAAAATGAACTTGTAATATAGAATTCAAGGAAGGAAAGTGATCACAATCATATAAACTAAACAAAGTGGTGAATCCGGAGCACGAATTGGGTGGAGATACTACCCAAAAGAAGAAAAAGGGAGGCTTCCTCAGGGTGGGGATATCAAACCACACATTCACTTAATAAAGCAAGCTATGATAAGACACGGGTGGGGAGCAAACCAGGGAAAAAAATTATAAAAAATGTCCTCATAAAAAAAAAGGAGCAATAGGGAGTCATTTAGACTATACAATATCTGCCTTAGACCTGTTCATGAAGATACAGTACCAGACCTAAAGAAATAAAGGAAAAAATAATCAAAGTCCTCTCATGGAATGTTAATGGGCTCAGAACCCCTAATAGAAGACGAAGAATCCTGGAATACTTAAAGGAAGCTGAAAGCGAGATTATTATCCTCCAAGAGACTCATCTAGTAAGCACTGAGTGGGACCAAATAGTAAAAAAGCTAAACTGGGTAGATGTCTGCATACACACTATGCAAGACTGTAACATAAAGGGGGTGGCAATTATCATAAAAAAATCTCTAAAAGCCAAGGTAGAGACCAAAGCAGTAGATAACAAAGGTAGATGGGTAGTGGCTAAAATTAGGATCGAAGACAATACCTTAATTATAGCTGGATACTATGGTCCGAACTTGGATGACTCTGCCCCCCTCCAAAAACTTTACTCGGAACTCCTTACAGTTAACGCCCCCATAATAATAGGGGGAGATTATAACATTATACCCGATCCCAGATTAGACAGATTACCCCCAAACAAACAGATGAACTTACCGAAAATGAGAGAGTGGTTAGAAATCTATAAAAAAGATCTAGACTTGGAGGATATGTGGAAACAAAAAGGAGAGAAAACGCATCCTTACACATTCCACAATAAAAAACTAGGCCACAGGTCAAGAATAGATTTCTTTTTAGTAAGCAGGAGCCTCCAAGATAGGGTTAAGAGTATTGAACATCTTCCAGCTCATCTATCAGACCACTCTGCAGTACAATTAATCCTCTCACTATCAAAGAATAAAACCCTCACCAGATGGACTGTAGAAAGGTCTATATTCAAAGACTCACAAAGCGTGAACCAGCTTGAAACTGTTTCTACACACTACTTTGAGGATAACGCTATCGGCACTTCGAAACGGACTACATGGGATGCTTACAAGGCAGTGATCAGAGGGAAACTACTTAGTTTAGGCGCTCATAAAACAAAGATCAAAAAACAGGAGATCAGGAAGATGGAAGCAGAAATTAATGCGATAGAGATACAACTAGAGACCGGAAATCTTTTAGAACCAAAAGAAGACTTAGTTGAGAAGAGCCACAATCTTAAAGAGTCTCTAGCCGGATATTTGGATAACACAGTACAAGAAAAATGGGAAAATAGCAAATTATGAATACGGGGAAGGGTGCGGGAAAATGCTGGCATGGAGAATTAAAACTGACCAGTCAAGGAACAACATACCACGTATCCAGACTCAGTCCCAAGACCAATTATCACAAAGCTCAAACGACACCACTATAAGACAGGAGTTCACAAATTTCTTCTCTAGTATATACCAAGAAGACATAAACCCAACAAAAGAAGAGATCAGGAAATACCTCGACGCCATACCACTTCCTACTTTAACAGAAGAAGAACTATCAGAATTAAATAGCGAAATTAAACCTGAGGAAGTCGGAGCGGCAATAAGGGGCTTGAAAAAAGGAAAAGCTGCAGGTCCTGATGCCCTTCCAAATGAATTCTACATGGCATTAAAAGAATCCCTAGTTAACAAGTTAGCAGAAATTATGAACAATGTATACCTAGATCCCGAAAAAATACCCGACTCCTGGAACGATGCGACAATTAGCATTATCTTGAAACCTGGAAAAAATCCAAAAGTATGTGAGTCTTATAGACCTATCTCGTTACTTAACTGTGACTACAAGCTATTCATGCAAGTTATTGCTAAAAGATTGGCCAAGGTAATGCCAAAGTTGATCAATCCGGACCAGAAGGGCTTCATAAAAGGACGACAAATACATGAGATAACTCACGAACTTTTCGCAGCAGTGGATGTTGCCACTTTTGAAAAACTACCCTTAACTATAATTACCTATGACGCGGCCAAGGCGTTTGATCAAGTCAACTGGGCATTCCTAAATGAAATCATCGAGAAAAACAAACTAGGGGAAAGCTTTGGCCATATGGTTAGGGAAGTGTACGAGAACCCAAGAGCAAAAATAATAGTCAACGGGAATTTGACTGGCAACATCAAGATACAAAGGGGCACAAGGCAAGGCTGCCCATTGTCGCCACTACTTTTCAACCTATATATTGAGCCACTGGCCTGTTCGATCAGAAACCATCCTTTAATAACACCCTTCGTACATCAAAACTGGTCAAAAAAAGTCGCACTATACGCGGATGACCTAATGGTGTTTACAGACAACTATGAAAATTCGAATCAACCAATAGAAGATATGATGAACAAGTTTGGTAAAGTCTCAGGATATTCAACAAATAAGGATAAAACAGAGTCGATGAGCTGGGAACACGACCCCCAATACACCATTCACTAGGGACAAAATAAAATGTCTGGGAATAACACTGGTAAAAGATCTCGAAAACATCCCACAACTGAATCTCAATATAGTAGCCAAAGAAATGAGAAGACTTCTTAAAGCCTGGTCAGGAATACCACTAAGCTTTTTGGGAAGATCCAATGCAGTAAAAATGACCATCATTTCTAAATTTACGTACCTTTTTAACACTATTCCATTGGAATTTAGAAAAGAATCCTTGAAAAAGATCCAAGGAGAAATATCCAGTTTCATTTGGGCATCAAAAAGTACAAGGACAGCTTGGAATAAACTCAGAAGAAGGAAAGAGCAAGGTGGAATAGCAAGCCCTGATATGCACTAGTATTACAGATCGTTTCAATTTAAGAACTTTAGATCCCTCCTAAGGAAACATCAATCATACCCAAATTTCCTGCAGAATATGACGAATGGAACAGACCATTTCCTGTTCAAGTTTGGACATCCAAAATTTTTCAAAAAAGTAAAGTTAAAGATCCTACACAATGCTGCAAAACTCTGGAGTCAAATCAGAAACATAGTAAATATGCCGTATTATAGTAACACAGCCCCAATATGGGACTCTCCTGGGACTCCAGATTGCCTGAGAGACTCGTTGGCGATACCGCTCAAAAAAGCAGGAATTGAAAGATGGGGACAACTGCTGGTAGAAAATGCTCTAATCCCGTGGAATGATTTATTTATTATTATTATTATTATTATTATTTATGCACAAAGGATAGGGACACGAGAAAAGGAATGGAGCGGAATCATATCAACTCAAACCCTGAATATCAAACTGAGAGGATGACCACAAAAATTACACCACACGCGAGGGAGACGAGAAAAGGAACGGAGCTGAAAGACATCAACACAAACTCTGAAGACCAGACTGATAGGACGACTAATGATTGTACAACACACCATACCCGGAGAGACATCCAAGGAATAAAAACACAAATTGACACTAAGGCACAAGACATCCAAGGTGCATTGAAAACAATGGTAGAGATACTAGAAATTGCGGCAAGCACACACTCCAAAGTGGAACACATCCAAGAAGTAATGCAAAAGTCTCTAGGAAAAACAGAGGAGAGGGCCATGACATTAACAGAAAGGCACAACCGGCCAAACAGAAACTTTAGTCTCATAACAGAAGAAGAAACCCTTCCTCTACTCCAGACGTACGAGTCCACAGAATATTTGAGGGGGGAGGAAATTAAGATTGTGCCGATCGACAATAATAGAACATCAAGACATAAGACCAGAAAACCAAACCTTAACAACCTACAGCAAGTCCAGCGATCCAACATTCAGCTAGAGCGGAACCCGAGCATTACAAGAAATCCTCTGAAAGGCCTACTGCTCAACTGTCGATCCGCTGTTAAACACTCCTCAGACATCGCGGCACTTATCATTAACGAAGAAATTGACATAGCAATCCTAACAGAAACATGGCTTTCGGATTCATCCTCTCCTTGCATGGACTTGTTAGTGCCCCCACAATATAACATACTGAGATTGGATAGACTGAAAAAGACAGGAGGCGGGATATCATGCATCCACCGAACTGACATAGAAATTAAAGAAATTCAATCAGATCCTATGGAATCCTGTGAATACCTAGCTATTAATATAAAATCGACAGACAATCAAAGATGCACCCTACATGCCCTGTACCATCCCCCAGGAAATAATGCGGCTTTCATAGACCAGTTAATGGAGATTATCACGGATAACTCTAACAATCAAACTAACAACATATTCCTGGGCGATTTCAACCTACACTGGGAAGACACGAAGGACAAACAGGTCAACACGATTAAAGACTTTATGACTGAGCTAAATCTCACTCAAGCCTGTACACAACCAACACACTCAAAAGGTGCAACACTAGACTGGATAATAGCAAGAAAAAAGAACATAGTGATCCACTCAATTGCGCCATGCGACTGGTCGGATCACCATGCAATAATCTTCCAAATTCCAAAATTGAAAAGGAACAATATCTCACAGTCCATCAAAAGCAAAAAGTGGACTCGCGACACAAACGACTTGAACATCGAACGGTTAGTGGAAAATTGTGAGAAAGAGCTGAAGCCACCTAATAAATTGCGGAATGTGAATGAACTAACAGAGCATTACACGACGACAGTAACAAACATAGTTAACAACACCATGCCACTCAAGCTGAAAAGAACCTCAGAAAAGGACAAAAACCCATGGTTTAATGGTACATTGAATGAGGAGAGAAGGAAATTAAGAATGGCCAAAAGAAAATGGAGAGAACATCCTGCAACACCAGAACTGAAATCACTCAGAAAAATCAGAAACGAATACAACAAAATGATCCTCAGATCCAAAAAAGAATATATTAGATCAGAATTGGACAATGCAAAAAATAGACCTAGGAAACTATTTGAAATTTTTAAGCAACAATCCAACTAATTAGCAAAATCGGACCAAGAAACAACTAAAACCCAGTTAAGTTGTGAGGAATTCTCTAATTTTTTAACGAAAAGGCAAATAAGTTGGAAACAGAGCTCAAGACGACAGCGGACCAACTGAACAACCAACTGCACACTCTGAACAAGACCACACTGTCAACCGACCAAGTGGAAGCAAAAAACAAAGCGCATTGGGACACCTTCAAGCTCTATGATCAGAATACCATCGCCAGGACACTAGCAGATATCAAACCAAACAACCACTATAATGATCCACTCCCCGCCAAATGTATACAAAAAATAAACCACATCATCATCCCTATATGGACAAGAATAATAAACGCCTCCCTATCTCAAGGGATCTTGCCAGACTGTCTAAAAACAGGCCAAGTGGTCCCCATCATCAAGAAACCAACAGCGGATCCGGCAGACCCCAATAATTTCCGCCCAGTCACTAATATTCCACTTCTGGCCAAACTAATCGAGAAATGCGTACAAAACCAACTGAGCCAACACATCGCTAATTTCATGCTATTGGACGACTGCCAATCTGGATTCAGAACAGGTCACAGCACGGAAACAGCGATCCTACATATAGTTGATGACGCAGTACAGGCCCTGGACCGCAGTAAGACATGTCTTCTAGTACTTCTTGACTTATCATCTGCATTTGACACTGTAAATCATGTAAAGCTACTAGACAGACTTCACAACAGGATGGGAATGTCGGGAAATGTGCTAAAATGGTTTGAATCCTTTCTTCAGAACAGAACACAAAAATTCTGGGTCAACCAGACACTATCCACATCAAGTCCAAACTCGATCGGAGTTCAAGGCTCGACACTATCTCCATCACTATTTAACCTTTATGTCGAACCTCTGACTGAAATCCTACGAGACGCAAACATATCCTATTATATGTATGCGGATGACACACAAGTGTATATCAAGGTTGAATCCCTGGAGGACATCAAGCAACTAAATGAGGCTTTAAAAATGACACTAAGATGGCTAACCAGCAACCACCTGAAGCTCAATGCACAAAAAACGGAATTCCTTTTGATCTCTCCTCCGAAGAGCCACTCGGAGGTAGAAGAATGGACCAGACTGATCACAGCTTTAAACTGCACCCCTACGCTAGTGGAATCGGCGAAATCATTGGGAATCACATTAGATAAAAATCTAGACATGAAAGCACACATCAATGCAATGGCAAAAAATGCCCGCTTTCATCTGAATTACTTAAGGAAGATGAAACCTTTCATCTCATCAGCAGATCTCAAACTGGCAATTCAATCACTAGTTATCTCAAGAATTGAATACGGATGTACAACCTTAGCAGGTCTACCGAAAATTTCTACTGCACCTCTAAAAGCATGCCTCAATGCAGCAGCAAGGCTCATTACCGGATCGAGGAAATTCGACCACATCTCCCCACATCTAAAAGCGTTAAACTGGCTACCATACGAAGCCAGAATCCATTTCAAGATGGCATGTGTCACCCACAAAGCACTACATTACAAAACACCAAGATATCTGGCCCAGAATATTGAACTGTCGGGAGGAGTCAGACCAACCAGGAGCGCCAATGCGCTGATACTGAAACCACCCATTTTCCAAAAAAAGAAAACATACGATAGAGCCTTCTCAGGGGCAGCACCCAGAATATGGAATTCACTCCCTCCAAATATCAGGAAAATGACTAACACGACAGCATTCAAAAAGGAAACTAAGATCTTCTTAATGAGTAAATTCCTTACATAGCCAGGAGATGACCTTCAATGACACTGCATGCTAAACTTCTCCCTACGGTCTTAGAAAAGAAGAAAGTGAGAGTCGCTAACTAGATGGGAACTAGCCTCAAGAGCCTTATGGACCCAAAATCGAGAAGAAGTATATAAAAACAAAGAAAAATGCCTGAACTATATCCAAAGGAATACAATGGTCAAATATAATAGAAGAGCCGTAGAGGCTAACTGAAAGTACTTATAATGTGTAAACTGATGTCAAATACTAGACTATACTAGAATATGCTACGATATGTCCCTGATAGACCTATACAGATACTACCTCATAGCAATGTAAATGTATACGTTATTGAACTTGGATTGAACTTTTATCTGACCTTCATCTATCTACCTCATAGCAGTGGGATATGCTACCATATAGCTACATATTTACCTACCTCACTAACTATATAACAATTTATATGTATCATTTGCGAATTATATACCTCATGTATATGTCATTGTGAAGCGCTCTGATACCCAAAGGTCACGTTCGCGCTATATAAAACGCTCTAAATAAAATAAATAAATAAAATAAAATGTATTCATGATTACCGAAGGCAAACTATCAAAATTCAAATTCTATCAATTGATGAGCTGGGTTAATTCCCTACCAAAAGGAAAACGCGACAATGAAGACCTTGAACTTGAAATGACAAAAATAACACCAATAAAGAAAGAAATTTCAAAATGGTATTGGACCTTCATTGAATCAGGAGAAAAAAACTTCTTAGTCCTGGAAACAATATGGAGAAGAGATCTGCCTGATCAAGATTTAGACTTACAATCTATCTGGAAGAAATCTACGGAAAAATATTGGTCCTGTGTAAAACCAGCCTCTCTAAAAAGGAATCACTTATTCTCACTACACAGAGCATATTGGACCCCAAAAAGACTGTCTAAATTTAAAGATACAAATATAAAATTATGCCCCAAGTGCGGAGAGGCAAAAGCAGATGACATCCACATGTTTCAGAAATGCCCTGCACTCTCCCCCTACTGGATCGAGATTGGTAAGACACTAACCATGATAATGGGAACCCGTATAACTGTAAGCACCCCTCTTATTATCTTTGGGATATATAACAGTGAAAATGTTATGGGTAACTTAAGCAAAAATCAGGAAAATCTGATGTTCATGTTGATTCTGCTAGCACGAAGGGAGATCTGCATTAATCTACAAGACATTTTTAACATTAACAATAAACGTCTGTTCGCCTCAGGAGTCTATGCTACAGCGACGATAACGCAAGTACAGCAGGTTTGCTATACTCTGTAAAAGCCAAATCACTTCCTTATTGTTACAAATGTATTACTCTACTTTAGCCACTATCACTGTACACACTGTACACACAGGGGTGGGCACCAAACGCTTACAATTATCTCACGTACACATGTTCACAGGCCATTCCCTCAACCTAGACAATCCGTGCACAACTTTGGTTATCGCCAACCATTAGACTAACGGGGGATTATTAATCCTCTTTTCTCTAATGACACCCAGCACTTGTGTAGCCCGACCAATTCGGTACAAAAGGGGGTGGAGATGGACGAGCATCGGAACCAATCAAACACTCACACCCAGTCAACAGATCTGGGTTTAATCCATCACCGTTCTTTAGCCCACTCTGCCACCCCAGTTCAGACATGGCCATATGCAAATCAGTCTGACCCTGTGCCTCATGGGAACAGTCCAGCCCGAACTGCCAAGCCATGCCTTCCCTGGACCTTTTGTACTGCTTTGTTCGCCATAAGTTGGCAGGGTATGCTCAGACGGATAAGACCGAGGTCTTATTTTTTAACCAACCTTCTCCTCTAACCTCTAATTTAGGTTTGCCTGAGGAATTGGGCCTTGCCCCTCTTCCCAAGGATTCAATTAAGAATCTGGGCTTCAGATGGGACAATTGTTT
This sequence comes from Lissotriton helveticus, assembly GCF_964261635.1. Classification (NCBI taxonomy): domain Eukaryota; kingdom Metazoa; phylum Chordata; class Amphibia; order Caudata; family Salamandridae; genus Lissotriton; species Lissotriton helveticus. The sequence goes on along the minus strand of NC_136063.1, from coordinate 781,198,294 downwards.
GTCCCTGGCCGCTCAGGTTCAGACAGTCTCAGCCGCCTGTTATGGCAAAATTAAAACGATAAAAAAAATTCATTGACTATTTGCCTAGCGCTACTCACAAAACTGTGGTCCATGCGTTGGTTACTTCGCACCTCAACTATGCGAATGGATTACATCTGTAAGACGCCGCGCATGCCGAGATTTCAGGAGCAGATACCCTATCACAGGTGCCGTTCCCCACGATTTCTACTTTAAATTCGGGTCTCTACTTGACCAGCGGCGGGCGGAGTACACGATCGATCACGGTACCTTGGAGGTCCTCAACGTGGGAGCACTTGTATATGCGTCATTGGATTCATATTTGCTTTTGGACCTGGATTGTATTATATGAATAAGAACTACTTGAGACGACGGCTAGTAAGGCTCACTTCATTCAGATATTAAGGATACTACATTTGACGGTACAGACCATTGTGCTGAGCCTTTTTCAATTCGACTATCGAGTCCAGCCCCTTTTACTTTGCAAGTATTCACCCTGACGAAGTTCCCAAAAGGCAAAAAGAGGAACGAAACACGTTGGCTGTGCCTATGCTTCACGAATACTTTTTGAATAAAGAAGAATTTACGTAAAAATTACTACTGCTACTGACTTTATTCGAGTGCACCTTCCATTCTGTTTTTGGATTATATCTGGGTCTTTCAGTGGGCCTGCTCCACAGACTCCAGACGGTCAAAAATGCCACGGCCCGCCTAGTCTGCGGCGTCCCGCTTAGGCAACGCACATCTCCCTTCTTGCGTAAACTGCATTGGCTCCCCATTGCCAACCGGATCGAGTTTAAAGCTTTGACATTGGCCTTTTGGGCAGCCAAAGGTCTGGGACCAGCGTACCTCAGGAGGAGACTCCGTCCCTATAGCCCTACGCTCTAACACTAAACATCTGCTTGTTACCCCCAGATAAAAAAAAACTAGATCAGGAGGCAAGTCATTCGAGGTGGGTGCCGCTCAATGTTGGAACAAACTTCCCCTCACCTTCACCAGATCCAGTCTGAACTTGAGTTTCGTAAATCTCGCAAGACCTGGCTATTCAGCCGCCAGGACTAGTCAGCGCTCTAGCTCTGCTCCGCTTTCTGTCTGCTGTTAGCGCCGGGACACCCCGTTGGAGTAGCTGTGCGCTTAATAAATGCCTTATTATTATCATTATTATTATAGACTTTAGCATAAAAGTATAGGGCTCCATCTGTATTCCAAAGGTAGTCCATTATGAGAAATCTCTTATGTTAATTAAAGTGAATCCATACCTTAGTGGTGTATTTGGTATTAAAACAAACAAATTGATTGTATACAAAGTAATGTAGAGGAAAAAAAAAAAACACACGTCCCAGGACCCCCATTACATCAATCCTTCTTCTTTCAATCTTTATTCGGTTTAAAAAACCTTGTAAGATACAAACATACAATCATAATACATCATGTTGCAATATAATACATAATGAAACAGTAGCAATGGGTAAAATATCAACACATTTCCTTTGCATAAAATACCTAAAATTCAGTTCATTTTTCAAGCCATCCACTTAATTGACTAGATCGTGATTGGCCCCTCTAGTATACAGAACACTAAATATTCAAATTTGATAAAAAAATAAGTTAAACATCTGTTTTGTTAAAAAGAAGAATACACATCAGGACAGTAAGCAAACAACATTTAGCAGCTGGTCAATAACGTAAAAACATGGTAAAGTGGCCTATTTCATTAGGTTTTTAGGTTTTTCATCCTCCTAATCAAGGCTACACATAGGAGAAAACGACTTAGGCTGAACACAATCGGTTGTGCAGTGTCAACCTTAAAAATTCTAAGTCCAACCTTAATTTGTCTGAAGCCTAGCCTTTTACAGATTGGCTTGAGCCATTTTTTCCTGGCTCTTAGGTAAGCTGGGCATATAAATAAAACATGGGACTCATCCTCTTTCAACCTCATCTCGCATAGCTCACATATATTAGAGCCAGCGGCCCCGGCCAACCCCTTATTACAGGTCCAGCTGGTTGTCCTTTCTTTTAGTTGTAAGATACCATACCGGAACTTTAAATATAGGCTTTTGGCCAATGGGGGGTGGATTTCATCCATAAGGGGCTCTAAATACATAGTCATTTTAATTTCGAAAAATTTCGAAGTTAGGGTCCCTGTTCTGGGGTTTAATAACTCTGAGTCTCTGATGTAATCCCAGTACCTTTGCTTCAAAATCTTTTTTGAACTATTTGTGAGGGAATCAGGATCAAACCAAAAATCACTTAGCCCTACATCAATCCACTCCCCGCAAGGCGCGCTACTATATAGGCAACAGGAAATACATCACGAGTTCACACAACACTATACTAATCTATACAAATCCGCTGCCACTGCATTACCCGATGAGATTCATCAATATCTCACAGAAATCACCCTCCCCAAAATAACCCCAGACCGAAGAATAGAACTTGATGCTCCAATCAATCCAAGACGAAATTCAGGCAGGTATACGCACTTTAGCCACAGAGAAAACCCCAGGCCCTGATGGTCTGCCAACTGAATTCTATAAAGCCTATGCTACGCTATTAGTACCCCAGTTAAAAACGGTATATGAAGCCGCACTGTTGGCCTGCACACTCACAGACACGCAACATGAAGCACTATTTATCTCGCTCCCTAAACCGGATAGAGATCCAGCCCAATAAGGCTCATATAGACCACTGGCACTCCTTAACACAGACTACAAGATTTTAGCCTCTATAAACGCAGCGAGATTGGCACTGTTGGTAAAACCACAAGCACATTCCGACTAAAATGGAATTGTGCCGACCCGAAATAACTCTTTAAATATTCGAAGATTCTTTAGACTTTAAGAGTATGCTGCATGCACCTGGCCTAATTCTGGCTGCATGGTCCTTGATCTAGAAAAGGCCTTCGATTCCCTTGAATGGCCCTACATTTCGCTGCGGTCCTGCCCCACAGGCAGTGCAATATCAGAGAGCTTGGCCATAAATAGGGGCACCAGACAAGGATGCCCCCTGTTATTTAAGTTCGCTATGATGCCACTGGCCATGCAGCTGTGTGGGGGAGGAGATACCTGGGGCATACCACTGGGAGACGGAATGCATGTGGCTTCCCTATATGCGGATGATCTCCTGCTGTATATCAGGGACATGAAAAATGTACCAGAGACTATAGCAGAGACTTTACGACAATTTGCAGTATTCTCGTGTCTGAAGGTGAACTGGAACAAGTCGTGCCTGTAACCCTTCAGGACTGAGGCCCAGAATCCTGACATCCTGGTAAATGAAGTACTCATTAGCTGGCAACCAAACTCTTTTCGATATTTGGGCATTTTCGCATATCATAGTCCTGCTGACATTTTGGAGGGTAACCAGTCCCAAATCAAATTTTGGAAAACATTCCCCTTAAATGTGATGGGTAGAATAGCCTTGACCAAAGTGGTGATATTAACTAGACTGCTACACTACTTTGCAAATCTTCCCATCTATGACCCGACCAAATGGTTCAGGGAACTGGAACAAATAACCAGTGATTTCATTTGGATCAAAGGTTGCCACAGAACAGCACTCTGGAAACTGCACGCATCTACAGACAAAGGAGGGTTGGCGGTCCCAAATATGGAGCTTTACTACCTAGCCGCACAGCTGCAATGGGCAACAAAGTGGCTGGCCGGTTTAAACTTAGCTGAAACTGGCACAGCCAGCATGGGCATTATCCCAGATCTATCACTTGTTCCACCCAATGGCAAGACCCCCCACCCTGTCACCGACCTGGCCGGACCTGACCTATCAATGTCATAGACGCAGTTTATACCTCACCAGGCACACAACTCCCTATGCACCTGCACTTCCCCTCCTTCGCACTCCGAGGAATACAAGAGGCACCTCAAGCGGTGCGCTTGTGCCCTGGCATGCCGATGAGGTGCAAACCTTGGGCGACCTGTATGAAAATGGTGTGCTGCTGCCTTTTGATGGGTTGGCCAAGGAGACCGACTTGCTGGCAGGCCAATTCATACTATATAACTCAATTAAAAGAGCACTAATGGTGGCATGGGGAGATATGAACACTGAACCCCAGCTGCATCTGGTGATTCAATACTTGCACGTAATGGAAACGGGAGCCACATTACCTATTGGCTGACAGAAGCATTCCTACTACATACCCTGCAACCCCGACATATTTGCGCACAAAATGGGAAGAGGAGAGGGGAAGCCCATGGACAGAGAAGGAATGGGACACAATCATAGCAAGTATGACACAAATCCCAGGAAACGCTACATTTTGCATTATACAGACATATTATTCACAGGGCATATCTGTCACCAGATAAAATAAATAAATATTTCCAACTTACTGACTCTGCATTCTTCCGCTCTAATCGGAGGGGAACAGTCTTCCTCCACATGCTGTGGTCCTGCCCCTCACTGCGCTTGCATTGGCAGAAAGTAACAGGCCTGTTGGAGTGTATGGATCTCCCACACTTACACACATGGGAGGAATGTTTATAGGGAATAATCCCTGTGTCCAAGAAACAAAGCCACCTCCAGATTCATAGATCTAGGGCTTATAGTCGCAAAAAGGTTAGTCACATGAAGATGGAAAAATAAGCATCCCCCCCCACTCCCGACAACTAGAGGCGCTCGCTCCTGGTCTGGGCCCCAGCAGAAAGCACCGCATAACCCAGAGAAGAGGTAGCCGGCCTACGCAAATACCCCATTGTGTAATGCTGGGACATGGAAATAGTGGAGCTACAACACACGAGGCATGAATCAGAGGGGACTAATTCACAAAATGAAATGATGTTAGGAAAATGGGAATGATGTCAGAAATGAAATAGAATCCCGATTAATGCATAATCCAGGTACTGGATACGAATAGACTAACACCGCTGATTTGGCGTTACATTCAAAAGCAAACCCGGGGTACAAGCACATAAAAGCTGTTGATACGTCGACTCACATTTGACAGACACAGAGGGGGAGGAGCTGGGCAATCCCATGATGCAGATACCAAGATGGAATTGATTGGTTTAGGGGTGTTGATTTGTTGGTTTATATTTAATTTATGTTAGCGTTGCATTGTTCCAATCTGCATAATAAGGGCAAAAGAGGATCAGTGAAACCTATTGACTATTAGTTGCCAGGTATGCTCATTATATTTTAGCGATACTACAGGAATGTTGCTTACCTCTTCAATTTTGTTTCTCACTATTTCGCTGTATACCAGAACACAGTATCTCAGGTATTTGAAAGCTGCCTAGAAATAGTAATGTATCAGACCTGTTAAGCCCGTATAATTTAATACAACAAATGCATGTCAAGTGCTGACATTTAATCTGTAATATATATCCTGTAAACAATATGCTTGTATGTAACAAAAAATGCTAATAAAGAAAACAAAATTTAAAAAAGAAGTCTGCTGCAATGGTTGTCTTGAGTAAAAGGGAACACTAACTTGATTGGCTCTAGCGTCCCATCAGTGCCCGCTATAGCAGAAAAAAAGACAACCTTGGGCACAAGGCTGCATTACTCTAGATCTTTGTAAACTCTTTGCTGCACCAGAACAAAGACTGACCAGGAACAGGAATAGAAAATGTTCTGTAGGAGTGGGACCAAACAGACCCTGCTGCTGTAGTCTGTCATAGAAAAATGAGGCATTGTTCACAACACATGGAGAGATGACTAAAACCTACATAGAGATCATCTTGAGGGAAGAACTTGCCCAGGAGAGTTGCAACAAAGTTTGTCGGAAGAAGACTTGAAACAGTTTCTGTCTTTGTAATTGGGCCAACATTTCTTGGAACCCTCTTGTAGACTGGGACAATAAATTATTCCCTCAGTTGGGCAGATATAAACTGGATATAATATTTATGGAAAACAGCAGAGGGGGAAATTAACTGGAAACATGTTGATGATGTTTTTGATCCCAGGTGCCCTAGACACCATTGATGTCCTAAAAGTACTCAAACTTTCTTCCAGTGAGTAGGATTGTGTAGTATCCTCAGGTTATGTCTTTATGTTCCTTTTCACCTCGTAACTAGCTGCTCAGCCAGTGTGAGTGTTCCGTGTAGAATGTTTGTGTGATTGACATATGTAGAATGCTTGGGTGTCTGGTGTGAGTGTTGTCAGTTGGAAGATGGGCTGAGCAGCTAACATGATGCTCCTGGTGGGGGCTTGCTGTAAATACTTCCTAAGGACTTAAGAAACTACATGAATTACATCTAGGCTACGTCTACTATTTCTCCTGAAAACGTGGGGCCAGCCCACTACATTTTGGCAACGGTCTTGATGGGATTTATCCTCACTCAACATGCCAACCAAGAGAAGTTAAGCTAAAGCTGATGGGTCTAAGAAGTAAGGAATTCGAAACAAGTAACAAGAAACTCTATATAAAGAATCTGGTCAAGCATGCCTTTCAGCCCCACCAGTGTCCACTGCACCGGACAGCCCCAACCCAGGCATGCTGTGCCCTGATCTATGTTCTTTCAACACCTGGAAATACATTATCTAGGCTGCTTACATCTTGCAGAAGATCTTGTGCTACAAGAAACACCTACAGTGCGTCTGGGAGTGAGATCATCAGTGGCTGCGGCTGCCTATGTTTCTTGCTCTGGTGGGGAGTGAAATGCATCTGTTTTGTGTAAGACTGTTTTTCTGCAAGTTCATCATCTTTGACTGTTTTCAAGTTTGAGACTTTCCTTAGTGTAGGCTTTGAATGTGTGATTACTACTCAGCGTTCCTCCGTGCCAGTGCAACACCGGTGTAAACTCTACTTGTACCGGTTTACTTTCTACCTTTAGCGTTTTTAAAGTTATACGGCTGGACTATACTTTTATTGCTTTGTTTCCCTGCCTGCTGCATGGAGGCCGTCATGGTGAGAAAGGAAAATGCTACTTACCAGTATGCATCTGTTCTTGTCATGTAGAGCTGCAGAGTTACACACTGTTGCATAAATCGCCTTCTAGTGTTGGGCCAGGATGTTTGCACTTGTTTTTGTCCTGAAAAGTTCTTTGGATGTCACAAGATAGGAGACTCCTCCTTTGGATCACATTGCGCATGGGCATCGGCTCCATCTTCAGATTGTTTTTCGCCATTAGGGAAATGACGGAGCTTTGTAAGAAAAAAGGAAGGATGTCCATGTAAGCTGTACCTAATTAAGATAATACTTGGGGCGTGGCTTCGACGTGCAGCGGAATGGCTGCTTGTTAGAGCAGCTCCGCCGGCTGAAGCTAAAAAATCTGATATTATCCGTCACTGACGTGCAGATTCCTGACCCTGTGTCACTGAAATGCTGTGAGACACGTTTGGTGCCTGCGTTGCAGCTGAAAATCACTTGAGCTCGCTGTGAGGAGACGGGCGTATCGGTGCTCCTGTGGCATGGCCTCCTGCCCTATTTGAATATGTGGAGCCGGGACCTGGTGTAGGTGCTGCCCCCCCCGGAGGCCGCGATCGTGGTGCGGGCTGAGGGGCACTGGATCCGTGCCGTACTAGTGGAGTGGCATCGGGGTGCTGCTTTGCGCCTCGGGACTGTCTACGGCGGCGAGATTTGGAGACCCCAATATGAGGTGAGCGAGCCACGAAGTGAGCGGACGTCCCCGAGTGCTAGAGCGGAGCGCGAGGAATCTGAGTCTGCTTCCGGACGCCGCCGGTTGGAGGGACGGAGCGGGTGGCTGGTGAGCTGTTGGCTGCTGCGAAGCGGTGCAGTCCTGGCTGCGGTGCCCCCAGGCCCAATTCTGCTCACCTGCTGGGTTGGAGGGGCCCCTTGTTTGGACCAACGCTGGAGGAGAGGTTACTGGCAGATCGGCCCGGCCGCCATTTTGGGAAAGATGAAAGCAGCGCCTCGGGGCACGGAGGATGGCCATATTTTGAGGTTTGAGGTCCCTGAAACACGCAGGCGGCAGCCCAGTGCCCATTGCAGGGGTCCAAAACAGTGCATGGCCTGGCAGAGGACTTGGTGTATATGGGCATGCTGCCATCATGTGAGTGCATGGAGCGCTCTGTGCTGATTGTGGTCGATTTGAGAGTTCCCAAATAGCATATTTGGGCTAGGGTGGCTCACAAGCTTACATCCTCCCCCACCCCTGCTCCCCCCTCCCTCCTGAGGAGGACATTAAAACGATGTTTAAAGAATAAAAAAACAGCCTGCAGGGGATTGATTCCAAAATTGATTCCCTTGCAGAAAGAATGGACAGGATCACCATCGGGTGGAAAAACAGTAGGGCTGTGTGAGCGTGCTTGAGACCAGAGTCACAGAAACGGAGGAAGGCCAGACAGATGGACAAGAAGCTGGATGGATGCCGTGCTACAACTCATTAAACAGAAGAATGAGGATTTGGAAGTGAGATCCAGGAGGAACAATGTTCACATTACGGGAGTTGCGGAAACTACAGACATACAAAATATGAAGAAGTATGTGGAGGAGATGATGCAAGACCTGTTTGGACAGGACCTCTCCGCAATGTTCCTCATCGAGCATGCACACCGTACGTTGGGTCCGCGCCCGAGACCCGGAGCTCCGCCACGACCGATCCTGGCGAGAATATTAAACTACAGGGACAGAGATACGATCCTGCGGCTGGCTAGTCAGAGAGGTGCCATTCAATACAAGGGAAACAACATAGCCCTGTACCCGGACTTCACACTACAGGTGCAGACCGCCCGCAGAGTTTCTACCGGCTAAGAAAATATTCCAACAGATAGGAACCAGGTACGCCCTGATCTACCCAGCCACGTTGAGAGTCGGTAAGCCCAAGTTCTTCACTGACGCTAAGGCAGCCCTGGCGTACGCTAAGCAGATGGCAAAAGAATACAGACAACAAACACCGGCGGCTGACTCGCGTTCTGAAAGGACTTTGAGCGATAATGACTGAAGAGACGGACATGGTCGATGGAACTGCAGATAAGTACATATATAGCGTGATGTGATATGTTTAATAGTGAGATAGGTTTGAGACTGTTTGGGGCGGCTATACGTACCAAACGGTATTATGCCCACTGACGAGGAAGGAGGATTAAAGTTTGTTGTGTTTAATTGGGTACCTTTACATTGTGATGCGGGGGAATGGGACAGCACGTCCTGACTTTGGCCACCCTGCCTAAAGAGCAGGGGAGTATCGCTGACGAGCTCTTGCATACCCCAACGGGATGAGTCCCTTGTGTTCACGACTGTGGACGGTTAGGTTTTGGTCTTCGGTGTTGGGGTGGGTGAAGTCACAACCTGATTGGGGGGTTGGTGTGGGTGGGGGGGGGGGGGGGTTGGGGTGTTAAGTTGTGTAAGTTGAATCTGCCATGTATTGCATTACACGGTCTGACTGCTTTTTGTCTGTGTTACGCGAATGCGACCGCCTCGAACACACCACCCAGATTGGGTGTATAGGAACACATCCAGATTATATGGGCTCTAGTGCAACAAATACTCACGTGACATTGCTTAAATGTACATCCTGGAATATTAGGGGGTTGAGTGATCGTAGGAAAGTTAGATTGGTTTAATCCTACCTGTTGAGACGGGGTTGACATTTGTCTGCTGCAGGAGACGCATCTTCCGATGGCAGCGGTGAATGCTCTCCGTGGCGCCAGATGGAGTGAGATTGCAGTAGCGGGCTATTCAAGCTACTCTAGGGGGGTAGCCATCCTTTTACGCAAGGGCCTGCACAAGAAAACACACCATTTAGATGTAGACAGGGCGGGCAGATACATCCTCTTGCAGGGTACGCTATACAATACCCCACTGTTGATGGTGAACGTTTATGGCCCGAACACGGACAGTCCAGAATTCTTCCAACATATTTGTCAAAAGATACAGTCACTGGGCTCGATGGCAATTCTTTGGGGTGGAGACTTCAATGTGGTATTGTCGGCCACGCTGGATAGGCAAGGGGTGTCTCGAGAGCATCATCCTAGATCTGCACTGGCGCTATCGGACATAATCTTAGACCTACATCTGATTGACTCCTGGAGAGCGATGCATCAGACTGAAAGAGGGGGCACATGTGTGACATCACAGGGGGTCGTGGTCACGACTAGATTATTGGTTGGTATCGAGAGATATACACTCTTGAGTCTTAGATGTCACTCACTATCGAAGAGCTTTCTCTGACCATGCGCCAGTGGCGCTGATGTTGAAGATCCCTGAGCCATACACAGCCATTTGCCTGGAGGTTTCCATCGGGAGCACTACAAGACCAGGTCTAACGGGAGGAACTAAGGGACAAAATAGAGGAATATTTTGAGTTGAACGATAGGTCGGTAGATTCACCGGGAGTATTCTGGGAGGCGTTCAAGGTAGTAATCAGAGGAAGATGCATAGCTTTAAAGACTGGGGTTCTTAGGGACATCCGAAATACTTTGCGAAGACTGGAATCAGATATCGGGGAACTAGAGAGGGACTTCCAGGCTAATCCCTCCCCTTCCACATATGCCCTTATCAGGTCAACCCTGACAAACTTTCAGGAAGAGGCAGTGAGGTAGACGGCCTACCTACATAAGTATGCCCAAGCTAGGAGGTATGGAGAAGGAGACAGGGCAGGCAAGACGCTGGTGGGCCTCTTACGCACCCCATGAGGTGCGGAGTATATAACGGAACTGAAGTCCGCTGAAGGGCAGATGGCCAGGATGCCGCAAGATATCCTGTCCACTATGTCCAGTTATTATCGCAACCTACATACGTTCACCACAAACCCTCCAGAGGAAAACATAACAAACTATTTAGACACGGTGGCACTCGCGTGGTTCAATAATGGGGCCCGTGCATACATGGACCTACCGATCGTGGTGGAGGACATACGCCAAGTAATTAGCGGCATGCCAGCGGGCAAGGCTCCTGGAGCGGACGGCTTAACAGCCACCTTTTACAAGGAATATGCTGATGTCCTCGCACCCCGTCTATTACACGTATATCAGGAGGCGTTAGAGACGGGCATAGCCCCCCTACTCTACGAGAGGCAATGATTATAGCCTTATTGAAACCTGAAAAAGACCCCACCTCCCCTGACTCGTATAGACCATTATTGCTGATAAATCTTGATGCTAAGATTTATGCAAAGCTCCTGGAAAATAGATTACAGCCGATGCTCCCACAGATCGCACTCCCTGATCAAACCGGATTCATCCCGGGGAGATGCACCGCGCATAACTTAAGAACATTATTCGGCACCCTACATTAGCTGGCCCTTCATGTGCTTGCCATGGCGGCATTGCTTGACGCCACAAAGGCCTTTGATTCGTTAGAGAGGAAATTTCTATTGGTCTTGTTGGTCTGCATGGGACTAAGCCCAACATTCATCAAACATATCCAAATTTCATATGTAAACCCCACGGCGAGAGTGAGAATTAATGGTCAGTTGTCGGATCCCTTTGATATCACACGCGGCACACAGCAGGGTTGCCCCTTGTCGCCACTGCTCTTCGCCATCGCCACTGAACCTTTGGTGGCACGACTTCACCAACATCACACACACAGGAGCATAGGCTTTACGTCCAGGGGACTTCTAATTTCTATGTACGCAGACGACATGACCATATACATGGTTAACCCTAAAGATAACTTTAACGAATTAATGAGGGAGGTGATACGCTATGGAGGTCTTACAGGAATCCAGATTAACTGGGCAAAGTCCACAATGCTAGCACTCACGGATGAGACAGACAAATGCGACACTGACTACCACATACGATGGGTAGATTCGGAGACGCGATATCTGAGCATTGTCATGACATATCTCTACAAGAACTATGGACGGCAAATTATGGTAGGGTTATGGACTGGATCGAAACCAAGGTTCAGAGATGGAAGAGACTGCCACTTTCACTTTTGGGGCGCATAGCAATTGCGAAGATGATCATATTGCCTAAACTGCTATACCTCTTCGAAAATTTTCCAATGCCACTCAATGTCCACTTCTTTAAAAGACTCAGGACAGTGGTGCTGGAACTTGTTTGGGCGGGCAAACAGCCTCGAGACTCTTGGAGCCTGCTGACACTGCCCTTTGAACAAGGGGGGCTGTGTGCCCCATATTTCATCTCTGAGCCCTACACTTTTCAACGTGTACATGGCCCCACTGGAGAAGAGGGTCAGCTCGGACGGCGTGTCAGTCATCAACTACGCCGACGACACTCAGCTGGTCGTTACTCTTTCCCACCCTCACCACGCTCCTTCCGACCTCCACAGCTGCCTTTCCGAAGTCCACCGATGGATGAATCTCTCCTCCTTGAAATTGAACGGGTCCAAGACCGAGATCCTCCTGATGGGCCACAATGGGCCCTCTTTACCATCTTACCTTTGGCCCAGGTGCCTAGGGGACCCTCCCGCACCCAAGGAAGAGGTCAAGAGCCTTGGTGTGTGGATTGAGAAAGACATGAGTTTTAAAACCCAGGCAAAGAGAACCGCAGGGACATGCTTTGGACTACTCAGAGCCTGCAGGAAGATCTTTCCCCTGCTCCCAGAGACCGCAAGGAGGCTCCTCATCCAGGGTCTAATCCTGGCAAGATTAGACTACTGTAACGCTATATACTTGGGAGCCCCTGAAGCCACCTTGAACTCACTGCAGAAAGTCCAAAATGCCGCAGCCCGCCTACTTACGGGCACACCTGGAAGATCCTCCGCCAGGCCGGCCCTCAACTCTCTCCACTGGCTCCCAGTCAGAGAAAGGGTCCTGTTCAAAGCCCTCTGTCTGGCCCATAAAACACTCAACAACAACGGTCCCCCTCTTCTGAAAGAACTTTTAATCCCATACAAAGCAGAGAGGGATCTCCGGTCCAATGCAGAAAACCTCATCGCAGTCCCTAGAGTGAGAAAAGCTAAGACCGGTGGCCGTCGCTTCTCGGTTCACACGGCGAAACGATGGAACCAGTTACCCCGAACACTTAGGACAGAACCGAACTATCTCCAGTTCAGAAAGACCTTAAAGACCTTCCTTTTCCCGCAAATATAATCCCACTAGTCGGCTAAAACCCCTGGAGAAGCAGATCAGCGCTGGGATGCTCTTCGGAGTTACTACGCGCTTTACAAAACCATTAAATAAATAAATAAATAAATAAATAAATTTTGAACTCTATGCCTATAGTGCGCAGGCACAGTTCTTGCTTTTTTGACATCACCTGACGCCATTTCAATCGCATGTGGCGAACGAGATGGACAGAGTCGCTCCAACCCCGCTGAATGTAGCGGTATATAAGTGTTGTAAACGTCCTCATCAAGAAATAGACACAGTTGAGGCGACACGATGGGCATGGCGTGGTATAGCAAAAAGGGCAGGAGTTAGTGAATTATATGCACCATCTATGCCCTTAGTGGGGAACCCCGCTGTTCCCTCCATTGACGGACAAGGCTACAGCACATGTGCGGCGAACAGACGCCCTCATTATCGGACACATTATTATACTACCAGATTAGAGCGGCTTGTAAAGCGCGCTATATTGACTACCTTCGGGAGCCGCAGGCTCTTCCTGCGCTTGAAAATGTCTTGTCTAACTCCGCCCCAAAGAAATTGATTACACGTATCTACAACATCACGCAGAGCACAGCTCTACTATCGACACACACTTCAAAAGCAGATTGGAAGCGGGACATTGACACATCGATCACAGATAAACAGTGGGAGTATAGCTGCACGCAGCTGAAACATTTGTCACAGAATTACAGACTCAGACTAATTCATTTCAATTTTTTGCACAGGGTGTACTGTACACCGGTACAGCTATGCCGGATGGGCCTGTACTTGAACACTGCCTGTTAGAGATGTGGACGACTAGACGCAATGTTCCTCCATTTGGCGTGGTCCTGTAGACTGGTAGCAAAATTCTGGTTAGAGAAGGTTAGGCACATTGGGGATATCACGGCTGTTCAGGTTCCACCCACACCATTTGTAGTGTTATTGGGATGTGTTATTGGGATGTGTCCAGGAGGTCCCAAAGGGTTCTCGGAAAATGGTGGCAATGCTGCTGTTGCTGGCCAAATGCCAAGTAGCGATACACTGGAAAAGATCGCGTCCACCTGCGGTGTCTGGCTGGGTACATGCTGTAACATATTATAAAGACCAATTAACCCGGTATTGGGAATTGATGGCTAGCCGCTCCAGGCCGGTGGATATTTGGGAACCATACGTTTCGTGGCTAGAGTCGGGGGGTGTTGATCATGGTTCAGGAGCCGACATGTGACGGGCATACTTCTGAAGTGACCCAAGTGCGAAGATCGCCTGTGCACTTGAGGAAGGAGGTATTTGTAAGGAAGATCGGGATATGGGATGGAGGGAGATGCTGCAGGTTTCATCCCAGACGAGAGACCATTGGGTGTGGCCAGGCAAGACGTGCGGCACTAGCCGAGGACAGACTGACCGTGCTGTTGGCAGATGGGAGGGGGGAGGGAGTTATAAATAGGTTTCCTTAGTTTCTGGCAAGTTACTATTGTGCACTATTTTTAGTCACTCCTTTTGCTGGTGTTGATAAAGATATATTATTATAGAATCTGATTTATTCTACAAACGCTGCCGGGCCCCTGGGATGTCGGCATTTAAGCTGTGTACTTAACTATAATTTGATGAAATTTCACGCTGCCGGCCTCAGGGTTGTCGGCTAAATCCAGCTGTGTATCATTGACTGGAAACAATAAACTCCTATATATAAAAGAAAAAATTAAGATAATACTGGAACAGATAAAGGTAGCCGGGGAGGAGGGTGGGCATGTGTAACTCTGCAGCTCTACATGCCAAGAACAGATGCATACTGTTAAGTAGCATTTTCCGTTCGAGGCATATGAGCTGCAGATAACACACTGTTGCATAGATTATATAGCAGTACCCCCTCTTAGCGGCGACCACCAGTATCTGTTGCAGCAGTTTGAAATAGTGTTTTTAGTACAGCCTGGCCCACAGTAGCTTGTTGTTTAGTTTGCACATCTACACAATAGTGTTTTGTGAATGTGTGCGGTGTAGACCATGTGGCTGCTTTGCAGATATCATCTAAGAGAATATTCCCTAAAAATGTCATTGAAGCCCCTATCTTTCTTGTAGAGTGGGCTTTAGGAGGAACAGATAACCTACGTTTAGCTTTGTGGTAGCAAATTTGTATACATTTGACAAGCCACCTAACTATCCCAGATTTTGATATAGGGTTGCCTTTGAGTGGTGGGGAGAAAGGCACAAAAAGTTGTTTGGTCTTACGAAAAGGTTGTGTTCTCTCAATGTAGTATAGCAATGCTCTTTTGACATCTAAGGTTTTAAGAGCTCTTTCTGTGACTGTTTGTGGCTGCGAGAAAAATACAGGCAGTTCCACAGATTGATTGAGGTGGAAGGGAGAAATTACCTTAGGAAGGAATTTAGTATTAGTTCTGAGAACAACCTTATTGTTTTTTTAAAACATATTTTATTCGTTTTTATGCATGAATTACACAAATCGTGGTCAATCAACATCCACATACATCAACCGTACTCATATTTCTGCACAGCCCAATATCTAAGGGTCTTCCAATAACTTATCAATTCAGCTCAATAGTACTCAAGCTATTCATATCCAACCATATTATACATCTCTGTACTGTGAACCATAACTTTTCCTGCAAAATTGTCCAACCCCTAACTACCCTTCCCGCTCCCTCCCACCAGTGTGTATTACTACAAGCAATCTGCTAGGTTTAATGCATGATGTGGCTACCATTTAAAGTGATCCATATTATTCTTGTGAGGCGACTGCTCCCTGCTCATCTTAGATTTCCAGTGCCTCGTGATTTCCCTCTTAGCTAATGTTAATCCTATATCGATGAATTTGCTCGTCACTTTAGTCTTGGATGTGTGCGGGAACCAGTGCAGTATGCAGGTTGCGATGTCAAAATGTATCTGCCGTTCCGTGATCTCTTTTAACACATCTCCTACGTCTTCCCAGTATTCCTCCAGCTTAGGACATCCCCATAGCATATGTTCCAACTCTACCCCTTTCGCTCGCACACCGAGGGCATGCCGCGTCCTCTGCCTTAAAATACTTACTGATCTTATCCGGGGTTAAGAATGCCCTATGTAGTATAAAGAAATGCACTAGCTGGTACCTTGCAGTCCTCATGCTTTTCCACGCCCTACGTATTATTTGTCGCCATGCTGTCTTTGGTATAGGTTTCCCGATGCCCACTTCCCATTTTGACTTCAGTGTGTCCAGTGGTACCAGCCCTTCATTCAGCATTCTAGAATACAGGCACGTTACCGCCTTAAAGGTCCCGGCCGCCATCACCATGTATTGGCATGCCATTGTCGTTGTGGGTTCTGTGAGCCCCTCCCTCCAGTGTGCCCGCAGCGCAGAGACCAGCGCAGCATGCATTAAGAACCCTCCTCTAGGCAGGTTGTACCTCTCCTGCAATGCTTGATAGGGTAGTAACTCCCCGTTCTCATATAGATCCCCAAGTACCTGGATCCCCGCCTGTTCCCAATCTAATAGTGGTGTCCAGTCTCCCCCATGTGGTAATGCTGTGAACATTCCCAGCGGGATTTCAGGTGCATAGGGATGTAGCACTCCCGCCCTATGCTGAGAGCGGTTCCAGCACAGTCGTAATGTCTTTTCCTCCGTGGATAGGTCTCAAACTTTTGTTGCATAACAATAAAGGATAGCATGTGCCGTGGGATCCCCCTGCCTCTTAAATTCTCAGGGACCCTAAATTCTTTCGCTACCGCCTGTGTCAGTACTTGTAATTGGGCGGCCAAGTAGTAGAGCTCGAAATCTGGGACCGCTAACCAGCCCTCCGCTTTTGGATGTATCAGTGTCGCTTGGGCCACTCTGTCTACCAGAGCCCCGTAAAAATCATACAATCAAAGAATTTAATGCTTTGAAGATCGAGCACGGTATCCAAATTGGTAGCGTTTTGAAGTAGTATAACAATCTAGGTAGTGCCACCATTTTCAATAACGCTATCCACCCCATCACAGACAACGGGAGACTGGCCCAAAAGGTCATATTACCCTTTAATGCTCTCACACATCTTCCTATAATCCCTTCTAACATGTCCCTGGGTCCATGAGATACGTGTACCCACAGATATTGCAGGCAGGTCGGTTCCCAGCACACGTCCCTAGATATGTTAAGTGGCAGTTCCCCAGCCTTCATTGGGAACAGACACGTCTTAGTCCAATTTACCCTTAACCCTGAAAGACCTCCAAACACGGATAACAAATTCGCTGCTCCCTCCAGGGTATCACCTGCGTCATCGAAGAACATCAGCAGATCATCTGCATACAGTGATATATACTGCTGGTTCCCCCAATAGTCCAGGCCTCTATAGCTAGTTCCCAAACTGGCTTTTGCCGCTAACGGTTCTATAGCTAGGGCAAACAATAATGGGGAAAGTGAACATCCCTGCCTCGTTCCTCGGGCCACTTGGTATTGGGGTGATATCAATGCTCCCACCTTCACTCTGGCCACTGCAGAAGTGTGCAGCACCCTTGTCCAGTCTACAAACTCCTCTCCTACTCCAAAGCGTCCTAGGGTCTTCTATAGATATAACCATTCCAAACTATCAAACGCCTTTTCTATGTCCACCGATAACACCATGGGTTGCATCGCATCAGGCTGAGCCTCTTCCAACAACCTCAGCATCCCCGCACATTAGTTGCTGTGCTCCTTGTCGGAATAAACCCGGCTTGGTCTTCATGAATCAAGTCAGTCATATGCTGCAACAAACGAGTCGCCAGAATCCTGCTCAAAATGTTGTAATCTGTGGTCAGCATTGATAACAGTCGGTAGGAAGCTGGGTCTTTCCCTTCCCGCCCTAGTTTTAATAATGGTTTTACTAGTGCCTCTCTCATTGATCCAGGGAGTCTACCTAGTTCTTTCGCCTCTTGGTAGATATCTAATAACCTCGGAGCCAGTAGGTCCACATATTGCCAGTAAAACTCCACAGGTAGTCCATCTACTCCCGGTGTTTTGCCACGGGCCATATGCTTGATGGCACTCCTAACTTCTTCCAGCTTTATTTCGCGACCCAAGCATTTCGCCTGTTCGTCTTCTAGTTGCGGGAGGAGCAACCCATCCAAGGAGGAATCAATGTCAGATTCATCTGCCTCTAATGAGCTACTATATAATGCCTCATAATACAACGAAAACCGGTTCAGGATCTCACGTTGGGTAAATACCGCACTACCATCTCTGTCCTCGAGTGCTGAAATCGACGAGCCGGGCAACACAGGGTTGGCCAGCCAAGCTAGTAGTTTCCCTGCCTCGTCTCCCTCGGTGTGCACTTTCATGAGATAGGTTTTATAATCAAAACAACGCAATCTTTCTATTTCTACTGCCATTGCTTCCTTGGCTTCAACTAATTCTGCCTGTCTTTTAGGATGCCCTGGTCTCGCAAGTTGGGCCGTTCTTAATTTTCTTTCTGCCCTGTCCACATCCTGCAATAGAACCTTCCTCACTCCCACATGTTTGCTGATGCAAACCCCTCTAATTACCACCTTAAAAGCATCCCACTCCATTGCTCTAGTGGACGCCGTGCCGGAATTTTCATTAAAATAATACGTTATCCCTTCTCCTACTTCTCTCTGGAAAACCAGGTCATTCAATGTTTCGGGGCGTAGTCGCCAAGTGGGGATAGCAGATTCTGTCGCCATCTAGTGCACCTTGAACATCGGGGGGTTATGATCAGACAGTGTCCTGGCGAGATATTCAGAGTGCACTATGGAAGGTGCCAATTGTGCTGAGCATCTAATCGGACATGTAAGTCATGCATCGCAGAAAAATAAGAGTAATCCCGGTCATGTGGGTGTTGCTTGCGCCATATATCCACCAGATCCCATCTATTTTGCCACTCCCGCCTATACCAAGCTAATCTAAGCACCGGAGAATCCACCAGAGTGGGGTGTGACCTGTCCAGTGATACATCTAAAATGGAATTCAAGTCCCCACCCAACACCACCGAGCCTGTGAGATAATGTGCCAGTGTGTCAGACAAACCTTCGAGAAAGCGCGCTTGGTCAACATTCGGTGCATATACACTGCAGAGTGCTATGTCCCTACCGCGTAATCTTCCCTCCACCGTTACAAATCTACCGTCAGGGTCAATAGTCTGTTTTGTCACCTGAAAAGGCACCCCAGCTCTTATCCAAATTAATGCCCCCCATGCAAACGAAGAGTATGCAGTGCTAAATACCTGTCCTCTCCACCTCCGCTGCAGAGCCAGGCCCTCTGCCTTGGAGAGATGGGTTTCCTGAAGCAGTGCTATATGTATCCCTCTCCTAATTAAATACGCATGGATCTTGTGACGCCTTGTCATTATGTGGAGACCCCTCACATTCCAGGTGATACAACGTAATCCGGTAACGCCCCCATCATTGTATAGTAATGTCCTCATTGTAGTTTGCACTTCCGTAAACACACTGGTGAACTCCCTAGCCCAACTGTTTCCCCAACTTCCCCGTTTCCCCACCCTCCCAAGAACAGGACCTAGAACCAAATTGCTAGTCCCCATCCAAACCATTTCAACATTCATCACACATCTAATTCCGTCAGCAGGTACTGACGGCATGCCTTATGGGCAATGAGGGGTGCTCAGTGCCAACGGGTTACTGCGTATTCTTTGAATTTACTCCTGCACTAAAACTCAGAGTAACCCGACATACCTCCCTTCCCCTGCCTACCCGTTTTAGGATCAGTAGGCCCCGGTTAATCATTCGGGCTCATCATGGCATTCCGAGGAAAACCACCTCCCCCTCATCCAACAGCAAACACCATGTCTCCTTTATAGCAATCGTGTTCTCCATGTCTTCCATCTTCCGCAGCTTTTTCGTGATACCCGTTCAAAGTACAAACCCTTATTCATCTAGCATCCCGTCTGCTGTCGCCGGTGTGATCGGTGGCAACTTTATACTTTCCACATCTGAAACTTCAACTTCCGAACTTTACTTGTCCTTTTCAGAGTCTGAGTTTTCCCGGGATTGCATCATCTTTTCTCCTGATAAGGCAGATACTGCCTCCAGCGCTTCTCGCCATTCCAATTCAGTTTGCGAAGACGATGGCCTTCGCAGGCCTCGTCTCCTGTGCCAGAGCCGTTGCGATTTGCATGGTGGTAGGGCTTCAGAGACTCCTTGGGCTCGTCTGTCCTTGCAGTCTTTTCCGGCCCTGTAGGATTCTAGCCACGACCATGCTTCCTCTGGGGTTTCATGAAAGCAGGTCTCGCCATCCAGGATGATTCTTAGTTTAGCTGGAAATAGCAAGGAGTACTAAATACCCTCCGTTCTCAGTTCTTTTTTGACTGACAGAAAGGACGAGTGGCGCCGTTGGGTCTCAAAGGTGTAGTCCGGGAATAGGTTGACCTTGCTATTCCCCACATGAAAGGGACCATCAGTGCGTGCCGTTTGAAGGAGCAGGTCTCGGTCTCGGAAGTGCAGCAGGCGTGCCACCAGCCCCTGCTGTGGTGGTTTTCTGGCACCCTGTGCGCCCGTTCCAACGTAGAAAAGGAGGACCGTCCTTCTGGAGCTACCACTGATTTCAGCCAGTCCTCTAGGTAGCGCACCATGTCTGGTCTTTCCACTTTTTCCGGTAGGCCCACTACACGGATGTTGTTCCGCCGGTTTCTACTTTCGGCATCCTCAGCGCACCTTTCCAGTGCTGTTAGGCGGTCCAGAGCATGTGTCATCGTTGCTTGTAGTGCAGTCTGTGCAGGTTCTACGTCCCGGAGTACCCCTTCCACTTGTTTCACTCTATCCACCAGCTTAGAGTGGTCCGCTCTGAGGAGGCCTAGGCGTGTTGCGACTTGTGCAATATCCTGCTGTAGAGCAGCACAGGAGTCATCAATTGCCGCCAGGATTTTATCAAATGGCTGCTGCAGTCCAGGGTCTCGAGGCGCCTCCTGTGCGCTTTGTTCACCTTGGCTCGGGGGCTCAGTGTCAGAGATGCGCTCCGTCCTTCTTTCCCCTAGGTTTTCCCATTTCGAAGATCTCCAGCGTCCCCACTTTCACACTAGAGGCCCCAACTGGTCACACCCACCCAGCCCGAGCTCTGCTTTGCTTGCAGTCCTCCCTGTGCCAGGAATCCAATCACGCTGTCTCTTCACTCCTCAGTCATCTAATTAGCTGAGGGCGGGGGCACAGGGAATCCCTGTATCTCACCCATATCCGCACTGGTTCCTCAGTCCGATGGTCAGGTGATCCCCCCCCCCCGCTCTGTCCAACCTACGGTAGCTTGACGCCTCGTTTGTGCCCAGTGACTGCTTCAGGTATTCCCTAACGTGTCCTGTGTCAGGAGCCTAAGTGGGCTAAAGCTGCCGTTCAACACTCAGATCCGGTCCTGTCCCCATAAACATAATGATTCAGGGCAGTGTCTGTCCGTTTCCGCTAGCGATGTTGGCCCACGTATAAAAGGTGTGCAGTTTATGTCATGTGTTCAGCCCAGCTTGCAGTGTTCAGGCCTGCTGTCGTTCAGGAGGGGAACCCTACTAGTGCCAGTCCGCTTCCTGTTGTATCGTAGTTGCACTGCCCCAGAGTCTCCTTCCCTCGCAGATCTCGGTTGCTCTTGGCCTTGACGCAGCTATTTCGGGCTCCGTCCCTAGAACAGTATGCCCGACAGGGGCCAACCCCCAGCTGCCTGCAAGCACCCTCCTCCCTGTCCCAGTTCGCAGGCCGCAGCGCCTCCGGGGCCACGCACCCGCCTCCCCAGAGCACGCCACACCCCACTCACCAGTGCAGTGCCGGGTGTCGTCGCTCCGTTCTCCTTCTGGTTTCCACTGCTCACCGCCACATCAATTTCTCGGTTTCACGGCTCGGCCCTGGGCAGTATTAGGTCCTCCGCTCTCTCAGGCCCAGTCGCCGCCCGCCTCCACTGCTGGTCTTTGGCTCAGATGGCCTCCCCAGTTCCGGTCGGCTCCTCCCGCACTCCTCGGTTTCACAGCTCCGGGCTCTCTCGCAAGGGGGTCTCCCGCAGTTCCCGATCTCCCGGGTAGGCCAAGCGATCACTTCCTCAGCCAGCGGGCGCCCGCGCCGCCCATGGCGATCACCGGTCCTTTGTTGCTCGTCTTTGCCGCCATTTTGTGGCGCTACCATCGGCTGTCTCGGGCTGAAAAACCACCCGCATCTTCGTTATTCCATTGTCGCACAGCACCAGATCTGCGCCTGTGCAGGACCTCTCCTTTACCACGTCTTGCCGTGCTGGCAGGGGGTCCGAGATGGTATTAGAACAGGATAAATGTGGGTTTCTGTAGCGGAGCTCAGCGCTCACACCTCTGTCCGCATCGGCTTCCAAGCCACGCCCCGAGAACAACCTTAATATGATGCATTTGCAGGAAAGGTTCCTGAATTGTTAGTGCTTGTAGTTCGCTAACTCTTCTTAGACAAGTAATAGCTACTAGGAAAGCAACTTTCCATATTAAGAATTGTAGCTCACATTTATGTAAAGGTTCAAAGGGAGATCCCATTAACCGTGTGAGAACAATGTTTAAATTCCACACAGGAGAGGGTGGTGCTCTGGGAGCAATTATTCTTTTAAAGCCTTCTATAAAGGCTTTTATAGCAGGTACTCTGAAAAGTGATAGATGCTGTCTATTTTGTAGATATCCTGTTATGGCAGCAAGATACAGTCTAATAGATGTGTAGGCTAAGTTACATCCTTGGAGGTGTAGTAAGTAGCCTATGATGTGTTGAATGGACATATCTAGGGGATTGATTTTGTTGTTGTGACAATATATTACAAAACGTTTCCACTTGGCTGCATAGCATGCTTTGGTGGTTGGACGTCTAGCTTCTTTAATAACGTTCAGGAGGAAGGTTAAGGTAACCAAATTCTAGGACCTCAGGAGCCAGATCGCAAGGTTGAGCTGAGCTGGGTCCGGGTGTCTGATCTCTCCATGGTGCTGGGTTAAGAGGCGTGGAGATAGGTATAGCTTTTGGTGCAGTACTACGGAAAGTTCCAGCAATGTGCTGTACCACGCTTGTCTGGCCCAGGTTGGAGCAACTAGAATGAGGGTTAGGAAACGTTGCTGTAGTTTGCCCACTACTAGTAGAATGAGTGGGAGAGGCGGAAAAGCGTACACAAAACTGCCTGACCAGTTCATCCACATCGCATTGCCTTTGGACAGTGGGCGTGGACATCTGGCGGCAAAGCTTGGGCATTTGGCGTTTTCGTGGGTGGCAAAGAGGTCTATCTGAGGTTGTCCCCACATCTAAAAGAACGGTTAAATAACTTGTGGATGAAGTTGCCACTCGTGGATCTGTTGTGTCTGTAGGCTTAACAGGTCTGCCATGGTATTTTGTACCCCTGGAACATGTTGGGCTAAGAGGAAAATGTTCTGAGGTATTACCCACAACCACATGCTCTGTGCTAGCTGAGAGAGTTGCAGAGTGTGTCCCGCCTTGTTTCTGTATGTAGTACATGGCTGTCATGTTGTCCGTGTGGACTAATACAGACTTGCCTGCTATTTACTTTTGGAATGCTTTTAAGGCTAGGAATATAGCTAGTAACTCCAGGTGATTGATGTGGAGTAACTTTTGTTGTGGTGTCCACTTGCCCTGCATGGTGTGTTGCAGTAGGTGAGCTCCCCAGTCGGAGAGCGACGCGTCCGCTGTTAATACTATCTGAGGAACTGGCTCTAGGAACGATCGCCCTTTGGAAAGGTTTTTGGTGTTCCACCACTGCAGAGAGCAGGGAGTACGACCGTCCACCAACACTAGATCTGTTAACTGACCTTGAGCCTGGTTCCATTGTCGTGCTAAGCACTCTTGAAGTGGACACATCTCGAGTCTTGCATGAGGCACTATGAATATGCAAGAGGCCATCATCCCTATGAGTTGCATGAGCTGGAAGGGAGTGTTCTGGTTGAAATTTTGTGAGAAGAGCTTGTATGTTTGTTACTCTGACAGGAGAGGGATAAGCTAGGGCTATTGAGGTATTTATTGTGGCACCGAGGTATTGTTGTATGTTGGACAGTTGCAGATGGGACTTGGTGTGGTTTACTGTGAACCCCAGGTCATGTAGAAGTTTGATAGTTGCATGAGTGTGTTGTACACACTGGCTGTATGAGCTGGCTTTTATGAGCCAGTCGTCGAGATATGGAAAGACGTGAATGTGCTGTCTTCTTAAGTGTGGTGCCACTACTGCTAGGCACTTGGTAAACACTTGTGGTGCTGTTGTGACTCCGAATGGGAGTACTTTGAATTGATAGTCCTGACCGTCTATTACAAACCTTAGATACTTCCTGTGAGCGGTGTGAATGGGAATGTGGAAGTATGCGTCCTTGAGATCTAGGGTAGCAAGAAAGTCGTTTTGTGAAAGGAGAGGAAGGACTTGTTGAAGTGTGACCATGTGGAAATGGTCCGATTGTAGGTATAGGTTTAAGGGTCTGAGGCCTAGAATAGGCCATAGAGAGCCGTCCTTCTTTGGAATCAGAAAGTACAGGGAGTAAACTCCCTTGTTTTGTTGGTGCTGGAGAATTGGTTCTATAGCATTTTTTGTAAGGGGGAGATTACCTCTTGCTTTAGCAGTACCAGATGACATTGGATGCTTTTTGGGTGGTATGTTTTGGATGGGGGGGGGGGGAAGGGGGGGGGAAGAGGGGGGGGGGGGTAGATGTTAGTTCGAGACAGTAACCTGCTTTACTTATTTGTCGCACCCACCTGTCTGATACGATGTTGGTCCAGACAGAAAGGAATTGTTGCAGTCTTCCCCCAAATGGAGTGGATTGTTGTGGGGAAAGTGGAGAGAAGTCATTGGGTAGTGGTGGAGGAAGATCGGGAGTTGTTAGTTTTACCTCTGCCTTTGTTATTGTTACCCCTGTAACTACCTCATTGATAACCCCCTAGTAAAGGTGGATTGGCTAGGGGTTTTGTAAGAAGTGGAGGGGCTATCTGAGGAGTCGCTTCTGGTGGTGCCTCTGTAGGATGAGTGACGAAAGGAGCGTCTTGGAGCTTGCAAGGCTCCCATAGATTGAGCTGTGTGTATCCTTTTTCATTTTTTCAAGGGATACGTCAACATTAGGGCCAAATAGCTGTTGCTCATCAAATGCTTGATTGAGGATGGAATTCTGAACTTCAGGTTTAAAAACTGAAATACATAGCCAGGCATGCCTACACAAAAGGACACTGGTGTTAATTGTCCTTGGAGCAGTATCTGCCGCATTTGGGCACAACGGATGGAGGTATTGGTGATAGTCTTACCTTCCTGTATGAGTTCATTGGCCCTATTTTTCTATTGGTCTGGGAGATGTTGCATTATGGATTCCAGCTCATCATAATATGCCCTGTCATACCTTGCTAACAGCGCTGGAGTATTGGCGATGCGCCATATGTTTGTTGCCTGTGACGCCCTTCTTTTGCCAGAAGCGTCAAGAAGTTTAGACTCCTTATCTGGTGGGGGAGGGGGGGGGGGCCTCACCTGATGTTTGGGAATTGGCCCTTTTTCGCGCATTGGAGACTACAAGGGAGGCTAGTGGAGCAGGGCCTCTAATGTAGACTGGATCTGTAGGGGCAGCCTTATACTTTTTCTCGATCCAGGGGTTGAGGACTCGAGCCCTGACTGGATCCTTAAATAATTCTGGTGCATGCTTTATGACCCACTTAAGCATGGGTAGGATTGAATTGGACCTTTGTGTGGTGTTGAAAGTGTCCATGAGAAAATCTTCCTCAACTGGGTCTGTGTGTAGGTCAACCACATGGCATTGGGCAGCCCCCTGGACAAGTTGGTTAAAGCCCATAGTGTCCTCTGGGGGGGGGGGGAAGGCCTGGAGAGGTATATATCATCCTGAGGAACATTAGGGACGTCTGGGGTGTTATAATCATACCTGGGGTTAGGGGAGTCAGGAGGACTAGTGTTCCCTAGTGGTTCATCAGCACCTCCCCCTGTATCATCAGAGGTGTTATCTACATCATCATCGTCTACTGGAGTAGGGGACGGTGTAGGAGAGTGATGAGGAGAAGGAGGAGAAGAAGGGATCCTTAATGGAGAGGATGCAATGTCTCTCTTTTTAGGATGAGGAGCCGGTGCAGGCGTATCTAGTGGTCGCTTTTTGGAGCTAAGAGCCAATTGACCAGTTGTAGGACCTTTCACAAGTGTCTTTTGGGTAGGATCTTGCTGAAACAATTCTTCTGTATAAGGCAGATCCTTCGGTGTCGAGGTTTTCGGCTCCTGAGGTTTTTTGGCACCGACTCCGTAGCTGTTTTAGGTTCTTTTGGCTTTGAACCGTGACCTTTTTCAGTGTCTTTGGTTCTGAGGCTTTTTTCGGCTCCGAGGTATGGGAGTCGGGGCCCTTTGGTGGCAGTTTTTTGCTCGGCTCCGAGTGTGCCTTTGGTGTCGAGGAGCCTGTGCCAGTCTTCGGCACGGATTGCTTGGATGTCGAAGCAGTGGTAGGCGTGGATGAGGAAGAGGACGGCTTCTTTTTCGGTGCCGGTAGGTGTGTGTTGGCACCGGGGGTAGGCTGACTCGAGCCCAAGTCGCCTGAAGGCTCAGTAGGCTTCTTTATTGAGCCCGAAGGCAGGGCATGGGAAGCAGTCTCTCGGTGTGCACCCGAGCCCGAAGGCAAAGGTGTGACCAAAGCCTTTTTAGAGGGTGTCGAGGAAGGGTCGGGTCGACGTGTGTACTTATGACCCGCTGTGCCGGCGTAATGTTCTCGACGTCCGAGTCCTCGACTTCGGAGTCGCCTTCTTCGGCCCGCTTCTGTTCTGGGACGTCGACGCCCTCTTGAAAGATGTCGTCGGGGATCGATGACGAGCGAGCCATGGTCCGTCGAGGTCGTCGGTCCCGATTTGTCTTTTTGGAGCGGAAGGAGGCGCAAACTGAACAGTCTCTGGCCTCATGCACCGGTGAGAGGCAAAGGTTGTACACCTCATGGAGAACGGTGTGGGGAAACTTCGACCCACATTGAGGACACTTTTTAAATGGTGTCCTTTTCATGAGCTAGAAGATGAGGTCTAAGTAGGCCCAAAGGCCTTCATCGACGAGTGGAATCTAAGACTTCGAAGTTGTTGACTTGCGTCGATAGGGGAACGCGTTCGAGACAATACCGTCATAACAGGTGACTGATTGCGGGCCGAAAGTAGAATCAGTTCCACACCGGAGCGCAGGAACACGTCCGAGCCCGATGGCAGAAAAAAACAATCTGAAGATGGAGCCGATGCCCATGCGCAAGGTGATCCAAAGGAGGAGTCATCTATCTTGTGACTTCCAAAGAACTTTTCAGGACAAAAATAAGTGCAAACATCCGGGCCCCAACACTAGATGGCGATCTATGCAACAGTGTGCAATCTGCAGCTCATATGCCTCGAACTATACAGTTTTCAATTTGATAAAATGAGTGTTTGGTTTTCCCTTCTGTGAGGCCGGTAAAAGAAGACAGTTGATCTGCGTTTTGAAATTCAAATACAGATTGCGCACTTTAGCTTGTCCATGGTGTCGTGCGGATCAGCTGTAGAGCCTTTTCATAAGATCTCCGTTTCTGGTCAGTCTTCAATGCTGCATTTGGACGCCTTGCAGCAGGAACATGCCGGGAGCCACTCAACGTGCGTCCCCTGTGCGTTCCGCCATCTTTTGGTTGGTGTCTCCTGTCATGCTATGCAGTTTCAGATTGTTGACAATAAAGCTGATTCATATTGAAAGGAACCAAGAACGTCTCGGTGTCTTGACCATTTTTCTCCCCTCATGGATCTGCTCCAACGCTTTACAAGCAACCGCAACAGGTCACTGTCACAATGTTTAGTGGTGAGTTTACTAAGTCTCCTAAACGCGTGGGGCCAGCCTACTACAGATTGTTTGCTTGTAGTTTTTCTACTTGCAATGCTTGGTTCTTTGGCAAGCTTACCTCCTTCACTTTCAGAGACAAATGCAATCTCAAGGTTGCCAAATATGTGGAACATGTAGATACAATTTCTCATCGCACACCGTAAGTCAATTAAACATACAATTTAAAGCCAGACCTATTTTAGATAACTGATCTTGAGTATGACGATCCTTCAGCTGTAATTAGTTTTTCCTTCTATTATTTTCTAATAAGCCTGCTAAACTAAATGCAAGTTCGAACGAGATATCAGGAATATTGCTTGTACTGGGACCACTCTCAGTTCCACAATTGTGGCGGTCTGTGAATGTCTTGGCATTAATTATGGTGAAGCGCCAGAGGAAGATTTACTCTATCCATGAAGTCCTGGGAAGAGCGCATGATTGATGGAAGCATGAAGCAGGCATCTCAGAGATCCATGGCTTTTTGAAACTACTGTGACGGAGGCCGCAGATGCAGCTGATTCAGGCTACATCAATTCTTCTTACTGTGTCATTAGCGGACTGCCACTTGCAGGCAGTACAGTCCTTGTGGAAAGCATATCTTCAGGAGCTAAGACCAGCTCTGAGAGCTGCAGGAGAACATTGTGAACTAGGGCATTTGGTTGATGGGAAGAGATAGTGGTTGAAGAGCTGATATCCATCTCATGGATTATACATCACATTCTGCCTTCTTCCTTGATGGCCTTCAGTATAGGTTTGTCTACATGACCTGAGACGTTCAGCAAACACAGCAAAACTACCAACAGCCTCAGGCAGGTAAACAAACAATAATCAAGGCCAAAGCCATTAGATAGTGTCTGTAAATAAAGATCAACCCTCTAACTGTTGAGATGCGAACTGTTGTAGGAGAAAGCGGGAGGGGTAGCAGGATCAATGCAGCAAGGAAAGAGGGAGCCGTGGGAGAATAAACGGAGAAGCAGATAGTGGCAAAAAAAACAGAGGAAAACTGGTGTGCACCTATCAAGTGATAAAAGTGAAATGATACAGAAACATGCAGCACAGTTCACTTGATTACAGCCCTCAAGAACCATATACATTCAGAGTATGGCGGCGGACATAGCCCACACATGTAGCCGCTAGCGCCGCTCAGCACACCTGTGCTCTGCCCCTTTCCCTGCTTCCTGTTGCCTGCTCTGGGAGTTCCTCGAGCGGAGCAGGATTAATATGGTTGCCCCTTTGCACGTTGGATTCGGCGAGGGGAACACGCTGTAATGAAATGAAAATCGGCTAACAGCCGTTTGCTATTTTTTATCTGTCACTGGACGCTACTTATTGGCTCTCTCGCGTTCTTAGAGGCAGACACGGAGTCCTGTGAGCCCTGCGAGTCAGACACGATGTAGCTGCAGCAGCTACAATTCGGCTGTTTTGAGCGAATAGGTCCTGCTCGCGAGCGCTGGGAACGCACTTTAATCGGGTACTGGTAAAGACTGGTAAAGATGCTGATGGCATTGCTCTTACGCGCTGGAAACCGGTACTAGTAAGACGCAAATGGCATTACGAGCCCCTCCCCCCTGATTCTATGCAAAGCTAAGCGAGTTGAATGAGCAGAACCTCATAAGGGGGAGGGAAAAAGGAATGAAAAGGAGGATTAAGACATTGACAGTACCAGCAGACACTCTTTTCAGCATCAGCACCTATGCCTCAACTGTAACAGCTAATTGTAATATCTACCCTCTACAAGGACTATCAGAACTTCTGCGGAG
The DNA here is from genome assembly GCF_964261635.1 of Lissotriton helveticus. Classification (NCBI taxonomy): domain Eukaryota; kingdom Metazoa; phylum Chordata; class Amphibia; order Caudata; family Salamandridae; genus Lissotriton; species Lissotriton helveticus. The sequence goes on along the minus strand of NC_136063.1, from coordinate 781,168,856 downwards.
GTTTTTTTTTCTCGTTTTTTTTTTTAACACCTTCTCTTAGTATTTTGGATTGGATTTTGCAGACTTAAAAAGTCTCACATACAGCCCTATATCCACCTGCCAGCTGGATTTTTGGGTTGCTCTTTACCATCTTCTAGATAGACTGCACTAAGTGAAATTCATAGTCTATTAATAGTCCATTAGCAGTTCAACATAGAACAAATTGGAGCATTATCATCAGTATTATAATCGGCCTCCGGATGGGTGGTTACTTGCTTAGTGCGATGTGGTCTCGTATTTTAGTCTCAATCAAGGGGTCCCCCTTAAAACTCTGAACGCCCAATTTTGAGATTTGATGATACTAGCCTACGGAGGCGCTTAAGCACATACATCCCTGCTTGATTTGTCTGTCGTTTTCTACACCTGCTCCCTCTATACAATTTACATATTTATACAAGCAGAGATGTGCACGAAACAAACTAAGGCAGGTGAAAAAAAAAAACTTCCGAAAAGTCAGAGCAAGCAACACCCTGTCCGGCTCCAAGAGGGATGAGTAGAGGTCAGAGGAATGCGCAGCAGAAGATGGAGCTGAAGGCTAAGGCTTTAACCAAGAAGAAAAATAAATCTGAGCGGAATGTGCTTAATGACACATCAGACGATGCCAAGTGTATACTGGAGCAAGTAGTGGAGGAGAATATGGTCAGCCAATTATCAGAGAGCAGAATGGCAGCACAGACCTGTCCAGACCAAGCTGCGGATGGAGAGATGGTAAGTCTTAACAATGAGATTTTACTTAGCCCTAAGCAATACCCTCTTTTTCATAAGTATCTGTCACATCAGACTAAGACTAAGTCAAAAGACGCTATGCAGGTCAGCTATGAGGAGACAATGAGCTCAGCTCTACCAAATCAATCAGCTTTCGAAAGTTCTGATGCAGGAAGTGACAAACTCCCTACAACCCGACCACAATGTTCCCTCTATTTTATGTGAGCAAATAGCAGTGCAGCCTTTAGAGGGAGCAAGAAGTGGCAGTCAAGAAATTACTGAAGAGGTTGAATCAGAGTCTGATCAGAATCAAGTGCCTCTGGGAGATGAGCAGAGATGACTCGATAAAAAAATGCTAATAACTATTCTAAAAGAGATCAGGGATTTTAAAGTTTCTAAGTCACTTGAAGGACTAACCAAACTGGAAGAAAATATATTTAACCTCCCCAAAAGATTAACAGAAGCTGAAAGTCGTATCTCTGATCTAGAGGATAATCTTTCAGTCATGCAGCAATATATACAAGTCTTAAACAAAAGCAAACATCAGATGGAGATGAAACTCCAGGACCTAGAAAACTACAATAGATGATCCAACTTGCATCTAGTTGGAATCCCTGAAGGCCTCGAAAGTGCTGAATTGGTCGAGTGGACTGGGTCACTCCTGAGGAAAGTAATCCCAGAGCTGCAAGGAGACCTCACAATTTCTAGAGCACACAGAGTCCCAGCACAGAAACAATCAAAGCAAAATATCTGCGCGCAATCCTTATGAACTTTTCAGGCTACAGAATTAAGGAGAAAATATTAAGCAAAGCAATTGCAAAAAGATCATTCTCTACCACAGAGATCCAACATTTTAAAATATTCTCGGACATGTCCGCAGCTTCAGCACGTAGACGAAAGGACTTTGTTAAGATGATTGATTCTTTCAAAAGGAAGGGGGCCCAAGCCACAATTGTCCAACAATCTAAGTTAAAAGTATTGGCCAAAGGAATTTTTTCGATTTTCTCAGACACCCACGAAGCTGAATCTTTTTTGAAAGAATTATCTGCTGCATGAGCAGAAGCTCTTTATGGGCTAAAAAGTAGGCTGAGGTGGCAATAGATAAATAAGCTGTATCAATACAGAATTTGTTGGATTAGGGGCGGGCACGGGGTGAATCTGAGGGCGCCTTTGTTGCAATTAGATGGCATCCAGCAAAGATGGGTGGAAGGGGAGAAAAGTGGGCATTTCCGTCCTTCAAGGGGGGGAAGCATTCAGAAAAAAAGAGTTCTTATGTATGTGCTCAAACCGTCTGTTGAGCGGAGGCAAAATATTACAGTTCCTTATTCTTCAAAAAAGGTAACCAAAGCACAGGGCACCTTATACAGTAATAAGCTAGATGTAATTTGCGCCAGCACAAGTCACTTTGAGGTTATATAGGTACTGTTTTCACCAGCAAGAGTCACTTTATATTTCATAGATATCGATTTCACAGGCACTTTTGACATTCGACTGTTTAGGCGACTATTGCTAAAGAGACTACTACATAGAGATTACATAGTTAGTAGCTTTATGATCGCTACCACCATTTACTTTAGATCGTCCAGATACCGTAAAAGCTACTGTTATGTATACTAGAGATGCTGCATTTTAGAGTATCATATCATTCTATTTTTAATACCCCTGTTGTTTGTGATCTTAAATGGGTATATAGCAATGATCATTGTTCTTGATTATTATCTATTATTTCTTGGACTTTTTGACTCTCTATGAATGATATTGTTCTTTATCAGCACGTCACTTTAAAAACATTATGCACTGTATGCGTTACTCTTTAGTAGTTTTTTATCAGCACGTGACACTTTAAATACATTATGTACTGTATGCGTTACCCTTTAGCAGCTGTGCTTTTAGACCTTCATCTTTCTGAAATATGTTTATAAAACAAAGTGTAAAAATATTTGACGTGAGCTGGACAGAGTAGAAAGGGGCATTCATTCAATATTCTTAATTAATGAGTAAGGAAAATATTACGGTTCTCTCCTTTAATTCTAATGGCCTGAATAAAAAGTGCAAGACTCAGGCCATTGAAAGCTGGCTTAGAAATTATAATCCAGATGCAAGTAAAATATTTCAGAAATGGGCTAGCATCCAATGTTAAACAAATGCAGGGTGCATGCAGAAGGGTGTAGGAATCTATATAGGCAAACCTATACATTTTCAAGTAAAAATACCCAGTCAGATTCGGGATGTAGATGGGCTCTCGACCATGAAATTTTAAATCAGTTAAGTATTACGCTAGTTACAATCTACGCCCCAGTTGTAGATAATTCGCCTCCCCTCCTACAGTTAAAACAGGTACTCTTGTGCTAGCTGGGATCTATTATGGGGGGGGGGGGGGGGTGACATTTTAATTTCCTGCAAGACCCAGCAGTAGACTCAAGGAGAGACCGTAAGCAAAACAAACCCCAGGTAGCTATTGCCCTGGCTAGCTGTAAAAAATCTCTTGACTTGGTAGATCAATGGCGTTGTCAACATTCAGGAAAGCAGGAGTTTTTGTGCTTCTCAGCAAAATATAATACAACGTCAAGGATAGATTTCTATCTGACAACTTATGGCCTTAAGTCTAATAAATATGATCACATCCTGAATGCATTAAATAAATTGAACTTGGAAGATGAGAACTGGTTTGCCGAACTAGCCAATGAGATCAAAGCTTTCTTCTCCCATAATGAAGACTCAGCGTCAATAAATATAGTCTGGGATGCATTTAAGGCTACTTTACGTGGCCTGATAACATCTAAGGAAATCCCAAAGCAAAAAGTCAACAAGCATTTGCAATGCAATAGGTCTTGCATTTACGCGAATTTAAGCTATTGGCTTTGTAAATGACAATGCTTTTTATTTATGGTTCAAAACCCAAAACATAAATAAAAAGCATTGCCATTTACAATGCCAATAGCAACAAGCATTGGCATAGCCAATAGGTCTCGCTTTTGGGACCGTATAAGTTTTTACCCATGCAACAGTTGATGTTATTGCACCAAGGATATTGTGCTGCATAATTAATACTTATAAGGTCCCAAAAGCGACACCCATTGGCTATGCCAATGCTTGTTTATTGTAGTATCCTTGAAGAGCTGCCGTAAGTATGTTAAGCCCAAAGGTGGAAATTGGGTTGGGAAGAATGAAGGTCTTCACTCCGCTCGCATTTCTGGAGTCCTAACAGTGGTGTGGCGCGAACGACTGTGCTTCAGATGTTGTCTAGAATGAAAGTCCCAAACTTTTATGTAAACCAGACACCGATAGAGTAGAGAAAATGTGTCTGCTTCATGGCCTTTGTGTAAAATATTCAGGGCAGGCTTCGAGTGCTGGCGTGCCAGGTCAGAGGTCCTTGCACAGGGAAGTGGATATTGATTTGTGTGCTTCAAGATCAAGGATCTGCTCTGTGCATATCGGGCAGTCCCAGTTCCCTGTGCACAGGCTTTATGTGATGGGTTGCAGGGAGCACTGTCCTGTGCTAGGTTTTGCCAAAGGAGGTGATTACAAGGTCCTTGTTTGGGGGGTGCCGTCCAGAAAAGGGTGTGGAAAGTGAAGGTGGCAGCGTCTTATGCTTGGCATTGCATAACGTGTTGGCGCTGGGTGCAAGATCCTAGCTTGTAGATGCCATCCAGAAGAGTAGGGTGAGGAGTGAAGGGGTTGGTATCTACTGCTTAGTTTTGCCAAAGGTGGTGGTTGATGCAAGATTCCCGTTTGTGTTTTCCATCCAGAAAAGTGGGGGTGCTGGGGTGGGGGGGATGGGGGAGGTGCTGGACTCCTGTGTGCGCGTGCTGCCCCCAAAGGGGTGGGGGCGCTGTGCTGCGGGCGAAGAGTGGCAGACCGATATTGCAGCCTGCCTGCTACCCTATCCCTCATGCCCAGTCTGGGCGCTAATGAGTTTCTATTAAACAAACAGCCGCAGCTCTCGCACAAACAACTCCTGTCCCGCTGCCACGAATCTGGCATTTTAATTAGTCGCCGCTCCCGCTTGTGGCTAAAACCCTGGCCATTTCCATATTATTTAGCTTGGGATTAATACTGTAAGTAAAACAAGACAAATTGGTAATAAAGCAGCGCTAAATGCAGCAGCTGAGATGTGGCAGGGAGGGACCAGAGGTCCTGATGCGCACCAGTAGTGTAGTCCGGCGTCCTGATAAGGTGCGCGCTCAGCGCGCGCAGCTGCATCTGCATCTGCTCCAGTTTGGGCCGAGGGGGTCGAAGGGGGGTTGTTTCTACCAGAAGAATCTAAAATAGAGGGGTATGGATTTTCAGGTTTTTGGTTTATAGTTTTGCAAAATTGTTTGGAGAGTTCGTTATTGAAGCAGTCCTTGGAAATGCAATAAACTGGTAGTTTAAAAGAATTAATGCAGCAGTTCATAGTTCTTCCCCCTCCACCCTCTCCATAATACCAGCCGTAGTTCCATCGCAAACACACATGACTGGTAGGGACAGGATTGTAGGGGATGTTGTCCTCTCATACATAACATACCGCATGGCCAACACTCTGGATACTTTCCACCAAGTACAGCCCCGGCAGTGTATGAAAAGCAACCTCTCTGCAGCCTACTCATGGCGACGGTATTAAAGCAAGCTTATCTGCCACACTGAAACGAGCATTGGGCGAGGATTTCGCAAGACACGCGGTCGCGGGACGGGCTCTGTGGAGGGGGAGATGCGAGCAAGACAGAGGCAGAGCAAGGAGTGGGAGAGCGAGAGGAAAGCCATATGGCGCCTCTGCTCGTAAGGGAGTGCCCACGCACATGCACGCAAGCTGTAGGCCGGCCATGGTAGCATTTTTTGAAGCCCTTACTAAAAGTCTCGCCAGTGCAGCGCATGTGCTGGGTCAGGCGAGACCTAAAAAGGAATAAAGGTTCAAAATTGCCAAGCATTATGCGCAAGCAATCAATGAACATATGACGTTTAGGAATTATAAAACTAAACAGGAATTACTACAGGCAAAATTATAGATGCAGGAGTTCTATTACCAAATGGGAAATCGACTAAATAGGGCATATCTTCAAAAGACATATGAGGAGAGCGAGTACACCGGAAAGCTACAGGCATGGCAGGCAAAGGAAAAGCAGGTAAAAAATAGAACCGAATGCATCAGAGATGAGGTATCCAAAACACAAATATTAGACATTAAATAGATCGGAATTGCCTTTTTGGAACACTATAGGGGAATATATTAGTCAGATATACAACCAGAACGCATTATAGACTTCCTAGATAAGTTGCCGATCCGTTTACTCAATAGTGAGTTTATAGAATTTCTATTAACAGAATTCACACTTTAAGAAGTTGAAACAGTAGTAGGTTCACTGGCTAACTGTAAAGCGACTGGGGAAGATGGGCTACCAGCAGAAATATATAAAAGGTTCTCCCCTACCCTGAACGTATATTTTTTATAATTAGCAAACCATATAATGAAAGGAGGAGAACCGCTGGCCACTTTCCATACAGCACTAGTAGTCAGTGTTTTAAAAAAGGATAAAGGACGGGGCGTGGCCAAGATGGCGAGGTGAGCGGTCGCACTCTCTGCGAGCTCCCCGGAACCTAGACCCCTAAGCCCTGTTTTAACGCCGATCTCCCCCCGATCAGCCAGAAACTTGTAGCGGGGGCAGTGGTGCTCTCGGTGATCCGCCGGGGTCCCGCCTTTGCCCCGAGGACTGCGCCGGCGGAGCCCCGCGGCATGGACCGGGGCCGGCGCGAGGGGCAGAAGAGGCCGCGACCTGTGGTCTACCGGAGCACTAGCTGGCGTTGCATTCGACTCCACAGCAGACTGCCCGACGGAGCATCGGCGGCTTCCGCGGAGCCACAACCGCAGGCCCAGAGACTGCGGGGCGACCGGAGGTGGCCGGCGGTATCGCTGAACTCCTACGACGGAAGTGAGCTTCTACACAAGGCAGAGGACGCGGCCTACGGGCGGGGCGGCCCGACTTCCTGCGCCGGACCGAGCGGTCGCGGCACCTGCCATCAGCGGAGTTGAGGTGGGAGGCCGGTGGTGACGGAGAGATCGAAGGAGAGCAGACCCCCTGAGATTATGAGGCCCGATGGCCACGGGGGAATAGGCCTCGAATAGATCCCGCCGTAGGAGTGCGGCCTCCTCGGAGTACAGCCAGTGTGTGGCCGGTTCTTGTGGCGATGACTATCACCGCCCACTGGGCCCCTCTAAGCCAGACCGGCCTCTGAACTGTGACGGAGGTGGGGCTCGCCTGACGCGGTGTCCGAGGAGCGAGGCGCCCCGACAACCGGCCAAAGTAAGAGGGCCTTCCGGTGGATACCGGTGTGCAGAGCAGTGGTGTTGCCGGGGGTGGCCCCGAACTCGAGGCAAAGAACGGAGATCCTGAGGTGGTCGGGCTGGGACGTGGTGAGCACGCTGGATCGGCGGAAGCAGCTAGCGGGGGCGGCAACGGCACGAGGCTGATGCCAACCGATGCCCGTGACGAGTCCCTGGGGGGGCCCGCGGCGGCGGGAACAATGGCGGCCTGCTGAAGTGAACTGTGAACTGAACGGGGCCCAGTTATATGTGGCCAGAAAGGTGCAGCCCGTGTACCGAGGAGGGGCTGAGGCGGGCCTCAAGCCTGCATAGTCCCTTGAGGCGGCGGGGAAGACCGTAGGAAGCCCGCTACCGGATTGGTGTATCACGAAGAATCAGGTACGGGACTCCCCGGGACGCCATTGCCGGCCACACCTAGTGATCATCGCTATTACGGACACGGTCTAGATTTCGAAGGGGGGGCGGAACTGAGCCGGACTAGACAAGGCAGTCCACCCCGTGGCCGGTCCGAGGGCGGTAACGGCCCGCTGCACCCACCAGGGAGGTAGGATTGCACATCGGTGGAGGGCGAGGCGATCTCCCCGAGCTACCAGCGACCTCGGCGCCTTGTTGGCCATCCCCACGGGCCGGAGACCCGACAGGCCTCACTCCAGCAGCGCCCACGTTTAAGATGGCCGGCAACAGGGGCGGCAAGAAAGGCGAACGGACACTACCGGAGATGATGAACAGGGGAACGTCGAAACAAGATAAAGGACAACACTCACCGGGTCCCTCGCGGAGCCCGCGGGGGGGAGGGGAACCGCCGGTCACTAGGTCCTTTCTAGAATCTCCCTTCAGTTCCCTGCGGGATGATTTTCAGACATTAAAGCAGGAGGTAGCCGGGGAAGTCCGAGAGGTACGAAGAGAGGTTGATAACCTGGGTGAAAGAGTGGCAAACATGGAGGAAACCGGACACTCGAGGATGAAGAGATCGGGCAATTGCAACAGGAGGTGCTCCGCCTGAGAGAGCAACAGCTGGACCTCCAGGCCCATAATGAAGACCTCGAGAACCAGTCCCGCCACATTCGGATCCGGGGAGTGCCTTCCACAGAGGAAGGAGAGGACACTGCTGGATATCTGCAAAGCATGTTCAGGGAGATACTGGTCGAGCCGGAGGACTTTTCTATCAGGATCGACAGGGCGCATAGGGTGTGCTTGGCGCGCCGGACCGCAGCACCCCCGCCGGATATCCTAGCCTTTCTGCCGGACTTCCCACTTAAGGAACGAATCCTACGAGAAGCAAGGAAACAACAATCATTGCAATTCCGAGGGCACCGAGTTGCCCTTTTCCAAGACTTATCGGCCATCACGCTTCAGAAACGCAAGACGTTTAAGATAGCGACAGACTTTTTAAGAGCCCATGAGACACAGTATTCCTGGGGGCACCCTTTCCGTCTTATCTTCCGGTGGAATGGCATCCTGCACCAGCTCCGGTCCCTCCAGGACACCTGCGAAATACTGGGAATCACCGCGACGGACGAAGAATCGCACACACCAAGCCCTAGGCGCATCACCAGAGACGGCTGGCAGAGGGTCTCGGAACGCCGGTCCTCTGATTCCTCTGTTCGACCGGATTCGCCTACCATTCAGCCGGAATGGAAAGTGCACTCCAGGAGACGGCCGGACACACTACCTCGAGTGATATTGCGCTGACAGACTAAGACGACTCCGGGGGGAGATCAATACAGCTTTTCCCGCAATGCAGGTTTGGGGGTTCGGGGGGGGTAGCGAGCGGGAGTGTAGTGGCTGGACGTCCACATCAGTGACTTTCCACAGACTCGTCCTCTGAGGACCGGCCTGGGACTATGAGGTTCTTGAACCTGTTGAGGGTAAGAGGGGTGGGGAGGGGTGGGTGTGAGGGTCGTTTTAAGGGAAGGGGGAGTTTGGTTGAGGGGGGGGGGGGGAGAGTTGGGGAATAGGGGAAAGGGGAGGGATCGTCCAGTGCATTATGCAGGTCTAGGCTGCTTTACCGGCATTCTTACATTTTGTCCTGCTCCGGCAGGAGTCTTCTGCTTTACCTTTAAACACTTCACATGCCTCCCACGTCTCTTAAGATAGTGACTCTAAATGTCCGAGGCCTCAATAACCCAGTTAAGAGGCAGGCCGTACTGTCTTTATTGGAGAGCACACGAGCAGATATTGGTCTTCTCCAAGAGACCCACCTACTACCCAGTGACTCACATAGGCAGCGCCCCCATAAGTTCCCGACACAATTTTTTTCCTCCAGCAACACTAAGACTGCGGGGGTAGCGATCTTATTGGCCCGACACTTCAAGGGGGAGGTCCTTCATAAACATGCAGAACACAAAGGCAGATTGCTTGCTTACAGATTTAGGATTGGGGGAATTCCGTTCACGGTTGGATCCTTGTATAGCCCTAATGAACAACAAGAGCACTTCTTACGGTCTGCGCTGGTGGACGTCACTGCCTCGCAGGACAGGCACATTGTCATTGGAGGCGACATCAATATGGTCTTCGACTCGGCCCTTGATAGGTCGGCACAGCGTACGCCGCAGACCGGGGAATTCTCAGCCGGATGTAAAGCACAGTTGTCGGAAGTCGATCTCCACGACCTCTGGCGCTGCACGCACCCTACCGATAGGGAGTACTCATACTACTCCCACGCACACAAAACGTATGCGAGATTAGACCACCTCCTGGTTACGACCCAGGTGCGGACATTGGCCTTGACGACCGAGATGGGGGTGATCTCCATATCAGACCACGCCCCCGGTCCTCACTACACTATGCTTGCCTCCGGTGACATGTTCCCCCAGGGTTTGGCGCCTTAGGGACACGCTATTGCACAGGAAGGAGGTGGTTAAACGCATAACAGAGGCTACTCTTGAGTATTTGTCCCACAATGATAACCCCGACACCTCACTGGCGACAAGATGGGCGGCCTTGAAGGCTGTTCTCAGGGGAGAGCTTATAGCCATCGCATCGCTGAGAATAAGGAAAGGCAGAGTAAAAGGGAGGAACTCACTCAGTGAGTCCGCGAACTCTAGCAAATACACCGCCGAACGGGGGCCCCCCGGGTGTCAGCTCAAAGGAGCGAGGAAACTCCTAACTGCTCTAGATATGGATCGCGCGGAGTATGCTGCGCTGCGATTGCGTCATGCCTACTACACTAGGGGGGACCGCTGTGGCCGCCTATTGGCAAACAGGCTTCGGGTGCAACACCAGCGGCAAATGGTACAGGAAGTCTCTGATTCCACCGGGACGTTGGTCCTGGAAGACGCCCAAATAGCCGAAACCTTTCGGAGGTTTTACGCTGATCTCTATGCAGGGGATCCCCCGGACGAACATGCGATGACGGCATACTTGGACTCAGTCCCTCTTCGATCCCTGGCCCACTCACAGGCTGAACATTTGGATAGAGATATACGGATCCAGGAGGTGATTTCTGCTATCGCCAAACTTAAGCACGGCAAGGCCCCGGACGGATATACGTCCTTATTTTATAAAACATTCTGTACATTATTGGCTCCGTTCCTCACTCGCCTATTTAACTAGTTCGCGACTCCAGGGGCCATCCCGCCCGACCTCCTACATGCCTCCCTAACAGTCATCCCCAAACCGGGGAAAGATCGGAAGCAATGCGGCTCCTATAGGCCGATATCTCTCCTAAATGTGGACCTTAAACTATACACCAGGATACTCGCGGCCCGATTAGCCCCTCTATTGCCGGGACTAATAGAACCGGATCAGGCGGGATTCGTTCCAGGGAGGCAAACGGTGGACAACACCAAAAGGATCGTCCACCTCATTGAGAAAGCCTCTCGAATTCCTGGAGAAAGAATTATGTTGGCAGTAGACGCCGAAAAGGCGTTCGATCGGGTACACTGGCCCTATTTAGAACAGGTCCTGTTGAGGGCAGGCATAGGAGAGAAATTTCGCTCCATGATCCTTAATTGCTATAAACTCCCGACGGCGGTTGTACGGGTGAATGGCTACAACTCTCGAAGCTTCGCCATCGAGAGAGGCACTAGACAGGGGTGCCCGCTTTCAACCCCTGCTCTTTGCCCTTTATATGGAGCCCTTCGCCCAACGGATACGTACTAATCCGGCAGCGACGGGGATACGGTTCGGAGGCTTCACCCCCACCATAAGCCTCTACGCCGACGATATTATACTGTCGCTGGACAAACCCCAGGCCGCCCTTCCAGTATGCATTGGAGAACTAGACTCCTTCGCAGCGGTCGCAGGCTTCAAGATGAACATGGGGAAATCGGTGGCGTTGGACGTGTCTCTTGAACCGAACACTAGAATGCATCTGCAGAGCATGTTCCCTATGCTCTGGTCGTCGGATCTGGTGCCGTACCTGGGGATTCAGCTGGCCCCTACCTTGCCGGCTATGGTGACAGCCAACTACGCCATCTTGAGCAAGAAGATCCGGGAGGAGCTCGGACGATGGAATCGCAGTACCATCTCCTGGTTAGGTAGAATAGCGGCGGTTAAGATGACGGTCTTACCCCAGATCTTATACCTCTTCCGAGCTCTACCACTCCAGCCGCCCGTTGGGTGGATTCAACAGACGCAGACTGATGTTGCACGTTTTATTTGGCAGGGCAGGAAGCCCAGAATGAGGAGAGCACTCTCAATGCTCGCCCCTGAGGCTGGAGGTCTCGGGATTCCGGACCTCCGCAAATACTTTCAAGCAGCACAACTGCGCTATCAGGTAGAATGGAGCAAGTGGGAATCCGACAAGCACTGGCTCTTTCAGGACCAGGCAATGGCGGGCCGGCCTTTACAGGAGATACCATTTTTACGCCGAGCTCACCGACCCGCGAATCTCTATGCCTCCTTCGTCACTAGAGTGCCCCTGCGGGTATGGGACGCGACAAACATCAATTACAATCTCACCTCGTTCCCCTCTCCCCTTACGCCCCTAGTGGATAACTCGGACTTCACTCCGGGCACTGAAAAGGGGGCCTTAACCCACTGGAGAGCGGCTGGATGCCGGGCCCTGTGTCATGTATACGACTCAGAGGGTGTCGTTCCCTTTCCCCGCTTCCGACAGGAATACTCCTTCCGAGAGACTGAGAGGCTCCGCTATATGCAGGTACGCCATTGGGCTCTGCACCCGCAGGTACGGGAAGCGGCGGACAGGCAGCTCCTCCCTTATGAGAGGTGGCTTATGACCCGCTCATCGGATAAGAAACTGATCACGGACCTTTATAAACTACTACAGCCGCCTTCCTCACACCTCTATAACCCGGGCAGGGAGCGCTGGGAGAGGGAATTGGGCAGGACACGGAGACATAAAGAGTGGTAGCAGATTTCATACAGAGCGAGGCACTCAGCATACCATATGGGACTCACTGAAACACTGACTAAAGTCTCCACCTATTGGTATTATACCCCAGAACGCATACACGAGATGGATCATAGTAAAGATAGCGCTTGCTGGAGGGGTTGCGGACAGGTAGGCACACTGACGCACATCTTATGGGACTGTCCACTCCTAGAATCTTATTGGAAAGAAGTGATAGATGAGATTGACTCCCATTTCGACACCGAGTTGCCACGCTTCCCAGCATATATATTGCTAGGCCTCCCGAACGGGTTGATGTATCCCCTTAAATCCCGCAGAGGCAGACAGATAGCTATTGCATTAGGCTCAGCAGTACAGAACATCTTACTACACTGGCGCACTCCCACACTTCCCTCCATCACAGGCTGGCTGCACAGACTGTGGCATGTGTTGGGGATGGAGAAACGTTCGCTCACAGTGGCGGGAGACATAGAGCAATTTGATGACCTGTGGCAACCCTTCCGGTCTCTACTGCTCACCGAATTCAGGGAAATCACCTGCCCCAGATACCTACGCCTCTTGAGGCTTACGACGCCCAACGAATCAACCTCCTGAATACCTGTTGGTCTAGCCTCTGCATTTGGGGGAAGATTGGCGTGGAGGGCAAGAACGGGCCTGCGCACTGGATGAAGGGGAGGGAGGTGGGTGGGGGGATTAGGGAGGGGGTTTTTGGGGGGTGTTCGGGGAGAGGGACTGTTCTGTTATCGGGCCGCTGCATATCCTTGAAGGTGGCTGTGGGGGGTTTTGCAACTGTGATCCTCTTTTTGGACAATCAACGCCGTGTATGCGGCCCTACCCGCAGTGACCTGATATCATATACGCTATGTATGTCCTGTCTCCTTGTATTGTTTCAATAAAAATACTTTAAACTTAAAAAGGATAAAGACAGAAAAAATGTTAACTCTTATAGACCTATCAGTCGTCTCAACGTTGACTAAGATTTTTACAAAACTTGTATAAATAGGCTTAATAAGTTTGTAGGTTCTCTTATCCACACAGACCAATTTGGATTCATGGCGGGGAGGCAGCTCTTGACAAATACAACATTTTTAATAGAAGATAGAAGCGCTGGACTATTTTAATAAGAACAAAATTACAGCACAGATTTGGCTTCTAGGCGATGAGAAAGCCTTTGATCTAGTTTCCTGGGACTGTCTTTTTAATATTTTAGAAAAGTTCAGATTCCCAGAAGGTTTTATACAATTAATAAGAAAACTTTATAAAGGCTCTCAGGCACAAATATTGATTAATTCTATAAACGTAGGTTCATGTTATAAATCGGAGCACAAAACAGGGTTGTCCCCTTTCTCCCATTCTGTTCGCCCTTTTCATTGAACCTTTAGCAATAGCTATTAGACAAAAGAGAGAACAAACAATGGCTTTACAAGATATAACTAATATGAAATGATATGCAGATGACATTGTCCTTTTTTAAAATACTAAAGACAGCACCCAGGAAGAAATACTCTGGGTTTTTTTTTTTTTTTAATTCCTAGAAATAGGAGGATATAAAATAAATAAGGCAAAGACGGAAATTATTTTATGCAATTGTTCCAAAGATACTTTATTGCCCAATTTTAGATTAACCTATAATACTCGCCCAAAAAGATACCTGGGGATATTTGTGACAGAAAAGGTAGAGGAGATATTTCAGTTAAAATATATTCCCTTGAACCAGAAAATGAAACATCTTTTAGCACGATGGAGCCAATTACCTTTATCGATTATAGGCCGAGAAGCACTTATGCGAATGTCTATTTTACCATTGTTCAATTTCTTATTCGCAGCGGCCCCATGTGTTTTGCAAATGTCTTTTCTTAGGGAAATAGATAGTCTATTTTCTTCTTTTTATGGGCTAATAGGCACCAAGACTAGCACTTGGCATTTTTTTTATTATTTAAAGGAAGAGGGAGGGTTATCCCTCCCAAATATGAGAGAATATTATTTTGCACATTTTACACACAATAAATATAGATTCTTTCCCCAATTCAACAATTCGGAAATAGATAATTTTTTTAATGAATAAAATGTTAATAAAGTAAAAAATTAAAGACCCCACTACAATAGTGAAGGATCCAAAGAAAGTGCGGTACAAAGTACTCCAATGGATTATTAAACAGCGAGCCAAAATATTGCCTTTTACAAGATCTCTAGAATCCATGTTATGAGGGCTCTGTCAGACCTATATACGGGGAGGCGGAACTGCTGCAGCCCGCTGAAGCGATTAAGTGGGAGGAAAATGGATATAGGCAAATAAAGGATTTTCTTAACTTAGATTAATGGAAAGAATGGTCTGAGATCGTAATAAGACCATCCCATTCCAAGGACGTGCTTAAATGGTCTTATATTCAAATAAAACATTTCTTAGGAAAGATTGATATAGAGGCCTCAACAGTAAGCTCTGGTATAGCTGAAGCTCTAGAAAATACTGTAAAAGAGTCAGTAAGTGCATGGATACATTTTTTTAATGATAAACTGGTTCCTAGCTATGAGAAATTGCAGGATAAATGGAGCCAAAAAGATGGAATGAAGATCCCAAGAACAACCTGGAGAAGAATTAATAAACTTAATGCCACATTAATCCGAGGAGCTAATTTTAAAAGAATGCAATTTTATACAAAATGGTTACTTTATAGGACCCCAGCATTCTTCCATAATATTTATCCCCAGTGCGGAGGAAGGAGGAGGCACATGGTCACACATTGTCTGAATATGCCCAAAAATAAAAAATCTCTGGGGAGAAATTGAAAAATATCTTAGAAATACCCTCAACCAATCTATAGTTATTGATAAGCATATTGCAGTCTTGGGTAGCTCTCCGTATCAAATGCTGAGTAATGCGCAAGAAGAATGTCTATATATATCTGCACTAGTGGCCAGATCTCTGACCCTACAAAATTGGCGCAGTAAAAATATACCCTCATTTCAGGCATGGAGAGCTAAATTTAGTAAAGTCAAAGAATTGGAAAGGAAATACACACTTATAACGGGATCCCTTAGGAAGTTTGAAAGATGCTGAGGTTTCATAGGAAACGAATGCTCTGTAATTGATGTAAGTGTGGCCGTATTGTCGTCGATGTATGCACAAGTCACTTTATAATATTTATTTATATATGAAGGGGAAGTGTGCAATATATGATCATCTATATATAGAAATGATTCTTTTTAAATTATATCAGGTGTAATGTATGTCGCAGAATATATTTAAATATATATTTGTATTTAAGTATTCTTGAACAATTGTAAAATAGGATAATAAGTACGGCTGTATATTTTATCTTGCATTGTTACCTCTTGTTTCTTCTCCCAATGTACAACAACTTGAACTCTCAATAAAATAAAAAAATAAACAAGCATTTATAATGCAACGGTCTCGCCTTTGCAAAAGTTAGAGGTATTGGCATTGTAAATGACAAAATTTGTATTTATGTGTTGGTTTTGAAAACAGATAAATAAATGGCATTGTCCTTTACAATGCTAATAGCTTAATCTCTCGCAAATGCCCCACACACACACACAGAGCCACACACACACAGAGCCACACACACACAGAGCCACACACACACACAGAGCCACACACACACACCGAGCCACACACACACACCGAGCCACACACACACACACAGAGCCACACACCGAGCCACACACACACACACAGAGCCACACACAGAGCCACACACACACACACAGAGCCACACACAGAGCCACACACACACACACAGAGCCACACACAGAGCCACACACACACACACAGAGCCACACACAGAGCCACACACACACACACAGAGCCACACACAGAGCCACACACACACACACAGAGCCACACACAGAGCCACACACACAGAGCCACACACAGAGCCACACACACAGAGCCACACACACAGAGCCACACACACAGAGCCACACACAGAGCCACACACACAGAGCCACACACAGAGCCACACACAGAGCCACACACAGAGCCACACACAGAGCCACACACAGAGCCACACACAGAGCCACACACAGAGCCACACACAGAGCCACACACACACACACAGAGCCACACACACACACACAGAGCCACACACACACACACAGAGCCACACACACACACACAGAGCCACACACACACACACAGAGCCACACACACACACACAGAGCCACACACACACAGCCACACACAGAGCCACACACAGCCACACACAGAGCCACACACACACACACAGAGCCACACACAGAGCCACACACACACACACAGAGCCACACACAGAGCCACACACACACACACACAGAGCCACACACACACACACAGAGCCACACACAGAGCCACACACAGAGCCACACACAGAGCCACACACAGAGCCACACACAGAGCCACACACAGAGCCACACACAGAGCCACACACAGAGCCACACACAGAGCCACACACAGAGCCACACACAGAGCCACACACAGAGCCACACACAGAGCCACACACAGAGCCACACACAGAGCCACACACAGAGCCACACACAGAGCCACACACAGAGCCACACACAGAGCCACACACAGAGCCACACACAGAGCCACACACAGAGCCACACACAGAGCCACACACACACACACAGAGCCACACACACACACACAGAGCCACACACAGAGCCACACACACACACACAGAGCCACACACACACACACAGAGCCACACACACACACACACAGAGCCACACACACACACAGAGCCACACACACACAGAGCCACACACACACAGAGCCACACACACACAGAGCCACACACACACAGAGCCACACACACAGAGCCACACACAGAGCCACACACACACACACACACAGAGCCACACACAGAGCCACACACAGAGCCACACACAGAGCCACACACACACACACACACAGAGCCACACACAGAGCCACACACACACAGAGCCACACACAGAGCCCCACACACACACACAGAGCCACACACACACAGAGCCACACACACACACACACACAGAGCCACACACACACACACACACAGAGCCACACACACACACAGAGCCACACACAGAGCCACACACACACACACAGAGCCACACACACACACACAGAGCCACACACACACACACAGAGCCACACACACACACACAGAGCCACACACACACAGAGCCACACACACACACAGAGCCACACACAGAGCCACACACACAGAGCCACACACACACAGAGCCACACACACACACACAGAGCCACACACACACACACAGACACAGAGCCACACACACAGAGCCACACACACAGAGCCACACACACAGAGCCACACACACAGAGCCACACACACACAGAGCCACACACACACAGAGCCACACACACACACACAGAGCCACACACACAGAGCCACACACACACACAGAGCCACACACACACAGAGCCACACACACACACAGAGCCACACACACACACAGAGCCACACACACAGAGCCACACACACACACACAGAGCCACACACACACACACAGAGCCACACACACACAGAGCCACACACACACACACAGAGCCACACACACACACAGAGCCACACACACACAGAGCCACACACACACAGAGCCACACACACACACAGCCACACACACACACACAGAGCCACACAGAGCCACACAGAGCCACACAGAGCCACACAGAGCCACACACACACACAGAGCCACACACACAGAGCCACACACACACACACACACACAGAGCTACACACACACAGAGCCACACACACAGAGCCACACACACACACAGAGCCACACACACACACACAGAGCCACACACACACACACAGAGCCACACACACACACAGAGCCACACACACACACAGAGCCACACACACACACAGAGCCACACACACACACACAGAGCCACACACACACACAGAGCCACACACACACACACACAGAGCCACACACACACACACAGAGCCACACACACACACACAGAGCCACACACAGAGCCACACACACACACAGAGCCACAGAGCCACACACACACACACAGAGCCACACACACACACAGAGCCACACACACACACAGAGCCACACACACACACAGAGCCACACACACACACACACAGAGCCACACACACACACACAGAGCCACACACACACACACAGAGCCACACACACACAGAGCCACACACACACACAGAGCCACACACACACACAGAGCCACACACACACACAGAGCCACACACACACATAGAGCCACACACACACACACAGAGCCACACACACACACACAGAGCCACACACACACACAGAGCCACACACACACACAGAGCCACACACACACAGAGCCACACACACACACACAGAGCCACACACACACACACAGAGCCACACACACACACACAGAGCCACACACACACACACACACACACAGAGCCACACACACACACACAGAGCCACACACACAGAGCCACACACACACACAGAGCCACACACACACACACACACACACACACACAGAGCCACACACAGAGCCACACACACACACAGAGCCACACACACACACACACAGAGCCACACACACACACACACAGAGCCACACACACACACACACAGAGCCACACACACACACACACACACACACAGAGCCACACACACACACAGAGCCACACACACACACAGAGCCACACACACACACAGAGCCACACACACACACAGAGCCACACACACACACAGAGCCACACAGAGCCACACAGAGCCACACACACACACAGAGCCACACACACACACAGAGCCACACACACACACAGAGCCACACACACACAGAGCCACACACACACACAGAGCCACACACACACACAGAGCCACACACACACACAGAGCCACACACACACACAGAGCCACACACACACACAGAGCCACACACACACACACAGAGCCACACACACACATTGCCACACACACACAGAGCCACACACACACACAGAGCCACACACACACACAGAGCCACACACACACAGAGCCACACACACACAGAGCCACACACACACAGAGCCACACACACACAGAGCCACACACACAGAGCCACACACAGAGCCACACACACACACACACACAGAGCCACACACAGAGCCACACACAGAGCCACACACACACACACACAGAGCCACACACAGAGCCACACACACACACAGAGCCACACACAGAGCCACACACACACACACACAGAGCCACACACACACAGAGCCACACACAGAGCCACACACACACACACAGAGCCACACACACACACACACACACAGAGCCACACACACACACAGAGCCACACACACACACACAGAGAGCCACACACACACACACACAGAGAGCCACACACACACACAGAGCCACACACACACACAGAGCCACACACACACACAGAGCCACACACACACACAGAGCCACACACACAGAGAGCCACACACACAGAGAGCCACACACACAGAGAGCCACACACACAGAGAGCCACACACACAGAGAGCCACACACACACACACAGAGCCACACACACACACACAGAGCCACACACACACACACAGAGCCACACACACACAGCCACACACACACAGAGCCACACACACACACACACAGAGCCACACACACACACACAGAGCCACACACACACACACAGAGCCACACACACACACAGAGAGCCACACACACACACAGAGAGCCACACACACACACAGAGAGCCACACACACACACAGAGCCACACACACACACAGAGCCACACACACAGAGAGCCACACACACACACACAGAGCCACACACACACACACAGAGCCACACACACACACACAGCCACACAGCCACACACACACACACAGAGCCACACACACACACACAGAGCCACACACACACACACAGAGCCACACACACACACAGAGCCACACACACACACAGAGCCACACACACACACAGAGCCACACACACACACACAGAGCCACACACACACACAGAGCCACACACACACACAGAGCCACACACACACACAGAGCCACACACACACACAGCCACACACACACACACAGAGAGCCACACACACAGAGAGCCACACACACAGAGAGCCACACACACAGAGAGCCACACACACACACACACAGAGCCACACACACACACACAGAGCCACACACACACACACAGAGCCACACACACACAGCCACACACACACAGAGCCACACACACACACACAGAGCCACACACACACACACAGAGCCACACACACACACACAGAGCCACACACACACACACAGAGAGCCACACACACACACACAGAGAGCCACACACACACACAGAGCTACACACACACACAGAGCCACACACACAGAGAGCCACACACACACACACAGAGCCACACACACACACACAGAGCCACACACACACACACAGCCACACAGCCACACACACACACACAGAGCCACACACACACACACAGAGCCACACACACACACACAGAGCCACACACACACACAGAGCCACACACACACACAGAGCCACACACACACACAGAGCCACACACACACACACAGAGCCACACACACACACAGAGCCACACACACACACAGAGCCACACACACACACAGAGCCACACACACACACAGCCACACACACACACACAGAGAGCCACACACACAGAGAGCCACACACACAGAGAGCCACACACACACAGAGCCACACACAGAGCCACACACACACACAGAGCCACACACAGAGCCACACACACACACAGAGCCACACACAGAGCCACACACACACACACAGAGCCACACACACACAGAGCCACACACAGAGCCACACACACACACACACAGAGCCACACACACACACACACACACAGAGCCACACACACACACAGAGCCACACACACACACAGAGAGCCACACACACACACACACAGAGAGCCACACACACACACAGAGCCACACACACACACAGAGCCACACACACACACAGAGCCACACACACACACAGAGCCACACACACAGAGAGCCACACACACAGAGAGCCACACACACAGAGAGCCACACACACAGAGAGCCACACACACAGAGAGCCACACACACACACACAGAGCCACACACACACACACAGAGCCACACACACACACACAGAGCCACACACACACAGCCACACACACACAGAGCCACACACACACACACAGAGCCACACACACACACACAGAGCCACACACACACACACAGAGCCACACACACACACAGAGAGCCACACACACACACAGAGAGCCACACACACACACAGAGAGCCACACACACACACAGAGCCACACACACACACAGAGCCACACACACACACAGAGCCACACACACAGAGAGCCACACACACACACACAGAGCCACACACACACAGAGCCACACACACACACACAGCCACACAGCCACACACACACACACAGAGCCACACACACACACACAGAGCCACACACACACACACAGAGCCACACACACACACACAGAGCCACACACACACACACAGAGCCACACACACACACACAGAGCCACACACACACACAGAGCCACACACACACACAGAGCCACACACACACACAGCCACACACACACACACAGAGAGCCACACACACAGAGAGCCACACACACAGAGAGCCACACACACACAGAGCCACACACACACAGAGCCACACACACACAGAGCCACACACACACAGAGCCACACACACACAGAGCCACACACACACAGAGCCACACACACACAGAGCCACACACACACAGAGCCACACACACACAGAGCCACACACACACAGAGCCACACACACACAGAGCCACACACACACACACACACAGAGCCACACACACAGAGCCACACACACACACACACACACACACAGCCACACACACACACAGAGCCACACACACACACACACACACACAGAGCCACACACACACACACACACACACACAGAGCCACACACACACACACAGAGCCACACACACACACACAGAGCCACACACACACACAGAGCCACACACACACACAGAGCCACACACACACAGAGCCACACACACACACACACACACACACACACACACACACACAGAGCCACACACACACACACAGAGCCACACACACACACACACACAGATCCACACACACACACACAGAGCCACACACACACACACACAGAGCCACACACACACACACAGAGCCACACACACACACACAGAGCCACACACACAGAGCCACACACACAGAGCCACACACACACACAGAGCCACACACACACACAGAGCCACACACACAGAGCCACACACACACACAGAGCCACACACACACAGAGCCACACACACAGAGCCACACACACAGAGCCACACACACACACACAGAGCCACACACAGAGCCACACACAGAGCCACACACAGAGCCACACACAGAGCCACACACACACACAGAGCCACACACACACACACAGAGCCACACACACAGAGCCACACACACACACACAGAGCCACACACACACACAGAGCCACACACACACACAGAGCCACACACACACACACACACACACAGAGCCACACACACACACACACACACACAGAGCCACACACACACACACAGAGCCACACACACACACACAGAGCCACACACACACACAGAGCCACACACACACACAGATCCACACACACACACACAGAGCCACACACACACACAGATCCACACACACACACACAGAGCCACACACACACACACAGAGCCACACACACACACACAGAGCCACACACACACACACACAGAGCCACACACACACACACAGAGCCACACACACACACACAGAGCCACACACACAGAGCCACACACACAGAGCCACACACACACACAGAGCCACACACACACACAGAGCCACACACACACACAGAGCCACACACACACACACAGAGCCACACACACACACACACACAGATCCACACACACACACACACACAGATCCACACACACACACACAGAGCCACACACACACACACACAGAGCCACACACACACACACAGAGCCACACACACACACACAGAGCCACACACACACACACACAGAGCCACACACACACAGAGCCACACACACACACACAGAGCCACACACACAGAGCCACACACACAGAGCCACACACACAGAGCCACACACACACACAGAGCCACACACACAGAGCCACACACACACACAGAGCCACACACACACACAGAGCCACACACACACAGAGCCACACACACAGAGCCACACACACAGAGCCACACACACACACAGAGCCACACACAGAGCCACACACAGAGCCACACACAGAGCCACACACACACACACACAGAGCCACACACACACACACAGAGCCACACACACAGAGCCACACACACACACAGAGCCACACACACACACAGAGCCACACACACACACAGAGCCACACACACACACAGAGCCACACACAGAGCCACACACACACACACACACACACAGAGCCACACACAGAGCCACACACAGAGCCACACACAGAGCCACACACAGAGCCACACACAGAGCCACACACAGAGCCACATACAGAGCCACACACACACACACAGAGCCACACACAGAGCCACACACACACACACAGAGCCACACACAGAGCCACACACACACACACACACACAGAGCCACACACACACACACAGAGCCACACACACACACACACACACACAGATCCACACACACAGAGCCACACACACACAGAGCCACACACACACAGAGCCACACACACACAGAGCCACACACACACACACAGAGCCACACACACACAGAGCCACACACACACACACAGACACACACACACACACACACAGAGCCACACACACACACAGAGCCACACACACACACACAGAGCCACACACACACACACACAGAGCCACACACACACACACAGAGCCACACACACAGAGCCACACACACAGAGCCACACACACAGAGCCACACACACAGAGCCACACACACACACAGCCACACACACACACACAGAGAGCCACACACACAGAGAGCCACACACACAGAGAGCCACACACACAGAGAGCCACACACACAGAGAGCCACACACACACACAGAGCCACACACAGAGCCACACACACACAGAGCCACACACACACACACAGAGCCACACACACACACAGAGCCACACACACACACACAGAGCCACACACACACACACAGAGCCACACACACACACACAGAGCCACACACACACACAGAGCCACACACACACAGCCACACACACACACAGAGCCACACACAGAGCCACACGCACACACACACACACACACACACACACAGAGCCACACACAGAGCCACACACAGAGCCACACACAGAGCCACACACACACACACAGAGCCACACACACACACACAGAGCCCCACACACACAGAGCCACACACACACACACAGAGCCACACACACACACAGAGCCACACACACACACACAGAGCCACACACACACACACACAGATCCACACACACAGAGCCACACACACACAGAGCCACACACACACAGAGCCACACACACACACACAGAGCCACACACACACACACAGAGCCACACACACACACACAGAGCCACACACACACACACAGAGCCACACACACACACAGAGCCACACACACACACACAGAGCCACACACACACACAGAGCCACACACACACACAGAGCCACACACACACACAGAGCCACACACACAGCCACACACACACACAGAGCCACACACAGAGCCACACACACACACAGAGCCACACACAGAGCCACACACACACACAGAGCCACACACAGAGCCACACACACACACAGAGCCACACACAGAGCCACACACACACACACACAGAGCCACACACACACACACACAGAGCCACACACAGAGCCACACACACAGAGCCACACACAGAGCCACACACACAGAGCCACACACAGAGCCACACACACAGAGCCACACACAGAGCCACACACACAGAGCCACACACAGAGCCACACACACACACACAGAGCCACACACACACACACACACAGAGCCACACACACACACACACACAGAGCCACACACACACACACACAGAGCCACACACAGAGCCACACACACAGAGCCACACACAGAGCCACACACACAGAGCCACACACAGAGCCACACACACAGAGCCACACACAGAGCCACACACACACACACAGAGCCACACACACACACAGAGCCACACACACACAGAGCCACACACACACACACAGAGCCACACACACACACACAGAGCCACACACACACACACAGAGCCACACACACACACACAGAGCCACACACACACACAGAGCCACACACACACACAGAGCCACACACACACACAGAGCCACACACACACACAGAGCCACACACACAGCCACACACACACACAGAGCCACACACAGAGCCACACACACACACAGAGCCACACACAGAGCCACACACACACACAGAGCCACACACAGAGCCACACACACACACAGAGCCACACACAGAGCCACACACACACACACACAGAGCCACACACAGAGCCACACACACAGAGCCACACACAGAGCCACACACACAGAGCCACACACAGAGCCACACACACAGAGCCACACACAGAGCCACACACACAGAGCCACACACAGAGCCACACACACACACACAGAGCCACACACACACACAGAGCCACACACACACACAGAGCCACACACACACACACACACACACAGAGCCACACACACACACACACACAGAGCCACACACACACACACACAGAGCCACACACACACACACAGAGCCACACACACACACACAGAGCCACACACACACACACAGAGCCACACACACACACACAGAGCCACACACACACACACAGAGCCACACACACACACACAGAGCCACACACACACACACAGAGCCACACACACACACACAGAGCCACACACACACACACAGAGCCACACACACACACACAGAGCCACACACACACACACAGAGCCACACACACACACACAGAGCCACACACACACACACAGAGCCACACACACACACAGAGCCACACACACACACAGAGCCACACACACACACAGAGCCACACACACACACACACACACACAGAGCCACACACACACACACAGAGCCACACACACAGAGCCACACACACACAGAGCCACACACACACACACACACAGAGCCACACACACACACACAGAGCCACACACACACACACACACACACAGAGCCACACACACACACACACACACAGAGCCACACACACACACACACACACACACAGAGCCACACACACACACAGAGCCACACATACACACAGAGCCACACATACACACAGAGCCACACACACACAGAGCCACACACACACAGAGCCACACACACACAGAGCCACACACACACACACACAGAGCCACACACACACACACACACAGAGCCACACACACACACAGAGCCACACACACACACAGAGCCACACACACACACACAGAGCCACACACACACACAGAGCCACACACACACACAGAGCCACACACACACACAGAGCCACACACACACACAGAGCCACACACACACAGAGCCACACACACACAGAGCCACACACACACAGAGCCACACACACACAGAGCCACACACACACAGAGCCACACACACACAGAGCCACACACACACAGAGCCACACACACACACAGAGCCACACACACACACAGAGCCACACACACACACACAGAGCCACACACACACACAGAGCCACACACACACACAGAGCCACACACACACACACAGCCACACACACACACACAGCCACACACACACACACAGCCACACACACACACACAGCCACACACACACACACAGCCACACACACACACACAGCCACACACACACACACAGCCACACACACACACACAGCCACACACACACACACAGCCACACACACACACACAGCCACACACACACACACAGCCACACACAGAGCCACACACAGAGCCACACACAGAGCCACACACAGAGCCACACACAGAGCCACACACAGAGCCACACACAGAGCCACACACAGAGCCACACACAGAGCCACACACAGAGCCACACACAGAGCCACACACAGAGCCACACACAGAGCCACACACAGAGCCACACACAGAGCCACACACAGAGCCACACACAGAGCCACACACAGAGCCACACACAGAGCCACACACAGAGCCACACACAGAGCCACACACAGAGCCACACACAGAGCCACACACAGAGCCACACACAGAGCCACACACAGAGCCACACACAGAGCCACACACAGAGCCACACACAGAGCCACACACAGAGCCACACACAGAGCCACACACAGAGCATAATTCCAAGAGCCAATTTAGTTAAAAAATTACTTTTGAAGAAGCATCCGGGGCACTGTGGGGACGCGGACAGCTCATTTGCTTACATGCCCCCTCCCCCAATGATTTAATACGCTCAGCCTCCTGGTCCAGCCAGTCATGGCCCACAGCCACTTTCTATCACAGTCTACTCCAACCAGTCATGGCCCACAGCCACTTTCGAACTCAGTCTACCCCAAACAGTCATGGCCTTAAGCCACTATCTATCAAAGTTAGTGCAGACAGACGTTATCAGGGAATGTTCCGATCGATCTACAGACTAGTATTGCAGATTCCTGGGTGGATCTTGTGCACTGGCACACAGGCGGGAGCAGGGACCCCGCGTAGACATGAAGAGGAAACGTGTGCTCTCCAGACATCTACTCCTAGACACACCAAGTGATATAAACACACGGTAGCTAGAGACACACAAACAGACATCTACTCACAGACAATTGGTGAGTGATACAAACCACATAGTACCTGTTGATACACAACTAGCAAGCACTGACACACAGACTACCCTACCTTATACTGACACAGTCCGCGCCTACTAGACACAATCTACTCTCAGACACATCTAACGGTGCAAACGCTGTGCCTGGTGACCCCATCGGAATCTTCTGACAAGGACACGTGTGCATGGGCGAACACAACCCTCAATACACCAATGTGGCGGTGTTGTGTCGGGGAATTGTGGCGACTTGTGGTTGTGATGCTTTAGTTCATGAACACGGTCTCTATCAGTAGACTTGTAATATAGCGCGTGGTGCCACTGCTCGGCAGTGCTGCTGCTAGGCACTGCACAGCCTGCTCAGGGTCACAGTGGCACGCGGGCTCGTTAGCCTGTACCCTGGGGCGTTGCACGAGTGTGTGCATGAGAAGAGCATGTGTGTGCGCGTGAGAGAGATACGTGCGTTTGCCGTGACCCCTGCCGGAGCCTGCAGGCTGCAGTTTCTCCCCAGCACCCGGTACCCACACCGACTAATGCCCCCCACCTATCCCCCTTTGCCCCCCCCCCCATACCTGGCACCTTGTCGGATGCACATAATGCGAGCCGGAGTTAAACGTCGCACATTACATGTTCGTGTCACCGTTGTCTGCTACGATGTTTCCAAAGCGCTAAGAAGTGGCACTGTGGCATTAGGTGTATATATTAAAACAGACATTTATGGGTGCCTAGTCTTTTGATATTCGGGGGACATCTTAGAAGAGTCTGTCTGGCGTAGGGGTGTACATGTCGCTCAGACCGCCACCCTGCCCGCCCCAGCCCTGCATGCATTCTTCTAGCGTCGGGGTTCTTACTCAAAATCGCCGTTTCTGCTCCGAACGCTATAAAAGTTCAAAAGGAAAATACAAAAATATGTCCTCTAAATCTTAAGACATGATTGTGGAAGCGTTGTAAATATGACTCGTCAGCTCGCCCGAACAGAGCTCACAATACAAATAAAAGACACAAGGTACACGTCAGTAATTTAAACGATATAACATTGAAAACAGCGACAATGTAATAACTCACCTTCATAAATATTATTGCATATAGAATTATCAAACAAAACAGTGTGCCTAAAACTTCTGCTCGAATGGCAAATAATTGTACGCAAGTCATCAATATATTGAAATGCAAACTTTACCTTCTACAAAATGGCCACAACATCGGTGGAAGGCATTTCTTTTATTCTTTTCGCAAATTTAATTGAATACTTAATAGCTTTTGATGAATAAATTTACAACGAGCGCCGCGGGGTATCTTTTAAAAAAAAAAATAGCACCATGCACAGAATTTAAAATGTTGGGCACAAATGCTATTTTAATTCTCGACGATTCTTATTTACTTTAATAAATAATAAAGATGATTGCTATCTGCGTGTGTGTCTTTCTATCTATATATCTATTAGTGTGTGTCTGTCTATGTGTGTATTTATCTATGTGTGTATTTATCTGTCTGTCTATATACAAGTATGTGCGTGTGTTTATATATACCATAATGTCGGAGCCTTTGAAGAGCGTGTGGCACTCGCCGTGTTTACTCGCCCGCCGCTGCGCCTCCCCGGCTCCAGCACCGTTTCGCAGGTGGGTAATTGGCAAGTTAAATATTTGCCCTGCCTCCCTGGCAGGGGTCCTCAGGCCCCCGTCCGCCCCCTCGCTCGCTGCTGCTACTATCAGGTATCTGCAGTTTGATCTCAGATCAAAGCGCCTCTCTGGCTAATAGTTGATGCCTTCCCATTGATCCGGCTTTGATGCAGGCGAGTTCTGCCTTAACACGAGCCGGGGGGCCCTGTGCACCGACATCCTCACAGCTCTCCCCCCCCCCCCAACCCCCCACAAGAATATGAAACAATGCGCCGAGGCTCGGAGAGCTGGGAAAAAAATGCAAACCCTTTCAACTTCAGAAAACGCTGGCTCCAGATATCTAAATCGATAAGTAATGACAGTGAATAATTTAAAATATCGATTTAACTTGCAACATATCCTTTCAGATTGAACAGATCGACCTCTGCGCCTGCTCACATAGCCCCCCTCTCCGCGTTTCGGGGCAGAATTTGCATTTTAAACGAAGGAGGTGCATTTTTTGTGTGTGTTGGTTCGGTGTTTGTTTACCTGCGGACTCCGCAGCGCTGTCAGATTTTGGGGATAAAATGAAGCCTCTCTGGTCAGGTGTATATTTTAACAATATGGCTATGCAGCCAGTATTACTAACAAAATGTAATCAATACCACTAATTCATGCATCTTTTTCAACAGCACAGGGGAGCCATTTGCTCCCGATATGTGAAGTGCACTTATCATAGGCTCCAATTTCAGAAACAGCTGTGGGATGGACGTGTCCAACCTTCCAAAGTCAATCAGCCCAATGAATGAAGTATCAACAACAATGCCATGTTGGTGTGAACAGCCCCTGACTGCACTCGTGCCTAGTCTTCACGATCGCGCAAGTGCGACTCTACAAATATACGAGCGCCTTTTCTTTAATTTACCAATCCGAAAATGGTCTTAAATTAAAACAAAAATAAATAGTGAGCAAGCAAACTTACACACACACACACACATATTTATATATAAATATAATTATAAAATAGGACTTCGGGGGGCGCTGTGTAATGGATGTCATTAAGGATAGGACACAATCGGCAGTACTGGGAGATAAGCATTTGGGTGAAGAACTGAAGCACGCACGCGAGGAGGAGCAACACGGAGCACAATGGAGAGCAATACAATGCGCAGGGAAAGGATACAAGCGACAGAGCAACAGCATGGCATGATGGGTGCATACAGATGGGAGAGCAAAATACAGAGAAGCGAGAAGCAAGAGTGAGACAACTAAAAAACATGCGCTATCACGGGGTTCTTAAGAAAATATATATATTTTTTAAAGTAGCTCCCTAAAAGCTAGCAGTGAAGGACACACACACAAGTTACGCTTAGGGGAAAGGACAATGCAAGCTATCGAATAGAAGGCAAACGAGTGTGAAAATAAAGTCAACCGGTGATGGGCAACGGGTGGGCTTTCAAAGTTCTTGGTAATCTGACAATAGGTCTTTTTCAGACAGCCGAAGATAATGTGCGGCGTTGGGACAGCTGCTTGCAGTTAACAATGCAGCATTGAAAATCAAGTCTGGCTCCAAGGTACGGAGGACTATAGCCTCCAAGAAAATAGTATTTTAGCAAGTTGCACCCCCTATTCAAGTGCTGTGTGCACATATGCAGCACTGTATTTTGGCCAGGGGTGTGGGGAAAAATGGGGGGAGGGGTGGTTCGTACAGTTGTTGAAGCAAATCTATCTCCTGCTCTCGATTCCGACATATAGGATCACTTACCAGGAATAAGCACAACAAGCACACCATCGTGGATCACGGACCATGGGGAGGCAGGGTGTCCCACCATTCTTGACAGGGCCGGTAGATTAAGTCGTAGATTGGGCGGGGGAAGCCTTCAGAGCTGAATGGGCTACCAAGACCCCTAACTAATCAGGAGCTCTTAGTGAAGGACTGCTTCAAACTAATTCCCCCCATGAACGATTCTCGTCCGACTCAACGATGCACAATGTCACCGATTATATTTCACTGGGAGGCAGGTGCTGATCTGCAGGTAGCCCGTCTAAGTACACTCCAATGACGACTATCCGTTTCTCTCTTTCGTCATAGAGGACTGGAGATCGCTCACCATCATGAGACTCCGGCCTGAAATTAATTACTAATCATGGTACTTAATATGACCAGCAACGCAATTAACAACCAGGCTACGAGAACAGAGAAAGAATCTTCACCGCGCACCAAAACCCCGAATACAAACAACAGACAAGCAGGGAGTGATGAGGAAGACTTTCCGACTCCAGGAAGAGAGGGGGCCCGTGGAGAAAAATCCGGCATCTACAGAAAAGGCAGACTGCGGATCTGTGGGGCCTACTCCCTTGAAGTGAGCAGCTTCCTAGAAGCATTTAAGGGAATCAGGGAACTTCCCCATAACGATCAAGATCAGCGAGAAGGCATCGGACTGGGAGGGGGGTGGAAGGGACGGGGAGAAATGCCGCGGCTGCGTGTCCTCGGCTCTGGCAGGGCAGGGAGAGGCTGCAGGAGGTTCCTGACGAGAAAGGAGCATTACGTGAACCCACCCGCTCGCCCTAGCTCCTAGAAAAAAATGGCAGCCTCAAACATCCTGGGGAAAAAAAATAAGACAACACCCACCGCCGCAATGACGGCAACAAAGAGGCGGGATGAGTAAAAATCGCCGGAAAGCCCGCGAATCTGCTACCACAATGACTGACGCATCTCTGTTCCAATGGCTAGCCTCCATTTATGGAGCTAGCCAATGGAACAGAGAGGCGGGACAAAGCCCCAGACTGCTTCTCAAAAGATTTCGCCTGCGCGAACGCTGCTGCGCAGCGGACACCAGGCGAAACCTAAAAAGAACTATATACATGCATACCTACACATGTAATTTTCAGCATAAACAAATTCATCAATTATAGTAAAGCAACAATTGGTGTGCTAAGACCCGTAGTGCTCATTAAACAATTACCATTTACTTCAACGAAACATTTAAAATATTATAATCCGAGTATTTTCATTGATAAGGTGTAAATATGTAATATTGGCTGGAACAGCGGTAATCTCATCCATTAACAAATGCACCTACTGTCAGGACTGTGATAACAAATGATATTCCTTCAGGGTGTCTAATTTACTAGTGTCTTTAATGCATCTTCCCACATTACGCTTCATATTTCCTAAAGATTTGTTACAGCAGGTTGGGAACTGGCGAAAATACTGTATTAACTTCAGGATGTTTCTAATGGGTGCTTTTTTAGGTCTAGCTTGAAGCGCAGCTGTGTGGTGACCTATTGCTACCAATATTTAAAAAAATATCTATAGAGTGGGCTGTAGCTCCGCCCAATTGAGTTGACCACTTTCACTGCAGGCTCTGTGGCGGTTTGGTCTATCACTCTCCTTGACATGGAGCGCCTGCATTGTCAAGCAAGAGGGACTTATTTTATGTGTCACTGTATACAGAAAACAATTCTTCACTGCAGCATGGAAATACATTAAGAAATATTCCAATTACCAATTCTGAAAGTTTTTCAATTTCTCCCTCTCTTGCTGCTCTTAAAAGCATTTCTTCAAGCTTTCTCTCTCTTGTTCGTTCAGCAGCTGTTAAAGAAATGAAAAGGTGCAGTTAGGACTCCTGAGCCACACACATCTTTAGTTTTGTAAAATCTTGAGATAACGGACACAAAGTGTATCAAGAAGTCAGGTGATCTTGGTGCCTGGTCTGGTGGCTCAGTGGACAAATACGTCCACTTCAGGGGCCTGTGTTCGACCTCATGGTAACAGGTTCAAATCCCTGCGGGCCACTAAGCTTTTCATCCATCTTAGGTTGATAAAAGGAGTACCATGGAGTTGGGTAGCAAACATCTGTTATTCTGCGCCAAGATGCCTGTGGGTGAACGTGCGCTTTACAAATATAGGATTGGTTATATGTTATTGCAGATACTGCTAAATGATGAACTGACTAATTCTGTCCCTGGCAGTGTTAAAGTGTATTTCTCCCTCTTCAGGCGTGTGACAAAATCGAATTCTCTCTAATTAACTGTAGGTAGGCTGTGGGCTGGTACAAAAGGCAAAGTCCAGAAGAGCCCTGGGGGCAGGATCCACTGTGACAGGAGCAGCAACAGAAGCAAAACGGAAGCCGTTGTGCTGGGTTTTGTGTCAGACGTGGGTTAAATGGCGTTACCAGTAGGCAGGCCCGGCTTTAGGGCAGTGCGACTGGTGCGGCCGCACTGGGCCCGGACCTGTTCAGGGAGGGCTGACTTCAGGGGGTTCAGCAACAACTAATGACTGGAGAATAGAGGGGCACTTTTGCCCGATGGTAGTGCGAGAATTCGAGGAGGTGGTCATGGGGTGTGGGAGCACCCAAAAATTATTTTCGCACCTGGTGCCACCAGCGCTAAAGCCGGCCCTGCCAGTAGGCAGTATATAATCTTCTCCGAGCAGGATATAAATGTACTCTGAGCTGGTAAGAGCAGAGGGGAGCTTATGGAGGCTGGGAGGTCAGGAGAAGGTAGGGTAGCCAAGTGCATTCACTGAAGCAGGCCGCCGCATGCAGCTCCCGCTTTAGGCACAGAGAGGTACTAGTGTTTGCAAAAAGTCTAATAGCCCTTTCTACAGTAGCTCTCAGTGCTTCTCGAAACTAGTATCCATAGTGGCCTGATGCAGATGGGGCAGTGTGAGATCAGAGCATAGCAAAAACTGTCAAGAGTGGAAGTCTTAAACACTTACTGGAGTCCACTAAAAGAACTTTAACAGAAGTGTGCTATATCTGGGACTAAGCTCCTGAAGAGCCCAGAACCGAAGCATGATCAGCAAAAATAGTCTTTAACAACATCATGCAATCTGACAACACAAATCTTACAATAAGATGAGGTGCTGGAGAGAACAAGGCTTTAAGTTCAAGGGATCACAAGAGAGTGCATAATAGTGCTTTTGGGATTACCGGAGACTACAAACATTAGAATGTTTGAGAAGAACATTTAGGCCTAAGAAAATCATTTGCATTTTTAAATAGTGCGAGCCAGCTCAAAGAGCTGTGTCACTCAATTACAAAAAGAGTGAATTGTAAAATGTTTGTACGAATTTACAAACTATACAAAAGTGAAAAGAACCTAGAATAAAAAAGAAACAAGATATATACAGCACAGTAGACTTGAACTCTTCTTTCAAAACTTCATGTTTGCAGAGCTCCAGATCTTGGTGCATTCCCTAAGGAGGACTGCGTTGAAGTACATTGTTTTCTCAAGGTTGAAGAAGAGATTAACCCTTTCGCTGCGGGGGTTATTCCCCCGCTGTGCTGGGGGGAGGGGGGCGCGCACAGCACCCGCATGCTCATGACGAGCTGAGCTCGTCATGAGGCACAGCGCTCCTGTGCTCATGACGAGCTCAGCTCGTCACAGGTGCATTGCCTCCCGTGGAACGCTCAGCACAGGAGGGGAATTTTCCCCACACCTGAGCGTTCCACGGGTCATGACGAGCTGAGCTCGTCATGAGCACCGGAGCGCGGTGGCTCATGACGAGCTCAGTTCGTCATGAGCATCGAAGAGGTTAAGAGGGCTAGAAGGAGGAGTCTATAATCAATTTCTCAAACATATTTTGGTACATATAGTTTATTTATTTAAGAAGTTTTATATAGCGCTAGCCAGACCCTAGGGTATCGGAGCGCTTTACATCAGATACATTGTAGAGATTCACAAAATACAAAAGAGCAACATAGTGACAGTACCGGACAGTCTTTGATTACGGAGTCCTTCGTAGTCTCAGAGTTGCAGCGTTGCGTATTGTCTGCATTCCTACTCCGATTGGTCCTATCGATTCCCTAGGGAGCGGTTGAGGAACAGGGTTTTGAGTTGGCTTTTGAATTTTACAAAAGAGGTAGTGGTTCTGATGTGTGGGGGAATAGAGTTTCAGATTTTTGGAGCGCTTCCGGCGAAGGATCGAGGCGCACTTTTTTGTTTTCGAGTTTTTGGTGGGATGAGTGGGAGGGAGTTTGAGCTTCTGAGGTTCCTGGCCGGACCGGGTTTTTTGAGTTTTTTTTGCCAGATATTCAGGTTTGCCGGTATGTAGGGCTTTATGCGTGAGGCAAGCTGTTCTGAAGCTGATAAGCATTTCGACTGGCAGCCACTTGAGTTCCCAGAGTGCAGGGGAAATATGGTTGAATTT
The DNA here is from genome assembly GCF_964261635.1 of Lissotriton helveticus. Classification (NCBI taxonomy): domain Eukaryota; kingdom Metazoa; phylum Chordata; class Amphibia; order Caudata; family Salamandridae; genus Lissotriton; species Lissotriton helveticus. Next base: position 781,132,871 of record NC_136063.1, on the reverse strand, counting down.
CTTGATGCCGGTGATCATTCTGGCTGCCGCATCAGCGTTGTTTTGATGGGAGCCAGATGGGATGTTGGTATTCCGGAGAGGACTGCATTCCCATAATCCAGTCTTGACAATACCAGGGTTTGGGTGGCCTGTTTGAGGTCATTTGGCGAAATGAAAGGTTTTATCTTGTTCAGAAGTTTGAGATTAAGGAATGCGCTCTTGGCCGAGTTTTTTTTTTTTTTTTTAAAACCTTTATTGAGAAACAGGTATAAGTACAAGCGCAGGCCTACAACCACAAGGGCCGGCCGCAAAATCAGGAGAGTCAAAAGGGAACAACATCAATGTGTACGGCAGGATGAATACAGGATAGACGAGTAGTGAAATCGTTACACAGTAAGCGCCAGGATAAGAAAGGTTTCATTTTATGATGTATAGAGGAGGCAGAAGCCATATCTACCCATGTGTCATGCAACATACTCAGAAAAAGAGGGGGGGGGACGAGAGGGATGCAGCCCCCTACGCAATCAAATAACCACAGTAGAGCAAAGCCCAGATACATCCAATGCCCATCAAAGGTTCAAAAATAAAGGACAAATCGTAGCAAACAAGTAAATGGGTCACCGCATAGACCGCCCTCCCGCCCCGAAAAAGGAGAAAGTGCAGACACTTACGAAACGAAGGAGAAAGAACAAAGGGACATAGCCCACCCCCTAGAAAGAAAGCAAAAAAGGGACCATAGAAGAAAACAAACTAAAATAACAAACACCCCCCCCCCCACCCTACATCACTGTAATGGCTATGGCCTATCCCACTAAACAGCGTGCCTGTCGCCCAGAGTCACCCGAAATATAGAAGAAAGAGAAAGGGAATAATAACGAAGGGAAAAAAGAGAAAGGGATAAAAGGAGAGGAAAAAGAGGGAAAAGAAGGAGAGGAGAGAAGAGAGGAGGGGAGCCAGCGATCGAAATACAGAACACCACCCCACCCGCAATAACGGATCACTAGTCGAGGTCAAAAAAGGATACTGAGAAAAGCCTACATAAAGGATGAAGACAGGAACTGTCCAAATGATGAGGCACGGAGATGCCAATTAACAAAACAAAAGTCCCGCAGGCACCCAGGCACGATCACCCCTGTCCACTTCTATGAAAAGCAGAGCTGCCAGACCCCGCCACGGCCAGGAAACAGCATGATACAGTGGGTCCATACCAGTCAGGGAAAGCAAGTGGGATCTTCACGGAACACGGTCTCGGCGAACAAAAAGCAGCCAGGAAAACTCGGCAGCAGTCAGAATGCAAAAGTAACCCAAAGATCCACGTGGCCAAGCACAAAGTCCGGGCTGTCCAGCACAAAGCAAAGAAATCAGGATGTAGGAAATACTGCTGCATCGGCACCGGGTCCACTTGATCCCATGGAATCGAATACCCAGCCGGATATCCCAGCACAGCAGCTGGAGAAGTCTCAACAATACCAACTCGGGGAGACGACACCGCGTCACAAAATGGCTTAACAACCATGGCGGCGATCCGCAACTCCAAGTCCCGGCAGTGCAAGGACAGGTCGATCCGCAGAGCACCCAGGGCGAACAAGACAGTACTCCGTGTAGGGGCCGCCCGAATCAAACGAGGTCTGGGGAGAGCAAATGCAGCAACGTCCCCGTCTCCAGGAGGAAGACACTCCGAGGGGCCATCCGCCATCTTGTGCATATCGCCCGCCGCCATTGTCGCATCCGCTGCCAAGCCCACCAGGAGTGCCGGAGGCCCCAGGACACACAGCCGATCCGCGGCGGATGGCGCTCGGCGGAGAAAGGAGAGTCACCAGAAGAACGGGCGCGCTCCCCACAACACTCGGGGGAGCCCTGCACCGGGTCCCAGGCGGGACAATCAACAGGAGTGGGCTTCTCACCCGAGGGGTGCCGGACAACGCGGCGTCTCTTCTTCGGGCCGGCAGGCAATCAGGCATGCGGGGTGGCCCACCATCGGGGTTGGGTCCGCTCCGGCGCTTCCGGCTCGCGGCTCTCAGGCTCTCACCATCGGGTCTCTTCAGCGGTTCCGGGCCGCCGGCACTCCGAACACCTCCGGGCAGACACAGCACTCGAGGCCCCGGCGTCAGGGCCGGGAAGGCCAGCAAGGTTACAAGGGCAGAACGCAGAAACCACTGCACGCCAGAGCCCCGGAAAAAGACGGTAAGTGAAGGCTCTTCCCAGGTAACCAAATTCGGAACACCCCGATCAGGATTAAAGACAGGATAGGCGGCGGGGAGGAAGGGATCTCGGAGCGAGGCGTTTATGCGACTGTTCCGATCGCCATCTTGGCTCCTCCCCTCCTTGGCCGAGTTCTTGATGTGTCCGGTCATGCTCTGTTTCGGGTCTAGAGTGATGCCTAATTATTTGACAGAGTCTGCCAGTGTGAGATTCCCTTTGAGCGCATCGATGGCCTTTAGCCATTCGGCAATTTGGGGGTTTTCTTCTTTATTCGAAATGAGTAGAGTCTCGGTCTTGTCAGGGTTTAGTTTGAGGTGGTTGCATGACAGCCAGTGTTGAACATCTCTCAGTACTTCAATGAGTCTTTGAATGTCTCTGAGGGAGGTGGTATCCAGATATATCTGAGTGTCGTCAGCATAGAGATGGAAACAAATGTTTGCTGTTTTGAATAGTTTGGTGAGAGGTTCCATGTAGATGTTAAAGAGTTGTGGGGATAGCACTGAGCCTTGAGGTACTCCCTGGTTGACTGGATGAAGGTCAGAGGCGAAGGTTTTTATTTTTATTTTTTGTTTGCGATTGTGCAGGAAGGAGGAGAACCATTGGAGGACCGCTTCGCCAAGACCGGCTCTTTCTTGGAGCGCCGTGAGAAGAAGATTGTGATCTACCGTATCGAATGCTGCCAAGAGGTCAAGGAGAATGAGGAGGCAGCATTGGTCAGAGTCAAGTGATTTATGAATATCGTCAATGATGTTGAGGATTGTGGTTTCTATGCTACAGCCTTTTCTGAAGCCAGGCTGATGGGAGTCCAGGAGGTTGATGTTGTCCAGGTGTTGGGATAGTTGTTGGAGTACGCGTTTTTCTAAGATTTTGGAGGTTTGAGACAGGTCTGAAGTTATTCAGCTCTGCAGTGTCAAGGCCGGGTTTTTTCAGCAAGGGAGTGACTTGTCCCACTTTAAGGCATTCTGGAACAACTCCATTTTCAAGGAGCTATTTATGATCGTGCACCAAAGCGGAGCTAGGGAGTGCTTCAGTTTTTGAGTCAGTGGGGGGGAATGGGATCTAGAATATGGGCTGAGGGTTTGGAGGTGGCGATCAGCCTGATTATCTCTGATTCTTGCATGGGGTAGAAGCATAGCCATGAGTTGGTAAAGGGACAGGGAGAGATATCAAGCGTCCCAGACGCAATGCTCTTAGTAGGGTGCATATTGATGACGTCAAGTTGGAGTCCGATTTTCTTGATCTTATCATTGAAGAAGTTGGCAAATTTGTCGCATAGTTCTTTGGATGCCCGTATAGAAGTGGTTTGTTGCCTTATGATGTTATAGAGCTCTTTGTGTCTATTTTTTGGGATGTCCAACGCAGAGCGGAAGAAGGAGGATTTCTTGTTTTTGATGTGGTTATTGTACTTCCTGCAAGCTGATTGGAGTTGTTCACGGAGGATGGAGGTAGGGTTATTCCTCCAGCTTCTTTGGCTGTTAGTTTTCTCTTTTCAGTATTGAGGTCAGAGTTGAACCATCACCTGGATGGGATGACTCGATTTATTTTTGGCTTTAGAGGCGCTAGCTGATCAAGCATAGCCACTAGCTTTGCGTTGTAATGCTTGGTGAGTTCGCTCATGTAGAGGTGGTCGTTGGAGCTGGGAAGAAGAGAACTTATCCTTTCTTCAAGGACTGCTATGGGAACCTGGAAGAGGTTTCTGGTCCATTGGGGGGAGGGGGGCGGGGGGGTTTGCGTAGGTGTTCGAGATAGAATTTGTTGGTTGATATGAAATAAGATCATGTGGTGGTCTGCCCAGTCCACTGGGAGTATGTGGTTGATTGTAATTGCGTCTCTTTGAGCGATGATGGCATCCAGGATCGCTCCTTTGTAGTGCGTCTACTCCGTGCAATGTTGGGTTAAATTGTTGTCACAGAGGAGATTGGATAGCGTTTAAATTTAAGGGTTGTTAGTTTCATTCCACCGTAGGTTAAGGTTGCCAAGAATTAGATTGTTGGCATCTCCGAGTGCACAGTGAGCGATCAGGTCAGATAAGTGTTCCCCAAATGCGGAGGTGTTGCCTGGAGGATGATAAAGGTGACAGAGCAAAGTTCCATTATCTCTTGCCTTCATGTTGGCTGTAAGGCATTCAAAAGAGTTGTATTTCCAAGATTCTATTTCCTTGATGGCAATGTTGTGTTTATGAATGATAGCTACCCCTCCCCCTTCCCCTCGTTGGTCTTTTCTGTCTTTGTTAATAATGGAAAAGCCTGGTGGCACAAGCATGTCTAGGCAAGGGGAGGAGAGTTTGTTGAGCCAGGTCTCCGTGATGAACGCAATGTCAATGTTCTGCAAGAGTATGGCTTCTGCTAATTAAGTTGCATGCATAGACGCCGACCTGCAGTTGATGAGCAAGCAGTTTGTGGAGAGCGCTTTGGTGTTTGGGTTCTTTATTTCCTTGGTTGCCCTATGTAGGGAGGTGAGGAAAGGGTTTTTTTTTTTTTTTTTTGCAAGGAAGGTATTCCCGGAAGCCAGTGATCACTTGGATCTTGGATTTAGGGGAATCAGTGGGAGGTGCATTGTTGGAAATGGGGGTTGCCCAAGTCTCAAAGGGGGTAGCATGGCATCAAGCGGGCAGGCCAAACTTCGAGGACATGTGAAGCACTCACGCAGTACCCTCAGTCAACACACCAGGCACACCACAAAAGAGGCAGGACACCAGTTTGAGTTGGAAAATTAAGCAGTTTAGTATCTCCAACCTGCAAGGCAAAAATGCATCAACAGTGTCATCATAACACGGCGCCAACTGGCACCAGAGCCAAGTACTTCAGAGGGGGATTATTTACATGGGATAGAAAGGGTTGAGTCCAAAGTCCATGCTGTAAGGGAAAAAGGTTAGAATAAAAATGTCATTAGATCTGGGGCCAATCTGGCGGGGCCAACTCAGACTCTCATCCTACAGGGAAGGCTGTAATTGCAAAATTCTACATTAGCATAGAAATACATCATGCACATTAACACCAAACCACCCCTGTTAGGGAAGAAAACATTAGGGCATCACGGCATAACATGGGCAGGAACACCTGCAATAAATCAGCCTATCTGGCCCATCAATCTGGTACATAACAAGGGCCTGGAATAACATCAGGCCAACCCATTGACCAACCTAGGCGGAACATACATCGCCCAGCATAGATATCAGGTAGGAGCCCTCCTCATAGATCAGGAACACCTGTAAGGGAATAGCTAGGCTCCCTCTACCAACAACCTCGGGGTATGAACATCAGGGTGTACACAGCAGTCAACCCTCCTTACTTCTGGACTCCCTTAGACATTTCCTTCCCCAGGGTTCCTTAATAACTGGGGACCTCAGGGCAACCCGTACAGCAGGGACCTATATTTGCACTAAGGGAGAATAAAACTCTCTACCCCAGAATATGCAATAAGGACAACCGGCTTGCTCCTGAGTTGTCTAGAAGGGCAGTCAATAAATCTGGAGCCCAAGTCGCAGGTGCCCCCTGTCATTTGGGCACCTGATAAGGCAACACAGTCCCCGGGGCGGGCACCGGCAATGTACCCCGTTGCCCTCTCTGTCCCCCACACCGTTAAGCGTAGGCCCCACTCACCGGGCTCAGTAGGTTCTGCGGGGCGTCCTTTGGGGTCTCCTCTGCAGGGGGGGGGCCAGGCACCGACAATGTGCCTCGAGGCCCCCCTTTCCGCGGCGTCACCCGGGGCCCAGGGGTTCCAAAACGGCCTCTGGACGGCCACACTCGCCTCACCCGGGCCTCCTTCTCTCACAGGGGCCTGGGGCTTCAACACGGTGTCTGGGCACCCGTGGGGGAAGCCTGCCTGGCTTTCCTCCCACGTCACACGGCTCCTGCAGCGCAATCGGGGCTCCCTCGTTCGCGTGGGAGCCCCACAGGCATTCTGCTCCTTCAGCCGGCTTCGTTGGAGGGGGCGGGGCTGGCACCGACAATGTGCCCCGGCCCGCCTTTCTCACCAGCCCCTCACTCAGGGCCGCAGGCCGGCGGGGTGGCCTCCCGCTCCGGTCGCTCCAATTCGGGGCTCCCCATTGACACGGGGACCCAGGGCTCTGCGACGCTCTTCTCGCGCTGGCGGGCCGGCACCGACAGTGTGTCCCGGCCCCGCCTTCTCCACCGGCCCCTCGCGTGGGGCACAGACCGGCGGGGTGGCCTCCCGCTCCGGTCGCTTCTCTCGGGGCTCCCTCCTTGGCACGGGGGCCCCGCAACGGAGCTTCACCCGGGTCCCCCTCCTACCTCACGGGGACCCGGGGCTTCGATTCCCCTTCTCCTGGCCTTCCCGGCCGATAGTCAATCCCTGCGCGGCCTTCAAAGGTCACGGCCGCGCAGGCCAATCAGTGCGCGGCGGGGGCGGGCCGATGACGCGGCCGAGCCCCCGTCATGTGATGGGGGAACCTGACGGCCTCAGGGCCTAGCGCGGCACTCCCTGCACTTCGGCGGCCCCCTCCTGGCATCGGGGGCTGCCGCAACGTTGCACACCCCAGCAAGGGGGGAATCTCCTCAAGGCAGCGCCGGGCCGCGGCAGTGATTTTCGGCGCTGCCACACAGCGCGAGGACAGGACGAGGGGTAGGCTCCCTTTCTTGTCATAAAGTCCTCTCACAGTCTCTTCAGCACCCAGGCTGCGACGGTGATCTCCGGCTGCGATAAGGGGTAGGCTCCCTTTGAATTAATTATTCTCCTCGGCAAAAGCGCACCTCCACCAACGAGGGTAATCACAGGCTGCCACAGTCTCCTCATAGAACAGCGCTATTCATAACGCACGGCGCCTCCCTCTGCCCACAACCTCAGCTCCTTCCTTTGACCACGCTGAGGGGGCAGGAATGTAGCGCTTCACCACACAGCGCTGGACAGGCGGGCTTTTCAACACTAGGGGGCCACAACAGTCCCAGGGGCCCAGCGCTTCCACAGGGCCTTACACCACCTCAGCCAGCAACAATTCCTTTGGGGGCACAATCTTCCCCAGGGTGCTTCAGAGGGGCAGACAGTCCCACAGCAGTTCCTCAGGGGCACATTCCTCACCTCCTGGGCGCTTCTTCACGCAGCGCTGGCGGGGTACCCGGTCCAAACAGCATCAGTGACCTGGGTAGGGGCCCTCCCTTGTCAGGGGCCCATGGGGACAGCAGGGGGGGGGTTTATAGGGGTGCAGGGCCCAGCTCACAGGCCCATGTGGCGGTAGCACCTCACAGCAGGTCCCCTCTCCTCCTTGTCCCAGCGCTGACTGACTCTCTGGTGACACTTCTCCCTATTTATACCCTCCTCCCTCACAGAGCCAGCACCTTCCGGAATGTTGGGGATAACTGGTTCACACTAGCTCAAGGGGAGGGGTTGAGCACCCTGGGTGCCAGGCTTTCCCTCCAAAACTAGGGGTAGCTGGGTAATATTATCTAGTCCGCTGACCTATGTCAGTCCAGTGGCAAAACCCAGGGCCATGGCATCCATTTTAAATACAATACATTTCAATCAGGTGCAGTTTTAAAATGGGGGATTTTACAAGTGCTCACATTATTTCAGGTAATTACATTTTTCAAAAGGGGTCTCACACCACTCATGGCCTATACAGGTTTAATCCCATGGGGGAGACAATCTAGATAAGGGGGTCAAAAGCGAAAAATTTGGGTGGAAAAGGCCAAGTCCAACATGCATCATATGAGGAGGCTAGATCGTCCGCTTCTTTGTTAGACATTGCCGCTATGGATCTGGTGGGTCTTGAGGACAGAGGCTCGATATTGGTATTTGAGCGTCTCTGGGCCCTAGTGGGTAGGTCTGTGTTTCCTTGGGAATTCAGAGGCCGGGCTTCCATATCTGTTCTGAGAGTCTCTGTTCCCGGGTCACAGGGGATGCTATGGGCCAGGTAGGGCACTTATGGTGGTTGGTGTGGGGGCGCAGGGTATCCAGGGCGGGGATTGTTGAGACCTGAGGGTCTTATCTAGATTGGAGATGATTTCGGTCATGCCCTGGGCAAATCAGATCTATCCGGCTTTCTAGAGAAGCGAGACTCAGCCATGCAGTCAAGAGTACAGGTGGAGGCATCCTAAGAGGAGTCACCCTGAGTGGTACAGGTCGAGTTTATGACATGTTGTCTATTGCTCCGATTGAGGGACCTATGGTCATCTGTTGTTATCTTGGGGGGGTGTATAGGGAAACCAAATGAATTAGAATTTTTGAGATCTGGGTGAGAGCTAGTGTGATTAAATGTCGGCAGAGCGTGGTCGTGGGAAGGAGGTGGCTGGTTCCAATAAGGACGTGGATTTAAGCTTTCCTTATAGAAATGGAGGGCACGCTTTGTGGAGGTGCTGTATAGAGAGGCGACTTCTGGGAGGGGGAGGCGGGGGCGATGGGTGGGATGGAGGTAGTTTGTGTTTCCTGTTGGGGCTGGTTGGCTGTAAGTGGGAGGTGGGTTGGGTCAGGTCGAGGCAGGTGGGGGAGAGCAGAACGAAGTGTGGGGAAGTGGGAGTCGAAAGCCTCAAGGTTCTCTTTGTTAGCTTGAATAAGGTTAGTGTAGTTTGTGTAGATGGTTACGGACGTGATCCCTCTCGTTGACCAACGATTAGGGAGCGAGGAAGTTTGCTTACAGCTATGTGGGGTGGTTGAGGTTTTGGAGATGTAGAGTTGTGATCTGAGAATGGTGATCCAGTCTTCTGGTCTCTCAGTGTGAAAGATTAAGTCCATCTTAATCAGACCTTTGGAGGAGCAATGGTATATGTCAGTAAATAGGGTTTCTCTGTGCTGTTTGATCAGTTTCTGCTTGAAGTTTCGTCTCGCTTTGTGAGAGAGGTTTGGGGAAGTTGATAGTGTATGCGTTCGCGTTGTGAGGTTTCATGTGGGTCGGTAGAGTTTGGTTGGGTGGAGCTGGCATGTCTGGAGCTGTTGTGAGAATTCAACATGGAGGGGGACTGTGCGACTGGAGGAATTATAAGGAAATTGGTGAGATAGGGCAGGTCAGCAGAGTGTGAGTTTAAAGTAGGTGCCAAAAGGGAGGTAACTAATCAGTGTCAGTGAGCAGTAGATGACGTTAATGTGACTAAGTTGTAGTCTTTTTATTGTTGTCTTGAGGTGACCTGGTCTTTGTCATTAGGAAATTCGGGTCCCCCTGGAGCTCTCAATATGAGAATCCTTTTTTTTCCTGTTTCGTTGATGGGTCACCTCAGAGGGGGAAGGTCGGGTGTAGTTAATCCTTTGGTAGGAGAGTGAGCACTGTGCTAGTGAGGGTGGCCAAGCGCAACAACACGGTACTTCAAAACTTTTTTTGGGGGGGGGGATCCTGTCTTGGTTTAGGTTCAGATCGTCGCGGGTCAGCCATCTTAGGTCCAGGCACGGACTAATGGGAGAGTGTGGCTCCGTGTAGGACAACGGGCTACTATCGCTATCTTCAATTAGTTGGGGGCTGAAGGCCATGGGTATCCCCTTTAAAGGAGACACTTGTCGCTGTTGGATGGGTAGGTATTTCTTATTTAGTTGATTAGTTGCTGGTCAAAGGGAGCCGGGGATTGGCCCTCTTGAGGCCAGGCAGACTCGACTGAAAGGAGGGTATCCCAGAGGGACCTGGACACTGATTAAATGAGATCTGTTTAGTATGAGGGCAGAGGGGATCCTATATCATGGTGCCCCCATGTAGCGTTTAAAGATTAAAGGCTCAGTACTCTAGAAACGAGGCAGATATATCACCCAGAAGTTAGTGATTGACCATCTTGTAGTCAGGCGAGTTCGTATAGTGGAGCTGGGCTTCTTGCAGGACTTGCGTGCAGCTGCTGCGTCTCCCTGGGTCACCTCTGGTTAGAGGGGGTGTGAGGCCTCGGTTGAAGACGCTGGTGGCCCTGAAGCTCAGCGAGCCCTAGACTCCCAGTTGAGTGAGAGCAGAGAGGTGAATTGGCGCCCATTTTAAAGCCAGCCATCCTACCTAGGTGACGCTGCTCCATGGCAGAGCGAAGCAGAGATAACTCAGATTTTGATCTCGACGTCCTTGTCTCAAATTGGACACTTGGCTGGTCAGGGGGTTCTTAAGTGTTTTCTCGGGAGTCCGCCGCAACGCTGATCCTGTAATGCTTGCTGGGTTCCTTCGTGGTGAAAGTCCTGAGGTACAAGGTGAGGAACGTTTTCTGCAAGCGCTGCGATCGTCATCGGTTTCGGTTTCAGGAGTCTTCGATCCCGGTGAGTCCCATTTTGTTGGGTGGCGGGGGGGAAGAGGGGGGGGGGGGGGTCACTAGTCTAGTGACCCCAAGCCCAGGAGCCTGGAATCAGAACTCCCTCCCCGCTTTATGAGCAATACAGACCAACTGAATATATGGTTTCAATTGGAAACAATTTAAGGATGGTCAGGGCTAATGAACTGTTCAAATTTTTTAATCCTGGAATCAACCTAACTAAGGAATGTATGTCCGCCTTAAGAGGAGAAAGGGGAATCCTGGATACACCCTAAGTAAACAGTTCCCATACCCTAAGTAAACAGTTCCCATGATCTAGCCTTGATAAGACAAGACACCGGTACCACGGTTTTAAGGTAACCTTCAAAATAAGGTTTTGCCCTCGAGTGAAGTCTAAATATGTTGCACTCTATTGCTTATTGAGTTGATGGGTGTACGTACGTTCAGATTTTGAACAAGTATAAAGGTTGATGAATTAGCACATTCAGTAATGGCTGATTTATAATCCATCATGTTGATAGAATTAAGCCAGCGAAATCATTCCACACCGTCAAAGACTTTAGCAAGGAGTGGATCCATGAAATGAGTGGAAGATCCAAGGGAGGCGTTGCTTGAGCGCCGAGGGAGATGGCGGCGTGAGCCCGGAGCTCCGTGCCTCTTTCCCCACAATACTCCTGAAAACGGGGCCAGAGGACCCGCAAGTGCCCCGGAGCCGGTAGCGGACCTGAGGGAGACTGGCTGGGCGAGGTCTGAGCTGCTGGCGGCACTGCAGCGCCGAGATCGGCCGCCGATCGCAGCGGCCGCCTGAGTGAAGGGAGAGACGGCGGCGAGCAAGATGGCGGCCGCGACGGAGCCTTGACTGATCGAGGGCTGCGCAGCGGTCCACACACCCGAAGCACACGGTGGGGGCGCGGCCGCCGTCTCGGACGGTCCCGACGGCGATACCCCCCGCAGCGGGAGGAGCTCCTTGACCCTCGGCTGCGGTGCGCGGCGACCGCGACCGCTAGGAGAAAGGGCCGCCGGGTACGTCACTGCCAGCGGAGCTCCCAGGCGGCTTCATTAACCAGGAGAGCGGAGAGACGATCTACGACCCTGCCCTGGGCACCGAACTTGATGGCGGGTGAGCGGGGGCAGCCCTGAGAGGTGGGCCACGAGGAACGGGAACTGATGTAGTACGGCCCGGGGCCCCCCCCGCCTCCTTTTTCTCGTCGCCCCCCCCGCCGCGAAAGAGTGAATGGTGGTTGGAGACATAGCGGAGACGCCCTGCAGGCCAGCGGAGGTCCCCCCGACAGCGCCAAACTCCCGATGGCGCGCCACACTTGAGCCGCTAGCCCAGGAGAGGGAAGACGGTATACCATAGTCCCCCAGGGGGAGGGCTGCACGGCAGGCGCTGCTTCTGGAGTGCGGCAACAGAGCAGTGGGATCCCGTGGCGCACAGGAGCCGGCCACGTGGCTGAGGCCCGAGGGAAGACAGAACGAACGTCCACAGCCCCCGGGGGCCGAGGACCACGACAGGCGCCACTGCTGGGGTGCGACATCTGCGAAAGCGCGACCCCATAGCGCACAGGGACAGGTCGCGAGGCCGTGGCACGGGGAGGTCTCAGCCAGCCGGGCAGGCCGAGCAGGACGAAGTCAGCCACAATGGGGAAGCCGAGGACCAAGGCGGAGGAGGCAGAGCCATCTGATGCGGCGGAGGGGGGCCCCGCCGGGCAGACGGACCTGCAGCGGTTACAGGACCGGATACTGGAAGCCATAACGGCCACTCGAGACGCGCTCCACAACGATATTGCGCAAGTGGTGTCGGGACTGGGCTTGCTCCGGGCGGACCACGATAAATTGAAAGACAGGGTCAAGGACGCTGAAACGGTGATCAAGGACCTGGCGCAGGCTCACAAGGTGATGGAAGGGAAGCTAACGGAAGCCCTGGACCGCATACGCACCCTGGAAAGGCGGGCGGAGGACGCGGAAAATAGAAGCCGGCGCAGCAATGTGCGGATCGTAGGCGTACCGGAGACGGAGGGGGCGAGGGACATGGTTGCCTACATGGAGGAATGGCTGAAAACAGTGGTGGCGCCGGAAGGGCTCTCATCATTCTTCACACTGGAGCGTGCACATAGAGTCCCCTCAGGGCCTCCCAAGCCCGGGCTCCCACCCAGACCGATCATAGCCAAGTTGCTCCATCACAAGGATAGGGACTTGCTCCTGCGGAGAGCTCGGGAGGATGGCCCCTTCCAGATTGCGAACAGCAGGGTCACGCTTTTCCCGGATTTCACCTTCGAGACACAGAAGCAGCGGGCCTCCTTCCTTACAATCAAGAAGGAACTGCGGAATGAGGGGATAGCCTACTCGTTGCTTTTCCCAGCCAGGCTCCGAGTGGTGGTGGACGACAAGGCGAGCTTCTTTAACACGTCAGCAGAGGCCTGGGACTGGTGGGAGACATACAAAGCTGGGACGGACGGCGCCAGAGCACAGGAGGAGCGGGAGAAGGAGTGGGGGCGTTCGCCGCAGCGGCCGCGGAGGTCGAGGAGGCTGAGGAAACGAGGGCAGGGGAAGATGGGACCAACGGCCTCCCAGACCGAGGCAGAACGGCAGGCCGCACTACTGGAAGTGGGAAAGCTGAGTCGAGCGGAGGGCCCCGGTTCTGGGGGGGCCATGGACTCGGACGCTCTTATATCGGCATCAGGCTCAGAATCGGACTTTTCTGGGATTCATCGGACTGGAGAGCCGCTGGTGACGCCGCAGACGGCGGACGAGATCCTGAATGTCTGAACTGCTGGCAGAAGACTATGGGTAATGTTTGGGAAGCTGGGAGGGAGACCCATGCATAAGTATATAGCGGGCTCCGGGGCACACCGGGGCACTCGTAGCAAGGAGGACATGGGGAATTGGGGAGGGAGCGAGGAGCTAGGCGGCGCAGCCCCCCTCTGGACAAGGCCGCACTCCGTAGGCCCTTAAGGCACCCACGGCTACGGCTGTGTAGTTAAGACCTGGGTTGATCAGGTGTGGGAGTTTGGATGGGGACTGATATCTTGGTATTGGGGCCTGTTCTGGGGGAGGGGGGGCGGGTTCCACAGTTTGGGATTGTTTACCCTTTTTGAAGTTATTGACCCGGGGTACACCACGGGTAGGACTGCTGAGATGTTTCGTTTTGTTAAGGGGGGGCACCACCACCATTGCAGGGCGGGAACTGGAGGAAATGTGTCGACCAGATCGTTGGGACAATGGCTAATGTGAATAACTTGAACTGTATTACCTGGAATGTGCGGGGCCTACACACCATGCAGCGCAGACACAAGGTACATGCATATTTAGTGCGGAGGGGAGTGCACATCGCCATGCTGCAGGAGACGCATCTTACACGGCGGGAGGGGGCAGCGCTGCAGAGAAGGTGGCGGGGACAGGTTTTTTATACCAGCTACTCTGCATATGCTAGGGGGGTACTAATTTGGATTAGGGCAGGCACACCTTTCCAGCTCACGCGCCAATGGGTGGACCAGGAGGGGAGGTATGTGGTGGCGGAGGGGAAGCTGGAAGGTAGAGATGTGGTCTTAGCTAGCATTTATGCCCCGAATTCGGACCAGCTGGCTTTCCTCACGACACTATCAGGAACGCTGGCTCACTCCCTGGCGGGCCCGGTCCTGCTGGGGGGTGACTTCAACTCCGTTACGGACCCTTTGTTGGATAGGTCCCATCCCCCCCCTACATGATTCCCCGGTACACAGGCTGGCCAGAGGTAGAAGGGAGTGGCAAGAGAGTTGGGAACTGACGGATGTCTGGAGAGGGCAACACCCGGCTGACCGGGATTACTCATTCTTCTCCGGACTGCACGACTTGCATGTCCGATTGGACACGATACTCTGCTCCCGGGGGGTGCTGCCATACGTCACGGGATCGGAGTACCTGTCGAGAACGATCTCTGACCATAATCCACTCCTGATCCGGCTGGCTTGGGTGGCGGGGACACCCAGGATCCCGATCTGGAAACTACGGCCTGAGACCTTAGAAGACCCCCTATTCGAGGCGGCCCTGGCGGAGGGGGTGGCCTCATATTTCGCGGAAAATGAAGGGACGGCGTCCTCCAGGGCGATGGAATGGAACGCCTTTAAGGTAGTGGTGAGGGGTATCTGCATCAAAGACTATGTAGGTGTGCGAAAAGTGTTGCTGGGCGATCTAGCTAAGGCGGATACTAGGTTGAGAGAAGCGGAGAAGGAGCGGCCCGGACACCCTGAACTCCAGGAGACACTCTGTGCGGCTAGGGAGGCGGTAGCAGTTGAGGTGGAGAGGCTCCGAGCTTTTGACTTTAAGAGGTATGTGCTGCGCTCCCATGTGGACGGAGACAAGGCGGGCACCCTTCTGGCGTGGCTTTCGAACCCCACTAGACGGTGCACTCCCATACTCCAACTGAGGGATACGTCGGGTGTAGTACAGCACACTCAGTTGGGCATAGTTGACGGCTTCCGGGAGTATTACGAGGGCCTATATAAGAGTGCCCCAGGAGACCGGCCGGGTCTGGCAGAACCCTTCTTGACGGGCCCACCTCTACGACGGCTAGAGGCAGAGCAGGCGAAAGACCTGGGCTCGGACATTGAGTTAGGGGAGATCAGGTCGGCGGTGCGACGCATGGCACGAAACAAGTCGCCGGGAATAGACGGGCTCCCCATAGAATTCTATGGCAAATATCTAGATATCCTGGCCCCACGACTGTTGACCGTCTATAAAGAGGCCAAGGCGGCGGGCCAACTACCGCAGTCAATGCGGGAGGCATTGGTGGTCCCACTGCTGAAGCCTGGTAGAGAGAGTAGTGACCCGGCGTCCTATCGACCACTCTCTATGCTCACCGCGGACTATAAGATCCTGAGCTCCATACTGGCAGCGAGGCTCCTGCCACACATGACGGACCTCGTGCACGAAGACCAGAATGGTTTTATCCCAACGCGCAACACCACGATCAACATCAGAAGGCTTGTCCGCCTCATGGACGGGCTGAACAGCGGAGATGGGACGGAACTGGTCCTTTCGGTTGACATCGAAAAAGCCTTCGACAGTCTAGAGTGGGACTACCTCTATGCAGTAATGGAACGGTTCGGGCTGGGGACCGGCTATATTCATTGGACGAAGGTCCTTTATGCGGAGGCGATAGCGAGAGTGAGGGTGGGATCAACGGTGTCCCTCCGATACCCGGTTGAACGAGGCACTCGGCAGGGTTGCTCTCTCTCGCCGTTGCTATTTGCACTGGCTATAGAACCGCTGGCGGCTCAGGCTAGGACTGGGCGGCACTTCCGTGGAGTGCGGGCCAGAGACGGGCAACATTTCATATCGCTGTATGCCGATGATCTACTGCTGTTCCTCCATGACGGCGTTGAGGACTTGCAGGGAGCGAAGGCGCTGCTAGAGAGCTTCGGAAAGATGTCGGGCCTGAAAGTTAACTGGCCCAAGACGAGCTTGTTCCCGCTGCAGGAGGGCGCTGCCCAGCCGCACCACCGATCGGAAGTAGCTTGGGAGCCTGCCTGTATTAAGTACCTGGGGGTCCAAATTTACCATAAGGCGGAAGACTTGCTAGAGGGCAACCTGGGGCGATGTGTGCGTGGATTGAGGGGCTGCATTACCTTCTGGGCCACATTGCCGCTATCGGTGGCTGGCCGGATCTCCTTGCTGAAGATGGTTGCACTGCCAAGATTATTATATTACTTCCGGACGCTCCCGATCTGGCTACCTGGCTCCTTCTTTAGACTACTTAAATCTCTGATCACGACATTAATTTGGGGAGCGGGACGGTGTAGAGTGGCGCTGGCCACGCTCTCTCGCCCGAAAGATGAGGGGGGATTAGCGGTCCCGGACTTCGAGCTTTATTACCTAGCGGCCCAACTGCAGGTCTTCACGCAGGAGGTGGCAAGGGAGTTTCGGGGTCCGGAGGGTGACATCTTGCGGGGAACGCCCAGGCACGTCCTGGCTTATATTACTCTCCAACAGCGGCTGGACGATAGGGATTTATCGCTGGAGCAGCGCACATACCGCCAATGCTGGAACCGGACACAGAGGAGAGCCGGAATTCGGCGCCCGTACGCACCGGAGATCCCTCTGGGCATGTTAACAGCCCTACCGCATGGCGGGGACTGGTCACATCTGCAAGGATGGGAAGAAGCGGGAGTGCAAGTGGTGGGAGACCTGTACGAAAATGGCGCGCTGCTCCCGTTTCAGGAGTTAATGGAGCGCTTTGACATCCCGAGAGGGGGATTTTTGCTACACGCGGCGGTGACCAGGGCAATGCAGGCCCACTGGGGCACGGGGCTTGAGGAGCCCGAGACGGCTGCAGCGTGTCAGTACACTATGATGGCGGCGGGAACACTCAAGGCAGTAACATGCCTTTACAATCGGATGATAAGAGAGCACATTCCTCCTCTTGCATCTCTGAAAGCCAAGTGGGAGGCGGACCTGGGTAAGGACATGTCAGACACGGCATGGGCACAGCTGGTCCGAAGGGCCCGCAACAGCACAAGAAACGCTCGATTCCAACTAATCCACTACTACATATTACATAGGGCATACATGACCCCGGGTAGGATCAGGCGATATTTTGGTGCGGAAACAGCGTCCTGTCCCCGATGCCTAGATGAGGGGGCCGAATTGGTGCACATGCTGTGGGCGTGTCCGGCCCTGCGGGGATATTGGCAGGAAATAGGGGTGGTGCTGAACGAGGTGACTGAAAGGACCGTAGACTATGGACCGGCGGAGTGCATCCTGCACTGGTTTCCCCATACCCCCAAAAACAAACTCACGAGCAAGTTCATTGATATGGGACTGATGGTGGCTAAGAGGGAGATCACCAGGAACTGGAAGGCGAGGATGGGGCCAACTCCGCGGAGGTGGCGGCGGGAATTCTTGAAGTGGGCGGCGGCTGACAGCTCCTATAGATACCAGATTGCGCGCAGGTCCCCTAGCCAGACAGCGGCAGATGCGGCGACCTCTTGGGAAGTAATGGTACAGGCACTCCGGGACAACGAGGCAGATGAGGAGGAAGAGGCTCCCGAGGCAGGAAGGGAGACAGAGACTAGCTGAGGCCCCGAGAGCATCAGATACACAGGAGGACAGGCACTAGTACTCCAGGAACGAACGCTATAAGTGCATTAGATGGGTGGTGGTGAATGGGGTGGGACAAGGGGGGGAGTTCTGGGTTTTTGCGCAGGGGGTGGGAGTTGGGGGTTAGCGCCTAAGTTAAGTAGGACTGTAAAAGTAGTCATGCACACGATCCGGACACCGATTACTCCTTTGATCTGGACGTCGGGCATGTGAGCGCAGAGATATCATCGCCGCCCGACCCCCGGGTTGTGGGCATAACGGCTGTGTACTGACCACCAATTAATATTGTATATCTGTTCATTTTTATGAAACTACTTGCGCATGTATGGGCCTGTACAGGCATGACTGCAATAAAAATTATTTAACAAAAAAAAATGAGTGGAAGATCCAAGTCTAAATACAGTATTAGCTGAGTTTGAGTAGTCTCTCTGAAGATTATCAATACATCAGTGGATTTCTGAATTGGCATGCACTTTACTGGATCACAGATTGCAGAAGCGAAAGAATTTTCAACCTACTGCAATTTCAAATCACATTTTTATTTGGTTTTGGTGACACAGCAAGAGTATTCATTGTGTACTTAAGATTTTCAAAACGTTTTTTGCGGGGCTTTTGTTTTGCTACGTTTAAGCTATTTTTGAATGTCTTGACTGGATCAAGGATGTGTGTTTTTTTAAGTCCAAGGGAAGGAGCAGTGGCACATTGCTTAGTGTGTTTTAAGGGCACCAAGGGAGAGGCGTTGGCACCTTCGGACTCACTCTATTCATTCAGCTTTTTTGAATACCACATGATAGATCTGTTACTATGTCTTATTAGTTCTAGGGTCATCTCATTCAAGGCAGATGTTCTGAACTACCCTGCATGGTGCTGATCACAAGATGTAGTTGGCAGCTGTGTCATCCATATGATTATCAACAGATCAGTGCATAAAAAACATGCTGTTGCACCTTTCTCTTGCATTGTGTGTGATGGTCAGAGATGCTGGGGTTTCTTTGAAGACATCCATTGCTCCTGCGTGGCGGTGTTCAGGGTTTTCATTAGCTCTACGACCACCTGCTGCCTTCTAAGATTTATTCTCCATTGGGAAGCAGTGGCACAGGAATTAGACAGGGTCTTCATAGACTGACCTAACAGGGCAAAGTTTTCTCACAGGAAAATTAAATTCCATGTGAACTCTCATTAGAAGAGAGTGGGGTTTTGTGGGAGAATTACACTGGGCCATTGGAGCAGGAGGGGTAAAAAACTGTCCATTTGTGGTGATCAGAGTTTCTGTTGTGACTTGACTTGGTATGCTCAGTTTCTGTGATGAGAAGGCCGAACATCGTACTGGATGATGGGAGTTGTCATGTTCTGCTACAGCTGCAGGCATTGCTTGCTCCTACATACTGTTTCTTTCTGCTGGGCTTCAACAGAGTTAAGTTTCATATGCTTCTTGCTGTCAGACCCATTCCCTCTCACTGTAGCGATCATGTTCTATCTGGGACCAATCACAGCCTACTTGGTTTTGACACAGGAATAAAAATGTGTTGAGCAACAGCATGAAAGATTTACCAAAGGCACTGAACTCTCAGGGAAAAATGAACACACTAAAAAAAGACAAAAGTTAGGCAATTGGAAGAGGCAGAGGCCAGGGGTCCCAAACTCGCTTACATTATTTTCTCAATGATATTAAAGCTAAAATATCTTACTACAAGACATATCTCACAGAGAAACTCAAGAAGAAACACCTCTGGACAAAATGAGCATAAAATTAACAACATGAAAACAGTGGACAGTGCAGATGAGATGACCATACTGAAATAAAGTTCTCGCAAAAGCAATGAAAAATGGCAGGGGCTACTGGCCACAAAGCTAGAAAATAGCCAAAATGATCTTGCTGTAAAAGTATTAAGATTATAGAGATCCAAATTACCATACTACGTAATGTCTTCTTAGACATTTGCCAGTTCCCTTGAAAGAGTACCTCAAAGAGACTGCATGTATCCTGCATATCAGCAAAAGCATAAGCTGGCTTCAGATATGATCACCTGGGTGAACAGTTTTAAGATTAAAAAAAAACCAATCACGTAGAATATCCATAAGATACCCTAGGAAAAAGAAAGGACATGTGGGCATGAAATCTCATTTACAAGAGGATTCTATAGTATGGACTTACTCTATACGTTATTCCTCATAATTAAGAGGAAGCGTACTATCATGCACTAGGGCATAGAAAATACAGATTAGAGAGATGCAGAACAGCATAAACCTGTGTAATCCTACAGATCTATCTGGGCCCAACTCTGTGGTAGTTGACAATATGTTCAAATGCAGGCTCAGGCAAGGAGGATGCAACAAACTGGATACAGAGAACAAACACGAACTCAATATGTGAAAACAAGATCTAACTTACCAGTGGTTATATACCGACAAGTATAACTGTTCTTAGAAAGAATACAGGTTATTGATACAAGCAACTAACAAAGAACTCGAGAAATTTGAGATGACTTTCCAAACCTTAAAGGAATCCATAGAAGGACCAAATCGCCAACAAAACATGACCCCACCAGATATCACACCTGACAACAACGACTGTCACTAGAGATGCCAATCAAATGGACTGCCGGAACAATCAAATCTCTAACTCCGGAGATTTACCTGAAACTACTATGGCAATACCGGAGAATGAGATTGAAAGGATAGCGATGTCTACTAACCTTGGAAACAAAGAGAAGAACCAGGCCCCAATGGAAGAGCTGTTGCCGCTATCACTCGATGCCACTTCACTTGAAGAGGGTAGCTCAACTCCGAGTGAGTCCCCCTGTGAAGACAACTACGAAAGGAACAAAGCAGAGATTACCTACCTTCCCCAACCTCCCTCGAATACGAGTCTGGAGTCCCATAGATCCTTATCCACAAAAACACCCTCTACACCTAACAACATAGGAAACAATGGGGACACCCCTAATAGAGTCAGGAATCACAACCAAACTAAGGATACAACGGTAAGATCTGTGGTAATGAGAACAGACCATTCACGGAGGAGAGCAAAATGCAGAACGCAAACAGCCAGGTCTATCTCACATAAGAATTCATCCCGAACACAGAAAGAAGTCAAGGAGCTCAAGAAACGAATAGGCAACCTGGCACAAGACTCGATGAAAGTCTCACAGACAATTGGGAAAATCTGGGAGATGACGATAAATACGCACACTAAGGTCTCACACATCCAGAATCTTGTACTCCGACCCAACAGACCAAACAGGAGCAATCCCTTATCAAATGAAGAAGCCCTGGCCTTACTTCGATCTTAGGAACAACCGGCTCGGGGAAAGGAGGAGAATATCGAAATTGTACCTATTGACTAATAGAACGTCCAGAAAGAATGACAGGAAAGCAATCCACCACAACTTACAACATATCCAGGTAACTGCAACCGAAGCCGAAAATGGAAACCTCGTTAACTCACAGAAAGCCCTGAACTGCCTACTACTTAACTGCCGTTCGGCAACTAAACATGCATCTGACATAGCCGCCCTCATCATTAACAAGGAAATCGACCTGGCCATCCTCACGGAAACATGGCTCAATGAATCATCATCTCCTACCATTGATCTCCTAGTACCACCACAATATAACATTGTCAGGTTAGACAGACCAAGGAAAGTGGGAGGAGGTATAGCGTGCATTCACCGTTCAGAGATCGAGGTCAACCAATTCCAATCCGACCCCATAGAATCCTGTGAATACCTTGGTCTTAACATAAGATCACTAAATAATCAAAGCTACAACCTGCATGCGTTCTACCACCCACCAGGAGATAACGCAAAGTTCACAGAGCAACTAATAGAGATCATAACTGCCAACTCTAACCCGGATGCCAACAACATATTCCTAGGTGACTTTAACCTTCACTGGGGCGACGGCAATGACAAACTGGTTAACTCGATTAAAGACTTCCTCAATGAGCTAAACCTTACTCAAGCATGCACCCAGCCCACTCACAAGGAGCGATTTTAGACTGGATTATTTCAAGAAACAAAGACATCAATCCTCGCTATAGACCCGTGTGATTGGTCTGACCATCACGCCATAACATTTGCGATACCTACAATGAAAAAGGGCAGGACCGTGCAACCCCGCAAGTTCAAAAAACTGATCTGAGATACAAAAGAAGCTAATATTGAACTATTGGTTGAAAGATGTGAGAAGGACCTGAAGCCTCATAACAGGCAGAATGTCAATGAGCTGACGGATCACTACATAACCTCGATCGGTAATATAGTCAATGACACCTTGCCTCAAAAACTGAAAAGAGTCTCAGAAAAACCAAAAAATCCTTGGTTTAATGAGGCACTGAACGAGGACAGGCGAAAACTTAGAATGGCCGAAAGGAAATGGAGACAACATCCCTCCTCCCCCGAGCTGAAAGCCCTCAGAAAAACCAGAAAACAATATAACAAAAAGATAATCAACTCCAAAAAAGAATTTATAAGGGCTGAACTGGACAATGCCATAAACAGACCACGAAAACTCTTCGAGATCCTAAAACAGTCAAATAAACTAGCCAAAACGGCTCAAGAGAACTCAAAAACTCCCATAAGCTGCGAGGAATTATCCTCATTTTTCACGGAAAAAAACAAACTGCTAGAAGTTGAGCTCACAAGTGCAGCGGCTAACCTCACGACCCTTCCCTCACCTAAAAATGAGGCTAATGTGACAACTGAAGGTCTTCAAACAAAAAATAAGGCAAATTGGGACACATTTGAACTATATGACCAGGGAAAGATCGCCAAAACGCTAGCGGAACTTAGACCGAACAACCACTATCAAGACCCTCTACCGGCAAAGTGTGTAAGAGGAATCAGCCACACTCTAGTTCCGATCTGGACTGAGACAATAAATGCTTCGCTTGCACAAGGACCCTCCCTGACTGCCTAAAAACTGGGCAGGTAGTTCCCATCATCAAAAAACCGACAGCGGATGCAACTGACCCGAATAACTATCGACCAGTGACCAACATCCCTTTACTGGCCAAACTTATTGAGAAATGCGTGCAGGGCCAACTGAGTCAACACATCGCTAAGTTCTCATTACTAGATGACTGCCAATCAGGTTTCAGAACAGGGCACAGTACGGAAACTGCGATCCTGCATATTGTTGATGACGCCTTACAAGCCCTAGACCAAAATCATGCGTGCCTACTGATCCTTCTAGACTTGTCATCAGCATTTGACACGGTAAATCATGAAGTACTGATGATCAGGCTACAAGACAGGATGGGTTTATCTGGAAACGTACTGAAATGGTTTAACTCCTTCTTACAGAACAGGACTCAACTATTCCTGGTCAACCAAGCAATCTCCTCCCCGTGCCCTAACGCAATCGGGGTCCCGCAAGGTTCAACGTTATCCCCAGATCTATTCAACTTGTATGTAGAACCTCTCACGGAGATTCTTCGATAATCACAGATTTCCTATAACATGTATGCAGACGACACGCAAATATATATGAAGATCGCCTGCCGTGATGACATTGACCTAATGAATGAAACACTAAAGAGAGCGCTGCAATGGCTAACAGCTAATCATCTGAAACTTAATGCCAATAAAACAGAATTCCTGCTAATCTCACCGACAAGGAGTCAACCAGAGGTAAAGGAATGGGCTAAATTAGTGACTGCGCTAAACTGTACTCCGACCCTAGTTGACTCAGCTAAATCACTAGGAATTACGTTAGATGAGAACCTCGACATGAAAGACCACATCAACTCAATGGCCAAGAGCGCCCGTTTCCACTTGAACTATCTAAGAAAACTGAAACCCTTTATCTCAGAAGCGGATCTCAAACTGGCTATCCAATCGCTAGTTATCTCGAGGATCGAATATGGCTGCACCACGTTAGCTGGCCTACCAAAAACATCCACTGCACCACTAAAAGCTTGTCTCAACGCAGCGGCGAGACTCATCACGGGAACGAGGAAATTCGATCACATATCTCCCCACCTGAAGGCACTAAACTGGCTACCTTACGAAGCTAGAATTAAGATGAAGATGGCCTGTATTACCCACAAAGCGGTTCACTACAACACGCCTAGATATCTAGCCAACAAAATTAAGCTATCGGGAGGTAACAGACCAACTAGAAGCGCTAAAGAGTTGCTATTGCGGCCGGCCTTCTTCCGGAAGAAAAAGACCTATGACCGAGCATTCTCAGGAGCCGCCCCCAGAGTCTGGAATTCACTCCCTCCTAACATCAGGAAGATTCAAAACACTGTAACATTCAAACGGGAACTGAAGTGCCACATGATGAGTAAATACCCTACATAGAGATGCCTACAGACCATGGGTATGAACAATTACGCCAAAAGAGGATCGGACTCATCATAAATAATTTGAAGATCAATAAGACAAAGGACTGATACCCGTTCAAGCCTCGGCTATACACTCTACTGCTACCTCATATATATGTGATCTCTACACTGTATCTCACACCCAAAACGATATAACCTCTACCTTACTTTGTTTATCTATATGATCCCTGCTACAAGCTAAACCTATTCAACTCCTATTGCTAATTACTCATGTAATTGTACTGATAATGCTATGTAACCCTACCTCACCGAGCTTGACTATATGACTATGACACAAGCTAAGCCTTATGCACCTCTTAATGCTAATTGCACAGGCGTTAGGAATATATTTATCTAATCACCCCTGATAACATATCGCCTTCTACCTCATATCTGTTTTGTTGTAATAATTGCTATTATAATGTCAATCTGTAATCTTTTTATGTTAAGCGCTCTGATACCCACGGGTCTTGTTCGCGCTATATAAAACACTATAAATAAATAAAATAAATAAATAAAATAAATTTAGTAAATAGGGAGATTTTAAAGTGCTGTAATGATTTCCCTGAGGGAAGAATGTTAGCTACGTGGTGGAGAGCACAAGGAGGTCATAAAAGAAAATATTTCTATGTACTTATTTGTTATGGTCATGATAGATATACAGCAATGAAACTTAACTAAAAACTAGCAACAAAAATACATCAAAATGGGTGATAATCGAATTAAAATGGTCTTGCTTAATGTAAATGGGCTGGCAAAAAGTGAAAGAATAAGTACATTGTTGTCTATATACAAAAGTCTAAGTTCCAAGTAAAAATGATTCAGTAAACACATTTTTAAAAAGAAAGGGTTAGAGCAACTTATTTTGACAGTAAAATCGATTCAAGAGCCTTTCTTTCTTGCCGGCTCGGTTTCAAGAACCTTAATGGAAACAAGTATATGGAAATGAAAGGAACCCAGTGGTTAGACGACTATAATTTTCAGCCCTCATGAATACTCCTCCTCCAAGATTTGTGTCCTTCTATATGTCTGAAAGTGAGCCTGCTGCTGTTTGAGATCACACACTTGCGACCAGTAAATTCAGTATCCGTAATGCATATCACAAATCTGTCTGGGTCACTGGAGGACTTACAATATTTGGTCTGAACAAGATAGCAGCTTTAATTAATATTACAAAATACCATAAAGGCTCTTTTTTTTTTAAATAAAAGTTGGATCAGCCAATTAAGGTATTTTCCACAATTGTAAAAAGAGTACTCTACTTGGAGTATGTCTCTCCCATAATTCACTTGAGAGCCGAAAAATTAAACTCTGAAAATTGTTGAATTTCACTATAAACATAACAAAATTCGACCGATTACCTCACAGAGGCTTTCATTCATTCATTGGAGCAATCCAGGACAATGTAAGTTTCAAAGCCTTTCTCTACCGCAGCAAGTCCGGAACACTTGGGCTATAATCCCAATATTTCTGGTCGAGTCCTGGATATTCGGGGTGGATGGGTCTGAGGCTTCATGCCTCCTCCCGGTTAGCAAAAATATGTAGCATATGAAGGCCCTGCAATGTAACCTGAAATGCCACTGGGCCCAGAATCAAGGATTACTGACGATAATGGAGTTGTGCACTACCAGGATATCCAAGCGATAATAATGAAGCTCAATCAGTTCCTTCGTTGCAAAATTCTTTATTGATATACTTTCCAAAGTGTAAAAACAACAGCCAACGCGTTTCGTTCATAGAACTTCGTCAGGGCAGTCAGTAAAGTTGAGCAATGATCCAGGAGATACCCGGCACCTCGTCGTGACAATTGACGAACAGTTCTATAACGTGGCCCTTATCAAGGTGGCGCACGTCCCTGAAAGATTACTTTACTCTACGGCGTCCAAGGCATGATAGATCAAAAAGATCATTGCTCAACTTTACTGACTGCCCTGATGAAGTTCTATGAACGAAACGCGTTGGCTGTTGTTTTTACACTTTGGAAAGTATATCAATAAAGAATTTTCCAACGAAGGAACTGATTGAGCTTCATTATTATCGCTTGGATATCCTGGTAGTGCACAACTCCATTATCGTCAGTGACTTTCTTCCCATCGTTTTGGGTTGTACCCCGCAACGGTGGGTGCAGGAGTTATGGTTGCACACTAACAATTTATAAGAACTTTTCTGATACTTACGGAAATAAACAGGGGTTGGTGCGGCACCTAGAGTCCACCGTTGGCATTCTGTTATTCAGAATCAAGGATTACTTTATATCAGTCTTATGGGGACGGCCCAAGATCTGCAATGGTGGATGATCAACCCCAATTTGTTCTGTGGCAGACCACTCTCCCCTCCCATGCTCACAGCACTGACTGATATATCATCACTGAACTGGAGTGTCATCGAGGAGAGGTGGATATCAGGGCTCTGTTCTCTGGCAGAGCTCCACAACAATTTATTGGAGACTAAGTATTTATTTGGCTCTGAAGGCTTTCCTTCAGTCTATTAAGGGGAGGCTGGCGCAGGTTTTCACAGACTAAACCATCAACATATGATACAGTAATAAACAGGACGGTGTAGGGTCCTTGGTCCTCTGCCAGATGTCTGGAGAACCAGGGCATCTTTCTTGTTGGCAACCACCTAGCAGGGCATCTGATTGCCAGTGTGGATTGACTGAGCAGACATCGACTGGCCGATCACAAGTGCAGTTTACATCGAGAGGTGGCCATGACATCTTCCACCAGTGGGAGGGAACTCTGGCTAGATCTTTCTGCACTCCACCGGAAACAGAACAAGAGACTCATTTATGCCTTCAATAGATTCCTTCTCCTGCTGCAGCAGATCAAGACAGACAGGGCCCAAGTCAACCTTGTGGCCCCAGCTTAATCCAAGAGAGTGTAGTACTCGGATCTCCTGTGCATGAGAATTGTCTCCTCTCCGGCTACCATTTCAGGAGGACCACCCGTCTCAGCAACGGAAAAAGCTCCTCCAACTGAATCTACACAACGGCGCAGCCATTTATGGGGATCTCGTAGCTGCATTTGAATGCATTAGATTTGCTACCTGAAGTGGTGGATGTATGCTCGCCACTAGGCATCCCTCCATAAAATCCATTTATGCTGACTGCCGGGACAAATTTGTAACCTGAAGCCCAACACTGACCCTTTAACAGAAGCTGCTGCTGCAAGTCCTTTTGTTTGTTTTGTTTTGTTTATAGATAAGCAAAGTTTTGCATGGGGCACAGTAAAAGGTTATCTGTGGGCCACGTCTGCATTTACCGGACCAGTCATCTTTTAAATCACTAGTTAGGATATAAAAATACAAATATATGGTCAGAGCCAGTAAGTATTTATAGTAAGAGTTTAGTTTCCATTAAAAAAGTTTTTTCTATTTTGGAATAATTTTGGTGCCGTTTGACGAATCTTCACGAAATGTTCCAAACTAGTACACCAATCCCTTCATTCTGGAAAGTTTCAGGGTGATTCGTCAAACGGAGGCCGAGAAAAGGGGGTGGTCCTAAAACGTGTTATCCCTATACAATTTCCCACAGGGATTTTAGACAGGACTACAGCAAGAACAGCTGAATGAAATTACACCAAATTTGGCAGAAAGCCAACTCTTGGTCCAGAAAAATCTCTTTTTGAAATTTGGTGTAAATCCGTTAAGTTGTTTTGGAGTATTTTAAGAAGGAAAAAAAAAAGAATTAAAAAAAAGTTATTAAAGATTTATAAACATCTACTGACCCGAAGAAATTCTGAATTGTGCTATATATTAGGGACCTATTCAAGGCTTATTAAAAATAAAATGAAATGAAATAACATGACCGGGTTGGTGTCAAGATACGGAGTAAAGCCCAAGTGTGCCTAAATCAAGGGGAACAGCATTTCTTTCAGCTGCCCCCTTATAAAGTTTTTTTTCATTAATTTCCACAACACCGCCCAAGATCACTTCAATTATTGATGATATAAAAGGCTCAAGCATAAATATATATATATATCTATTACCACCTAAAAGACATAAAAAATGTGCATGCCATGTCGGTTTCATGTTATTATGTGGCAATTTGGATCTCTATGGGAATTAACCCTTTCGCTGTACGCCTTTTCCCCCCTCCAGTGCGAAGCCTTTTTTGGCTATTTGGGGTCGTTTGCACTTAGGCCCCTGTAACTTTTTGACCACATATGGTATTGACGCCAAATTAGCGTCCTTTTCTTCCAACAGTATGGGGAGTCTAAAGGTACCCAGGGTTTGTGGATTCCCCTCGAGGGGACCCAGAAAGTAGCCAAAATACAGCTAAATCTTCTTTTTTTTTTTTTTTTAAATGGGGAAAAAAGTGCTGCAAATGAAAACGTCTGTTTTTCCCCGGCAAATGGTATCAACAAAGGGTTTCTGGGGCTGAAATCACCATGTTCCCAGCTTTCAGGGACTGACAGACTTTTCTTAGAAAACCAACATTTTTTACACAGTTTGGCCATTTTACTGGGACATAGCCTATTTTTGCTATTTTTGTGCTTTCAACCTTCTTCAAGTTAATGGTAGAAATGGGTATAAAAGCAATAATGGATCCTGGAAAGCTATACATTTTAGAAAAGTAGACAGAATTCTGAATTCAGCAAGGGGTCATTTGTGTAGATCGGTCAAGGTTTCTTTATAGAAACCAATAGTTGAAACTAGGAAACATTCAAAATGAGTTGAAAATAAAAGCCATTTGTGCCAACATTTTCACCTATAACAACTTCTAAATATGCCAAATGTTTAAAAGCAATATAACATTACATCTGCTGGATCTTTTTGGTTGTGGGGATATATAGGACTTGTAGGTTCACCAAGAACCTGACGAACTCAGGGCCAATAACTGAGCAGAGTTTTGCAATGGTTTTTTAGTATGTACCGGGTATATAGCAATTCATTTCGGAAAATATATACAGTGAAAAATCAGGATGAGAGACACCTATGTATTTCTGAAATTGGAACATAATATAGAGTTTAGAAACAGTAGCTATTTGCACATTTCTGAAATTGTGAGTACCCACACTAGCAAGAGAATTATAGGACATTTTTCAAAGTGACTACTTTTGTACACATTGTCTTTCATTTGGAAGGCAGAAATGCATCAAAAGTCAATAGGTAATAACAGTTACACTACAATTCTTTGTTACCCTAAGTCTCCCATCCCAATAAAAATAGTACCTCACTTGTGTGGGTAGGTCTAGTGCCCGAGACAGGAAACGGCCCATAACACAACGTGGACACACCACATTTTCACAGTGCAAACAGACCTTTTTTTTTTCAAAGTGCCTAGCTGTAGATTTTGAACTCTAGCTCTGCCAGGACCTAGGGAAACCTAGCAAACTGTAACATAGACACTAGGCGGATAGAAGGGATTTCCCCGTCTGTGGAATGGTGGGTTGCTGACTCTGCTCCCCCTCCCTCTCTCCCCCCAAATCAGAACGAATGGAATACGGATCAGCAGCCACTATGGACCGCGCAAGACGAAGATATGTGGGAAGGCTCCCTTAATTGGGCGTGCACGGGTGAAGAAGACATGCCCCGGATGACGCACGTTCGATCAGATTGGCCAAAAGGGAGGAAGTCCAGGGGACGGCGTGTGAAATCACCCAGTAGGAGTTTGCGGTGAAGAACAAGTAGCGAGCCGAAACGAAGTGGAGTACCGAAGAATAAGAACGGGCGGTGAATTACCAGAGGGAGTTGCTGCGCCAGGAGGCCAACGTCCCCATGAGTCGTCGAGCCACACTCCTGGAGGAGTGTGGCTTAAACAGGTACGGCAGCGGGTGTCAGGCTGGGTTGGGAGGCGGGGAGACTCGTCTCTAACATAACTCATGCGACCTGCTACTACCTGTGTCCCCCGTTGTATATAACTTTTCCCACCCCTTCCTTCCCATTACCCCTTTCACACTCTCTCCTCACAATCTGCCCACCTACCACATCGTGTATATAGCTTTGTACCTACACATTTGCAGCGGTGCCCCTTCACACCCTGGTCCCCCCCCGGGTATTACAAAAGGAAGAATTGTGTCCTGACGACGGGTATATATTTCTTTCCTGCATGCCGGCGGTGACTAACCGAGGAAGAGCAGTACCCATTCGTCAAAGGGAGAAAAGCAAGAAGGCTGAGACTCCCCAGAGGGCACCAGTTACAACGGACCCAGCCGTATATACCGGTGAAAGACTTACTTCGCGCAGCAAAAGAACTTTTTAAAAAATAAAGCCTTATCTATCCAGAACCAGTCTCCGACCCCTTCCTACGACCCCGCCACACAAAGCTATACATTTTTTAAAACACCCAGTAGAATCCAGGATGGGGTGACTTGTCTGGCTCTCACCAGGTTCTGTTACCCAGACTCCCTCGATAACCTCAAACTTTGTAAAAAAAAAAAAACAACAACAAAAAAAAACATTTTCCTCACATTTCTGTGGTAAAAAGTTATGGAATCTATGCGGATCCACAAAATTCCAGCCACCCCGCATTCCCCAAAGTCTTCCGAGAAAAATGGCATCTCACTTGTGTGGGTAGGCCTAGTGTGCGCAACAAGAAACAGGCCAAAACGCAACGTGGACAGACCACATTTTCACTGTGAAAACTGATTCTTTTTTTGCAAAGTGCCTAGCTGTAGATTTTGAACCCTAGCTCTGCCAGCACCTAGTGAAACCTACAAAACCTATTTATTTCTGAAAACTAGACATCCAGGGGAATCCAGGCTGGGGTGACTTGTCTGGCTCTCACCAGGTTCTGTTACACAGAATCCCTTGCAAATCTCAAACTTTGTAAAACCAAAAAACACATTTTCCTGACAATTCGGTGGTTGAAAATTCTGGAATATACATGGATCCACAAAATTCCACTCACCCCACATTCCCTAGAGTCTTCAGAGAAAAATTATACCTCACTTGTGTGAGTAGGCCTAGTGCTGCGACAGGAAACAGCCCAAAACACAACGTGGACACACTACATTTTCACTGTGAAAACCAACCCTTTTTTTGCAAAGTGCCTAGCTGTAGATTTTGAACCCTAGCTCTGCCAGCACCTAGTGAAACCTACACAACCTATAGATTACTGAAAACTAGACACCCAGGGTAATCCAGGATGGGGTGACTTGTCTCGCTCTCACCAGGTTCTGTTACCCAGAATTCCTTGCAAACCTCAACATTTGTAAAAACAAAAAACAACAACACTTTTTCATCACATTTCTGTGGTGGAAAGTTCTGGAATCTGCATGGATCCCCAAATTTCCTACCACACAGAGCTCCCCAAGGTCTCTTGTTTTCAGAAATGGTGGGTTTGGTTGGTTTCCCTAGTTGGCGGCCAAGCCCGGGACCAAAAACCCAGGTGACCCACTTTGCAAAAACAGGTTGTTTTGTGATAGGTAATTTTGATGTCTCCTCAATACGTTTTGGGACCTTACCTGTCGAGGGCACTTGACTCACCCATGGAAGTGAGGTATCATTTTTATCGAGAGACCTGGGGAAACGGTGGGTGGTAGAAAATTTGGAGATCCACGCAGATTCCAGAACTTTCCATCAGTGAAATATGAGGAACGTGTTTTTTATTTTTTTTACAAGGTTTGGTGTTTGCAAGGGATTCTGGGTAACAGCACCTAGTGAGAGCCAGACAAATCACCCTAATCTGGAATCCACTCGGTGTCTAGTTTTCAAAAATATACAGGTTTGCTATGTTTCCCTAGGTGCCGGCTGCGCTAGGATCCAAAATCCACAGGTGGGCACACCCGGAAAAAAGTCAGTGCCTACTGGGCTTTCTGCCGCCCTGAGGAGGGGGAAATCGGGGGCAATTGCACTGATATGCCCCCAAAGGGGGCAGAAAGATTGTGGCTATTCTTTTGGGGGCGGGGTGGGGACATTGGGATGCCCATTCTGGTCAGCCCCAATCAATACGTATAAAAAAAGCCCACATAATCGCTGGCGCATAGTGGGCTCTCTGCCCGCCCACCTGGGGGGGGGGGGCAGATCAGGGGCTACTGCCCCCGCCTGCATCCTGGGAAGGGCAGAAAGACTGGGACATCTTTTTTGGGAGGGGCATGGGGGGGGGGGGGGGGGTCATTGGCATGCCTATTCTGGGCAGGCCAGCCCTGAACTTTGGAGAAAAAAATCCTTGGTGGCTAGGGGGCTTTCTCCCGCCCCGGTGAGGCAGATAAGGTGTTATTGCCCCATCTGCCTCCCGGGGGCAGAAAGACTAGCTCTTTTTTTGGGGGCGGGTCATTGACAAGCCCATTCTGGGAAGCCCCCACCCCTACCTATCTAAATAAAAAATCCCTAGTGCTTAGTGGGCTTTCCCCTCCCTCGGGGGGCAGATCAGGGGCCATTGCCCCCATCTGCCCCCATCTGCCTCCTGGGGGGCAGAAAGTCTTTGGTTTTCTTCGGGGGTGTAGGGTGAGGGCATTTGCATGCCCATTCTGGGCTGCCCCACCCCAGGCCTATAAACAAAGAATCCCTGGCATCTAGGATGCTTTATACCCCCCCCCCCCCCCCCGGGGCAGAAAGGCTGGAATTTTGTTGGGAGGGGTGGGGGCATTGGTATGTCCATTTTGTGCAGCCCCACCCCTAATTTGCATTTGAAAAAAAATCCCTGGGATCTAATGGGCTTTCTGCCCCCCCGGGGGGGGGGGGGGGCAGAAAGACTAATTTTTGCATGAGCGGTGGGGGCATTGGCATGCCCGTTTTGGCCAGCCCCCAACCCCCATATTTAAATTGCCATAAAAACTCCCTGGTTTCTAGTGGGCTGTCTGCTCCCAGGGGGGGGCAGAAAGACTAATTTTTACAGGGGTGAGGGTATCTGAATGCCCGTTGTGGGCCGCCCCCACCCCTAATTGAAATGTCCATAAAAAATCCCTGGTGTCTAGAGGAGGGATACAGCCCCCATCTGCCACCCGGGGGGCAGAAAGACTGAATGTACCCAATTGTTTCAGGGGGGAACAAAGGCCCTTGCCCAGGGGGGCGCTTCCCCCTCCCTGATGTCTATTGGGTGGATCTCTGCTTGGGGATCGCCCTCTTGGGGTGATCCCCAAGCAGGGATCCACATAGGGAGTGGTACCGGTACCATTGGAAGGGGTAGATTCTCCCCATTCCAATGATACCTCTCCCTTCTTTCTACAGGCTCAGGGGGCTGAGATAGCCCCCTGAGCACGTAGAAAGCGAAACTGAAATGAGCCTCTTGGCTCAGCGTAACGAGCGCACTGATCGTCATTTCAGGGAAACCAGGGGAGCAGCTTAGGTAGCTAGGGAAGTTCTTCCGCAGCTCCCGAGACTGTTGAGGGTGAAAGGAAATCCCTCTGGTGCCCGGGGCAGTCCGGCGCACATGAGCATCGGTGCATCAGACTGACCCTGGCCGTCCAACGCACCAAAGGGGTTAATGTATGTATTTGGTATTAGTTTGGCGCGTAGGTCTCGCAGCGCCACCAGATACCACGAAAGATGTCTCATCAGAGCTGGAAAAAGCCAGGTTTTAAGAGTTGTGCGGAACCTCTTATCATCATGCTCCAATCGGAGATGAAGAGGCAGGGCGTTCCAGGTTTCAGGGCCAATTTTGGAGAAGGCTCTGCCTCCGTTCCTTACTGTACGCACTTTTGGTACTGCTAGGAATTGTTTACTGGTGGAGCGTAGGATTCTAGTTGTTTGGTATTGTATTAGTTTTTTTGGCTAGATATTTTGGCCCTTTGCCGTTAAGGGTTTTATGGACCAAGCAGCATAGTTTGAAGTTGATCCTCTTTTTTATGGGGAGCCAGTGGAGGGTCTTCAGACTGGGCACAAAAGTGGTGCGGGGAGGGAGGTTTAGGACCAGTCTGGCCGCAGTGTTTTTGTAGGACCTGAAGTTTTGACAACTGTTCTTCATTAATGGAGGCCAGCAGTGCATCTCCGTAATCTAGACGGCTAATGATTAATCCCTGTACTAGGGTTTGCATTAGACCGTAGCTGGTACGTACCACATTATTTATGTGGCCAGCCATGGAGAGTTTATCATCTATTATTATGCCAGGATTTCAAGCTATAGATTTAGGTGGGGGGCAGTGTCCCAGAGAAGCCGTCCACCAGTCATCTGTACATATTTTCTGTGCACCACCAAAGAGCATGATTTCAGTTTTGCTTGCGTTGAGTAATAGGTGGTTGCTCCCAACCCAATCGTTAAAGGACAACATGCACTGTTTAAATCTAGATTTGGGGTCAGTGGGATCTGATCCAAGGGTGATTAGTAGCTGCGTGTTAGTGGCGTATGACACTGTTTCAAATCCATGTACTCAGATTATCTTTGCCAGTGGTGACACATACAAGTTAAAGAGCGTGGGGCTCAATATGGATCCCTGAGGGACTCCCTTGTCAATTATCTGTTTTTTAGAAGAAAAAACTCCTGGGAGGCAAGATGGCGGATTCTGGTGTGTCCGAGTGAGAGGCTCGGAGCGCTTCTCGCTAATGAACACACCTGCCCTTACCTGACGGCGTCCTGTGCGAGAGTAGAGGAATTACTGGCATCTGCTCTTTTGGTTAATGATGCCCGGCGATGCTGATCGATTGGGTCCGGCTACATCGCCGCCTGAATCTTTGCCGTGGTTCTGAGCGCCTTTAAATCGCGGGCAGTAGACGGCAGCGGCTTCACCCCGACCTCACTCTGCAGACGTGAGCTTACTGACAGCGGCCGTAACGGGCCATTCCAAAACTCCAGACTGCACTGAGGGGACTGGAGGGACCCAAGGGAAGATACACAGCACACATGGCACCCAAGAACGCTAGTGCCTCGACCGTGGTTAAACGTCTCAAGACACGGGCGGCGGCTGCCCCAGGAGGTACATCGGTCAGTGTGGGGACGAGTGGCAATGAGTCTGGTTCTGGTCCTGGCACTGGCAGCGGGGTTAATTAGGTTGTCGATTTCGCTGGTAGTGCTGACAATTTGCCTGATGTCTCGCCTGCAACGAATATACAGGGGTCACCATCCCTCTCTGTGTCTTCTTTGGGGAAATCAGAAGATGCAGTAAGAACTGCTAAAATCCCGAGGAATTTTTAAAAAAAGAGCCCAGCCTAAAGGTAGGAGTCAACCTGTGACTTTGCCGAATACAGAAGCCTTATCAAATATGAATGAGTGCTCTACGTCTACGGAGGGTCAAGGAATCGTTAAGCAATTAGACTCTGCTGTACCCCCATTCCCCTCTAAATTCTGAGGCTGAAATATGTAGGGATATGGCCCCTGCAAACGATCTAGACACTTATGTTGCACCTATCGGACCATTGAGAACCGTCACAAGCACTATCATGATGGAAGCTGGTATAAGTGCTATACCAGGGGGAGCTATACCCTACCAGATCACAGGATTAAAACCAGCTGTTGATTCATCGACAAAATTGGGTAGCCCAGATAAACTCACTGAAGGTGTAGAGGGCTCAACCATGGCTACAAAGGCTGTAAAGGGAGGGGTAACAGCTGGATCAAATGAATCAACTGACCGAGGGGATGATGTAGACTCTATTGACTCTGCTTGTAATTTTTATTCTATGTCTGATCTGTCTAATGCCCATGAGTCTGGAGGGGGATTGGCCGGATGATAGAAGTTTGACAAGCTCAGTGCCATTAGAGGATGATCTCACCCCATTAAGAAGGGAAGAATGGGGCGATGAGCAGAACACTATTCGAAAACTGACTGAACTTAGCGATAGACCTAACCTATCGTCCAGTAATGTAGTGGAGAATGAAGGATCCCCCTATACTGGTCCACCCTGGTGTACCTGCTATCTATTAGGGCCAGGGATGGTGATGAAGGATACAAGGAGCCCGAAGTCACTAACCACTATCTATCAAGCAATGTTGCATCATCGGGAGGAGACGAAAGCTGAAAACTTGCGTACGCAAGGGGCGGTCCACAAGCTCCAGAATACGGTCTGTCATGTTGTCAAGGCTTGTAACGTAGTGGCTTCCAGAGTAGGGAAGGCAGAAGGTAGAATATCAGCAATAGAGGATGAAATTGTGCAGCATAAAACCGATATCTCATCTCTGGTGGCATTGCGTGAAGATATTAACTGGAAATTGATTGACTTGGAGAACAGATCAAGGAGAAATAATCTCCGCGTTCTAGGCGTTCCGGAAGGAAGCGAAGGCAGTTACATTTGTCAATACATCATAGGACTGTTTACTAAAGCCTTTTCCGAGTTGACCCAGTGGCAGTGGGAAACTGAACTACAAAGGGCTCATCGATTTCCTTTTCGGCAGAAGAATGGTAGAGGGACTACAACTGCTAAGCCTAGAGCAATACTCATTTCTCTAAATAATTTTCCGTCACGTGAAGCTTTGTATGATTTGGCTAGGCCTGATCGTAAGAGAAAGGGGAAGGGGGTTGAATTTTTTTGTCCGTCCTGACTATTGTCAGGCAACAGTGCAGCAGAGATGGCAGCTTCGTCAGCTTATACCTTTATTCCAGGGCAAAGGTGCACAGACATCTTCTTAATTCCTCAAAATTTAAGATTAGATACAAACAGAATACACACTTTTTGATGTCAGAGATTAGTGCCAAGGAGTTATTGGCCTCTATATAGTGTAGCATAATATTGTTATAGATTCTTTGCCCCCCCCCTTTTTTTTATAGCTGTTTTGGGATATTCTTCGCTCTGTGTATTTACACTGTGTGTTTTCTTTGTTTGTTCGTCGTCAGGAGACAGGTGTGACCAGCGAGACGCATCCTGCCTCTTATTCCATCACTTTAAGGGACTATTCAGTCCCTTTGCCTCTTTTGGGTGGGTGTTGGGGTGGCTGAGGGTGGGTTGAGGGGGGGTGGAAGGGGCAAGAAAGAGCAGAATAGTTGTTGATGTAAGGAAAAATTGGAATCTGTTAATTAAATGTAATGGTTTTCTCACTGCATATGCTGATATATGTGTCTTAACTAGAAATGAGCCAAGAAAAGGTAATACTTATTTTTTGTCAGCCCTAGGAAATTAACTTGTGGTTGATAATGGTTAAATTAAGGATTTGTTCATGGAACATATGTGGGTTGAATGACAAAAAGAAAAGAGGGATAGCGCCCAAATTCTTTACTCTATGAAGCTGGATGTATTGTGTTTGCAAGAAACACATTTATCCTGGAACAATAGGCACTGGTTGAGAGATTTAGGTATGGAAGTTGTGGGGCGCATGCGACAAGGAACAACTAAAAGAAGTGTTGCAATTATGAAAAGACGAGACAGGGGGACCTGCAAACAGCTGAAAGCGGAATCGTATGGTCGCTGGGTGATTTGTGAGATGTCTTTTGAAGGTTCTTCCTGGACTATTTGTGCTGTTTACGGTCCTAATTTAGATGACCCTGAGATGCTGAATCACCTCAGTATTGAGCTTGCTGGATGGCCCTCTCCTTTAATGTTATGTGGAGATTTTAATCTGCATCTGGATAGCCAATTTGATATAACTTGTGACTCTTTGTATCAAGGTAGGAAAAAGTTTATAAAGCGTTGAGAGGAATAATCAAAGAGTTTGGTTTAGTAGATATAGGCTATGCCAAATGTTCAGGCTCTCCCAGCTATACCTTTTTTTCTGCTCCGCATCAGAAATTTGCTCGTTTAGATTTTTTATCACCACTGGCTATGCTAAGGATTCTAGTTCTGATGTTCTTCCCAAAATAATTTCGGACCATAACCCGATTATCTTAGAATTAGTGGTAAATTTTAGCCCTCCCAATTGGACTTAGACATTTGAGCGGAAACTACTAGCCGATCCACTATATATGAAACAAATGGGGAAGTGGATTCCGGATTTCTTTCATTTTAATCGAGGATCCGCACCTGCAGGTGTAGTCTGGGATGCTTTTCAATCGGGGGTACAGTAAGAGACGTTGTCTTATTCAATTAATAAACAGCGGAAAATTTGAGAGAGATTAGCAGCTGAGCTTAAGAAACTGCAGGAATTTGAATCTAAACTAATGACAGCCATTATTTCAGGTCAGAATATAGAACAAATTTCGATGGAACTGGCTATTCAAAAGTCGAGGCTTTATGAAACCTTTGCTAGTAAATTAGCTGCACAAATAGCAGTATATCGCTCGCAAGTTTACGAGGTGGGAGAAAATACTGGCGAATTCTTGCCAAAAAGAGGCAGCTAATTATGTAAATAGTATTCAGGATGAGACAGGGCAAATTCATGAAAAAGCTGATGAAGTTTTGGAAGTCGTTCGTCAATATTACAGCAAACTTTATAAGGATGACATAATTGGCTATACCTCCGATTCATTTCTGGATTTCAGTGCTAGCAGTGGAATATCTATGTTAAATTCAGATCAGGTTTCAGATCTAGAGAGAGATATTACATGGGAAGAAACTGAAGCTGCTATTCTTTCACTTGCTTTAGGCAAGGCAGTAGGTCCAGATGGCATTTCATTGGAGTTTTTTAGGATGTTTCGGCACCTATTAAAGGAGGATATGATGCTAGCCTATTTGGAAGCACTTAAGGGTAAGGCCCCGGTATCGTGGCGGCATTCGACGATAATAGCTTTCCTGAAGAAAGACAAACCACCTCTGTTGCCTGCCTCTTATCGGCCCATATCATTAGTTAATGCTGATAGCAAGATTTATTCAAGAAATGTTAGCTACACGGATATCTGGTATAATTTCATCAATTGTGTCCCAATTCCAACACGGTTTTATTCCTAACCATGATACCACAGATCATGTACGCCATCTTATTGCTCTGGTGGATTGGGCACTGGCAACTGAGACCACAATGCGAGTCACCCTGTTGGATGCCGAAAAGGCATTCGACAGGGTCGCTTGGCCATATCTGTGGTATCTTTTATACCAGAAGGGTTTTGGTCCAAAAATAATCTTGGCCTTGAAGGCTCTTTATCTTACTCCAACAGCTTCTATTAGGTTGGGTGGACAGGAATCTGCCCCTTTTTGTATCTTTAGTGGAACACGGCAAGGGTCTCCGTGTTCCCCGCTTTTTGCCTTATATATTTGTTTTTTAATAAGTTGAATTAGTCTGAAAAAATCAAAGCGGTTCAAGTTTCCCACAGAGACTACAGAGCTCTCGCTTATGCGGACGATATAGTTGTGGTAACTATGGATATCGTTTGTGCGGTGCCAGCGATAGAGGAACTAGCCTCTGTTTGGTTCTTTTTCAGGATACAAGCTGAATATCTCCAAGACTCAAATTTTTCATGTTGGTCAGGACCCACCGGCGCATATTAAGACAGTGGCAGAAGTTACCTACTTAGGTTTCAAAATATCATTGCCTCTTTCTAATATTCCTGATCTAAATGTAGATATAGTTCTGAAAAAAGCAAACACAATGTTGGAGAGAATAGACCATATTCATCTATCCCTTTATGGGCGCGCTAATGTTTTAAAAATGATTGTATTACCCAAGCTACTTTATATGTTCCGTACTATACCGCTTGAGTTCCCCCTTAGCTGCTTTAAGCAGTTAGAAAGGATGTCAGCAAGATTTTTGTGGGGCTATAAGCGTCAGAGACGGGCATATAAAAAGATATTACCGAAAGATCGGGGTGGTTGGGGTATACCGCATTTTTTATTTTATTTAGCGTCTGTTTTGCAGTTTATCAGCCCATTGGTGATTGGTGATAGGGCTCGTATTTTGCCATCCCACTCTCCTTCTATTTATGAATTTGGACTTGGGGAGGGATGTAGGGGCTGCTTAGTGAAAATTATTGAACCCAGTTATTTAAAAAAAACTACATTTAAGATTTTGAAATCCGCCTACATTGTATGGAAATACATTAAAGGCCAGCTGGGTGTGTCAAAGATGAGTGTTTATACACCTTTGGCAGCACCGGATATTCTTCCATCAATATTTCAAGACTCTGTTATAAACAGGTGGCGTTCTCATGGAATTCAGTATATGGGTGATTTACTGCAAGACGGACACTTAGTTCCTTTTTCTGAGCTCCAAAAAAAATGTGGGCTGCCAAAACATGACTTCTTTAAATTCTTACAAGTTCGTAGCTTTTTGAATTCCTTGGGACCCCAGGGGAATCCCAATTGAGGAGAATCCCACTTATTGAGAGCATGTTTAGAAAAACACTGATAGGACAATTTTATGTATTATGATCACATTACTTCCTGATGATTTAGAGTACTGCCAAAACAGATGGGCAATAAAGTTGGGCATTAATACAGTTTTTTTTGTATGGCTTTAGTACGAGCATGTGTTACGCATAACTGGATAATCCCGATCCACCACTTTTTACTACATGGCGTGCTAGTCTCCTAGCAATGTATAACCTTGAATTGGCTTTATATAGGACCAAGAGTCTGAAAAAGAGGACCACTGGCATTAAGATTTGGGCTCCAGTCACGGGCTGGATCTAATGGGAATTTGTTTTGGCTTGTTATCTTTGTTCTCTCTTTTTGTTAAATCTGTGTTTTTCCTTTTCTTTTTCGCTCATGTAATATTTATGTTGCTTACACTGCCTTTCTTGCATAAAATATGTTAAAAAACTCAATAAAATTTAAAAAAAAAAAGAAAAAAACTCCTATTTGAACCTTGGAGGACCTGTCTGACAGGTAGCTCTTGATCCAGCTTAATGCTGGGCCCTCGACACCAATCTCCAATAGGCGTTCCAGGAGGACGTCATGTGAGATGGTGTAGAATGCAGCTGACAGATCAAGTAAGATCAAGATGGCAGATTGTCTTGTGTCTAGTGAAAGTCTGATGTCAACTAACTCGAGTTGGGCAGTCGGTGCTGTGAAAGGCCCGAAACCCCGATTGAGATGGGTCCAGCAGATTGTTGCTTTCCAGATGTTTATATAGCTGCCCGTTGACCAATGATTCCATGACTTTGCCAAATAGGGTCAAAAGGGAAATTGGTCGGTAGTTTGCAAGCGGTTTTGGGTCGGCTGTCGTTTTTTTGGGATTGGTCTGATTATGGCCTCCTTCCAGTGCATAGAATGCGATAGTGAGATGTTGAAACTTCTAATTAGGTTAGGGGTGAGAGCTGGTGCGATTTTGGATAGGATCTGGGATGATGCCGGGTCGGCTGGAGATCCAGATTTGATTTTGTTTAGGGTGAGGGCTACTTCTTCCTCTGTAACAGTGCGAAATTCATTGAGGGAGGTTGTGTGTGAGGGACGAACTTTACTGCCCACCTGTTTGGATGGTGTGTCAGCTGGAAATAGTTTGTAGGTGTTGTTTATTTTATTTACAAAAAAGGATGAAAGGGAGTTGACCCACTCTTGGGAAGCAGTGATCGGTTGTTGACATGAGGAGGGATTAGTAAATTCTTTTACTATTTTGTACAATTCTTTACGGGAATTGGAGGCCTGATTTATTCTATTTCCTAAGTATATTTTTTTGACTGTGGCTATATGGTCAATATAGAGCAGATGCATTGTTTTGTAATGTTGTCTGTATTTCATTTTTAGTGTGTTGCCATTTACATTCCGCTTTTCTGACAGTGAGTTTGTCAGTTTTTAGGTCTGGAGTGAACCAGGGGTAGAGTTTATCCGGGCACCTAGTTGCCTTTTTTGGATCGATTGTGTCTAGGGTCATGATGATGGCGAGTTCCAGATCTCTAGCTGCCTTGTTTGTGCGGGTTATCTCAGAGTTGGGAGGGGAGTGAAGTGAGTGGAAAAAGATTCTATATTTATCCTGTTCCAGGATCGACTTGGCTTTATTTATTTCCTGGTATGAGGTTTAGTCGGCTTCCCGTGTATTTGAAACCTCATCACATGGTGGTCAGACCATAGAACTGGGAGTAGCTGGTCGATCACTACATTAGGCGAGTTTGTACATAAGAGATCTAAGGAGTGACCGGCGATGTGGGTGGGGCCCTTCACCAGTTGCTTTAGGCCCAATGTGCTCAGACTGGTGATGAGGTATATTGTGTGGGGATCCGATGGGAGTTCAGCATGGTAGTTATAATCCCCTAGTAGGTGGAAATTATCTGTAGCCAGGATGTGTGGCGCGATAATTTCTGTCAAATTGTTAGTTAAGTGGGCTTTGTTACCGGGCGGTCTGTAGAGGAGGGCGCCTTTCCAAGATTCCTTGTTGGCATGCTCTGTTTTAAAGATACATATTTCGCCCCATTCTGCCAGGTAGGATTCTACAGTATGTATTTTAATGTTTTCCCTGAAGGCAATCGCTATTCCGCCGCCTCTTTTGTCTTTCCTGTCTAGTCTCATCAGCTGATAGTCAAAGGGAAGTGCTATAGCTAGGTCAGGTAGTGATGAATCTTGGAGCCAAGGTTCTATAATGAAGAATAGATCGGGTGTTTGAGTCCAATAAGGACCAGATTTCTAGTGCGTGTTTTGTGAGGGAGCGCACATTGCAATATAGACTGGTCAGGTGCTTGGGCTTTGATGTTGTGGAATTGGTTAGGTGGCATATGTTGCTGCTGTAGACTATATTGGGTTGCCTACTGAGCAGAGGGTCCTCGTGTGTTATGACCAGTCATTGGTAGGGTGGAGGTACTGTGTCTTCCTATGAGGTACTTTGTTAAAAGACTAAAGTTCCTGGCTGATGTATTTAAGGATGGCCATCCTGTGCTAGTGGAGGGTGCTTTGCTGGTGAAATGGGCAGGGTGTCTGGCAACAGTCATGCACGGACGGCGCACCACTGCAAGCGTCTGCTCGGCGCAGTTCCTTTTATGCCAGGAAGTGGGGGGGACCGCGACAGACTGTCTGAAGCTCTGACCGGCGTCAGGGGAGAGTGAGTGGTGCCGGGCGGAAGGGAGTGTAAAAGATTGATGGTGCTTGTTCCCTCCGCACAAACAGCACAAGCCCCGGCGGACCAGGGGGGGCACGAAGAGCACAGGTGAGCACTACCAACAGTTTGAAATTATTAAAAAAATTCCTGCAGCGTCAATTAAATCCTGACCTGCATTGGTTGAGTTTTTTGTGTTTTTTGGGGATCCGCTGCGAGTCTGCTTGGTGCAGTTCCTTTTATGCCAGGAAGTGTGCGGGACCGCGACAGCGTGTCTGAAGCGCTGACCGGCGTCAGGGGAGAGTGAGGTACGCTGGGAGAAAGTGAGTGTAAAAGATTGATGGTGCTTGTCCCCTCCGCACAAAAGGCACAAACCGCGGCGGACCACGGGGGCACAAATCGAAAATAGAACAAAACTAAACAAATACAAAACATTCAGCCCTGGTGGGTTCAACCAGTTACTTGAGCCTCTAAAATGTATTATCATGCAAGTGAACATAATATGCTACCATATTACCATACTGCAATATTTGTAATCAAATTCACCAACCCAAAAATTACTTTCAATACATTCTAATAACCAATTCATCTTCCACTTATTGCTGAATGTCCCGTGGCCCGTGAATATTGTGGAGTGCCAACTCGAGTCTAAAAAAAAAAAAAGAAAAAGAAAAAGCAATGTGCACGCCCTACATTCATGCTAACTAAATTTATTAAAATACTGATTTTGCCTCCATGTTCTCGGAGAGAGACTTGGCTATAAATGTGTTTACAGATCTTGCTCCATGTTTAGACCACCTGGTATTAAATTCTACGTTGAACCGGTATTCGATCCGCCTCAATGATTTCACCCCAACACATGTTGATGGGAACTGCATTTATGACAATAGCGAAGGCCAGTGGTATCATTTTGGTTTAGTTCCTCAAAGTGTCTAGCTACAGGGTAGGCTTTATTTAATGGATCATAATTGCTGCAAAATTCTTTTATGTATGGGGAGTTTTGTGCTGCCTAAATATGTTAATTTGTAGAGGCACTGTAGAATGCAGACGACTGTGTGGTCTGTTTTGGAATGCTAATTACCATACATGCGTTTACTCTTTTTGCAAATAGGGACTTGTATTTTATGGTATTAATGCAATGCTGGCAAGCTTTACATCTGCTGCATTTCCTTAATCCCAAACTGAGGCCCAACCAAGTGGACTTGTCTCAGGACTACTTCTGACTAAATCTTACCTCATTGCTTTGGTTTTCTAAAGGTCACACCAGGTCTATGTGAGGCAACCTTTTGCAGTATCGGGGCTTTTTTTATGAGATGCCAATGTTTCGGTATAGTGGATCTCACAGTACCCTTGTTTGTTATAAGTTAAAAGCCTGAAGTGTGGATCTATTTTGGCTTCTTTGGTAGTTTGATTTTTGGGTGTCTTTCTCAAAGAGTAACTGCTCCCTTGGTTTAGACTTTGAATTTCTCTTTGCTTCCTCCATACACATCATGGAGTAGCCCCTAGCTTGAAATCTCCTTAACAGGTTCTTTCGTGCTATATCTTCATCGCTGGCCTCACTACAAATGCGTCTCACACTTTCCCCATACAGGATACCATTGACCAAATTACGGAGATGGAAACTGGATGCATGAAGCACAGTCTTTCCACAGATAGGTTTCCTAAAACATTTTGTGTCCACTCTTATTTTTCACATACACTGTGAGATCTAGGAAATTAACCTCTGTATTGCTAATAGTGCTTGTGAACAATAAATTACGCTAATTTATGTCAATCTTACTCAAGAATACTTTGGGGCTTTCCTTTGTGTCCTTCCACACAAGGAAGAAGTCATCAATGTACCTGCTTCAATCTATTATTGTGGAAATCTCAGGAATTACCGTTAGCATAAGCTAAAGCCATTTTGTTTGTGGCATCCATTTGCATTAGCCATGTGATTCTGCCGTCTTCACTGTTGCTTGCCTTTCCATTTCACTTGTCATCAACTGTAGTTAACTCCTTCAGTACTGTAAGTAAGTAATATTTTATTTGTATATGATTAATTAAAATCTTTACAAAAATATAAAACGCCATATGACAGTACAAATGATTTAAAATACAGCAGTTACTATTGTCAATTCA
This sequence comes from Lissotriton helveticus, assembly GCF_964261635.1. Lineage (NCBI taxonomy): Eukaryota > Metazoa > Chordata > Amphibia > Caudata > Salamandridae > Lissotriton > Lissotriton helveticus. The sequence continues at coordinate 781,088,362 of NC_136063.1, read as the reverse complement.
AGGTTGTTATTAAGTCCCGATGAGTCTTTCAGGTGCGCTTGAGTCTTTCCTTCATTAAATCAAAGAACTTCACAACCTGACAGTTCAGTTTAATGTCACTGGAGGAAAAACACAGTTTGACTGCCTGCAAGTCCGAACGGCATGTGATCTAAAAAAAGGTAGCAACAGCTTGTGCCTCAAGTCCATTAGTCTCGGGCAGATGCATATCACGTGGATGATGTCCTCCTTGCCAGATTTACACAGGCGACAGAGCCGAGGCATGAGTTCTCTCCCATGGCGACAGGTGCGGTAATATCGGGATAGCTCTAAGACGCAGTTTCAGGAACTTTTCTTTGATTTTTATTTTCACCCCAATATTAAGATATGCCTGTGGCTGTATTTTGCCGTAATCTCCCACCGTTATCCATCCATGCGCCCTGTTGGCTAGGTCTTTCTTATCTTCGATTGCCGAAATTATTCGGGCAGATTTTTTTGCCAACTTTTTGAAGGACTGGTGATCTATGGCGGTTTCCCAGATATCGGATAAGCCTAGCACGTCAAGAGATCCAAATAGGTAGTCCCTCGGCAGTGAAGTGCGACATCTAAGTAGCTCTTCCCAGACGCTGGCATTTAAGGAGTCAGGATCTGCATCGCGAATTTTGCGCCAGTTAGTTACATATGCACTCCGTCTTTCTGGTGTTTGTTTGACCACCCCAAATTCTAAACGAATTTGGGCCGGAGATGCGTATTTGGGAAGATTAAAGATGGCCCTGTAACAATTGGCTATAGCTGTATCTAGCAATGCAGCGTCCTTCCCATGCAACGATTCACTCCCATAGGTGAGCGTTGGTTGAAGTTTCGCTTGGAGGATTTCAAGGAAGGGTTTAAGGGTGAGGTCAGGGAGTTTAGTCTTTAGTGATTTCAGTGCGAGGTGGGTCATTGTTGCCTTCCCTCGAATAGACTGGAGCTGAGGCCTAGACGTGTTCTTAGAATCCAACATGACGCCACGGTACTTGTATGTGGCTACCCGTTCAAGCTTTACTCCGTTCAGGTACCAACAAGGGATCCTTCAGTACTGAGCCAAAGCACTGTGCATGCTCAGAAAGGCCTGTAGCTGCTAGAATGCACCCATTTTAGAATGTAACGGTCAGTCTATTCCAACTGAAGTAAGCAGTACTATTTCCCCTCCCACTTTGTTGACCAAGCAATTTCTGTCTGCCCATGTTAGTCAATAACTATTCCTGTATATGCCTGTACCTCCTCTTTGAGTCTCCGTGCATACTCAGGGGTAAATTGGGTATGAAAGGCCCTTGGTTAATATATTCCATGTATTACCTCATACAGTGCCCGAGGGTGTTGTATTGATGTAGTCCCACTCATGAGTGATTAATAAACTTGGTTTTTGATAATCCAGCTTCAGTGCAGATTTCTATATGTTGGTTTAAGGACGAGTGAACAGATAAGGGTGAACCCCTGCACCAGTGAGCCCCTAAAAAGGCTAATTTCTCCACATTACATGCTGTCACCAGTCCTGGGAATGTTTGGTCTAGATCACCTGCTCCTCCCACAAGCCCAGAAGCACATTAGCATAGCTGGGGTCAAAGCAGGTGCCCATAGCTGTGCCGTGGATCTGGGGGCACAACTCTGTTATAGAGAAAGAAACTGCACTCCAATCATCTCTGGATCATTTTGACTACCATTTCTATGCATTTGCATAGTTTTAAGGGTCTAGCACCTAGGAAATGTTGCATGCTTTAAGCCTGTCTATATGCTGCAAGTTGGTGTATAGCATTATTACATCAATGGTTATTAAAATGTAGTCATCCTTCCAGGGTAATTCATAAAGGAAAATCACCAGTGTACAGAGTGTAAGTTGTTGGGGAGTTCATATTTGTGTAGAAAAAGTCTACATATTTTTAAATGTTCTCAAAAGCACTTTCAAAGGCCTGAAATAACTGGCCATCCTGGGGAATTATCACTGTCTTTATGCACTTTAGGGATTAAATACAGTACAGGTGTTTTTGGATAGTCCACCCTGGGGATTTGATATTCATAATGACTTACAAGTCCTTGGTCGCACCAGTCCATCAGTTTGTGGTTATACTCTGCCTGTGCCTGTTTCGTGCATGACATGGGGACTCTGGGATAACATTATCAATATTCAATTGCTTGGATCTAATTTTCTCTCGACCAAAGGACTAGGTTTCCTCCCTTGTTACAATTTCGGATTATCCATTCTGGTTTGATTGCAGTTTCTCAATTAAGGTAAAGTAATTCGTTCGGCAGTTGCTGTTGGGTTGACTCTTGATTATGTTGATGTACAGCTGTTTCATCTCTTGGATTACCAAATCGCTATAGATGTCTAAGGTGTCTTTGGTCACCGTTTGTATAAAGTTTCATTACAATTTGAATTCAGTCGGTGCATCACCATAGATGTCAATACCTTGATCACTATTGATCATGTTTACCATAATTACTTCATTAAGACCTATGTTCTCATTCTCTAGTTCTTGAAGAGTTACCATCAGATTCATATCGGCCACTTGAAACGAGTGCTGTGTGCTTTCCAATAATTGAGCTGCACTGGTCTTCTTCGGTTGAAGTATAATAAACTTTTTAAGCTTCATTGCTCTTACAAATTTGAAGAGGTCTATCCTGGTTTGGGTGTATTTCATATTCTGGAGAGGGCAGTATGACAGTACTAATTAAAGGATTGTTTCTTCTTCTAATGTTAAATGAATACCAGGTAAATTGAGGATTGTATGATTACTGTCATAGAATATTGCTGGTGTTATTTCTTGCCTCATCTCGTCTATTTCCCCCGCCTTGATTTTGTTTTTCTGGCGCTGCTCTTCAAGAGCTAGAGAACAAGAACATTGCGTTTATTTAATTACCTATATATGTGAACGTCCATATGTGTGTTCGACTAAGAGCTCTGAAAGAAAGATGGAAGGAACATCTGGGGACTATTAAACATGTAGACTCAAGATCTCCTATAGCTGCTCATTTTGCAAATACACACGTGATGTCATCAGTGACGTAATGTGTGAGGGCATAAGCAGTGCATTGCCGGGGCACAAGTTATAGTTAGCTCAGGTAACTATAACTGCTAAATTTCACTAGTTTTGTATGGGTGAAATCTGAGCCCAACTATAACCTCCATGAAACCTTTGGGGTTTTCTGTGAATTTCTAGGTTTCTTTTAAACTAGTAGTCACTTTGGCAGTGTGGTGGTGAAAGGGGGTGGTACCTACGACAAGCTCTCAGGAATCCTTCTGTAATAGACTTACTGGAGGTACCAGGAGGGCTTCTTGGCCCCCAAGGTCCCTCAGAAGCCAAGGGTACTTCATTCCTCAACCAGTAGTGCCCTAGGAGGCGTGTTTGCAGACTGGTGGAGAAAGGGGGCATGGCCTCCGAAGTCCTCTCAGCAATCCTGCTGTGTGGGACTTACTGGAGGTAACAGGATGGGCAATTGGCCCCCAAGGACCCTGTGGAGCCAAGGGGACTTCATCCCTCAACCAGCAGTGTGCCAGAAGGCGCGTTTGCAGAGTGGTGGAGAAATGGGGCGTAGCCTCCAAAGTTCTCTCAGCAATCCCACAGTGTGAGACTTACTGGAGGTAACAGGAGGGGTAGTAGGCACCCAAGAACCCTCTGGAGGAAGGGGACTTGACACCCCGCTTGTATAAGATGTGCAGGAGCCAGTGTGTCTTTTTTTTAATTTTGCAGCTGGACCAGCTGTGAATTTGCTGAAAAATTGAATAAAAAAAATAGTTTAACCCCCGGCAGAGTTTCTGTGGGACACCCACCCCCACACACAATATCGGGGGGTGGTGTCTGCCAGGGTACTCCTACCCTGCGCCCTTTCCTTCTTTTTTTGAGGGACTCCGCGCCAAGTCACAATATGACTCCCAACACTTGGTTGAAGTGGTGGCAGCCAATAAAATTTGTGTAGGATCCTAGAGTCCACTGCAGGGACTCACATCCCCAGATATCTATATTTTTTCAACTTAAATATCTCTGAAACTACTGAACGGATTTACACCAAATCACAAATAGCATTGGTAATGCATTGGTTTAGCTGATGTAATAGATAAAGAGATGTTCTCATCAATCATCGTTGACAGAAGGAAAGAGCTTCCGGACAGATAAAACAGGAGTGAAGAGGATGTGGCGCAGCGGCAAGAGCAGCTGACTTGCGAGCTGGGGTTCCCGGTTCGAGCCCCGGCAACACCACGCAACATCCTGGAATTCTATGCAAATCACTTAATCTGTTGGGTGACAAATTGTTACATAAATATGCTGCTAGCGTAAAAGGCAATACTTTATGAAAATATAGTTTCACCAAAGCGGATGTTAGCAGTATTTCTGCGGCAGGAAACGGATCGGAGAAGCAGACTAGGAACAAGCATTAGTAAATGCAGGAAAATATGCTACAGCCAATAGAAACGGAGGAAAGGTAAGTGGCACGCACAGAAACCAATGAAAAGCAAGGAAAGAGAGGAGGCGGGATATAAGCTCCTTTTAAGTTTATATTGAAAACAATAGATTTCTCAAGCACAGCGCAAGCTCTGTGCAGACAAAACCTAAAAAGCACACTTTCTGGACCAACATCTAGATTTCTGACAAATTTGGTGTCATTCCGTTCAGTGGTTTGGGCTGTAGTAGTGTTCAAAAATAACAATTTCCCATTGACATAACATGGGGAAAATGCGATTTGGAGCCCTCCCTTTGACGGATCACCCTGAAAACACAGCAGCTGAACCATAAAGGGGAGGTTTTTTGCAAATTTCATGAATATTTGTCAAGGAGGGCCAAAGTTATTGGCAAAACAAAAGAACGCTTTTCCTATGGAAACTTTGGTCCCAACTATAACTACCTACTGGCTAACACCAGTAGAATGAATATATATGGGGTGGTTTGAACAGAAAATAGAATGGGCATCGGAGCATGATCATTTTATGGAGAAAAAGTTTTTATGGCTTAGATTCATAGACTATCTCCTAATCATATGGGATGGCACTGAGACAGAATTTGCAAAATACTTTGAAAAACTGAACACTGATGTGAAACTGAAATTCACCTATTAGATTAGGTCCAAGAGTGTGGCAGTCTTGGACACCTGCATATATGTAGAAAACAACTTGTTACAGACAACTCTATATAGGAAGAAAATGGCAACCAATGCCATTCTTCATGGGGACAGTTTATCAAGAAACCCTGAAGTGGAGCATCCCAAATGGGGAATTCTTAAGACTTAGGAGAAATTTCTCCTCAGACACGGAATTCACCAAGCATAGTGCAGGAGCGCAAGTGCGTTTCCAAAAGAGACTATATCCAAAAAAGATCATTGAGAAAAGCCTGCAGATAATGGCAAAACAAAAATGCTGTGAGATTCTAAAAAAAAATAATCAAAAGAAATCAAAATCATCAGCACAGAAAGATGCCCAAAAAATAAGGCTAATAACATATATTGCTGAAACCAAAAGCCTTACAAAAATAATCAAGAAACACTGGGGCATTTTACAATTGGACCCTGCACTACTGGAAATAATAGGTGACCATACCAACATCACATACTAACGAGCTGTAAATATAGGAGACAAAATCACACACAGCTATTTTAAGGAGTCACAAGTGACAACATGGATGAAGAGAGATGGTTTCTGACCGTGCAAACAGTGCAAAGCTTGCAAAATTGGGGTACAACGACAGGAAATTTACATCAAGAAAGAAAGAAAGTGGAAAATTCAACAACATATCACCTGCAAGAGCAAATTTGTTGTATACATTGTGGAATGTCCATGCAAAACTGAAGTATATCGGCAGCACAATGTGTGAATTCTGGAAAAAAATCTTAAAGCATTTACAAGCAAAAAAAAACAACGACCGCTCGAATGCCATAGCCAAACACATGGAAAAGGCCTAAAGCAGCAGGTGGGAGGACCTAAGATTCTACGCCATCGAACAAGTTCCACAAACAAAGAAGGGAGGAAATAGGGAAAAACTCCTGCGACAAAAAGAATCTAAACATACAGTAACATTCAGGACTTTAAACCCGAGAGGTCTCAACCAGGAGGAAGAGCTTTATGTGCATTTATAACACCGAATGATGAAAAGAAGTTACTGTAAACTATTGTGAATAATGTCATCTTCAGCATCTAACTTAAAAAGCAAGAAATGCTCACCAGAGAGCTCAAAAAAACTAAACAAAAAGAACATGGATACCAATAAAATGATCAAGATGATTACTTGTGATAACGGCAAACAAAAATCAAACTGATAGATGAAAGGAGGGTTAAGAGATAACATGAATCACAATGAATATATATATATATTTTTTTTGAAAAAGTATTCCTGTCAGAATAGATTGAAAAATATTCATTAGAAACTTGTATACAACCATACCGACCTGCAAAGGAAAATCAAAAAACTTTTTCAAAATTACGTCTAGTCCGCAAAATAGAATTTCCACCTATGGACTGAAAATCTAAATAAGGAAAAGACATTGCTGAAATAAACTCACCAGTGAGATCTAAAGAGACATTTAAAATCTAATCAACGTGATTTAAAATATATACATATGTCTTGTTTGCCTCTTACAAAAACACAAATCTTTGTTTTGAAATCACAGTAACAGGGCACTCACTATTAACTCACCCTTTATTATATAATATAATTTTCCACCACTATGTACTTTAAAACTTGTCACTACAGATACCACAATGCATTGCGAAAAATAAGAGGAAGTAATTGTGAGTCATAAATGCCCCTGTTGATTAAAACGCAAAAACAGTTGATGGACAGAATGCAGAACAATGTCATACATTCATCCCAGTACAGAGATCTGGGCCTATATCCATCTTTTTTTGCTCACCACACCACCCCAGTTCAGACATGGCCATATGCAAATCAGCCTTAACCCTGTGCCTCATGGGAACAGTCCAGCCCGAACTGCCAAGCCACGTCTTCCTGGCCCGGAATCAAGCATCATGGGACCGGTTTCTGGCTATCAGCCGTCTTCAGCCAGGATAGCTTGACTCCAGTGGTGTGGAGAGCACGGGACTCACGTCTGAGCATACCCGTCCCACTCGGGTGTGACATGCAAAAAAACATTAAACAACACCTGACTTGTTTGTCTGATCATGTGGTGTACATTCTTGTGTGCCCATGCTCCAAGAAATACGGGGGGAGCACTATGTTCCCTGCTAAAAAGCGTATCCTGGAGCACATGCGGGCAATTGAAAATAAGGACCAGAATTCACCAGTAGCCCGACACTTTGAAGAGCTGCATAGAAGCAATCGCAATCTTATGAAATTTTTTGTGATTGACAAAATACCCCCCATGAAGAGAGGAGGGGACGGAATACGAAGACTTCGGCAACTAGAAAGCAAATACATTCTTGACCTGGATACTCATATCCCGGGTGGGCTGAATTCCGAAGAGGAATTGAAATGGTACCTGGGAGAATAAACTGCCACCTGGTATAAAACTATTTCTGGGCTAATACGTTTTTTAACCACTGTAGTGAGATATAGGAGTGTCTCAGTCTCCTGTTTGTGTTTCTTGTTTTTAATTGTTGCATTATAATTTTGTTAATGTTGTGTTATGCACCGTATAGTACAAACCATTCTGGCCAGATTATGTCTAGCAAGCACGAAGGCTTACTGGTTCTATTCTGTTTTTACATACAGGCAGTGTCTGGTATGAAGGACGAATACACAAGAGAAGTTATGTGCCCTTTTCCCACTTGGGACACGAGGAACAATTGACAATATGATTGAATATTGTGACTGCATATTGTGATTTATGTAGGACATTTCCCACTGGGGTTTTAGGTTATGTAATCATTACCCACTTGGGTTTGCTGATTGGTTAAGGTCATTCATTTCATAAGGCTTTATTCGGAGCATAAAAACAATGTCCATAAAAGCACATACATTTGCGTTACATAAACAATAATCAATAAAACCGTGGTAGAAAATACAGTAAAATACATGGTTAAAAATAGTTAGAAAATCGTACTAGTCCTTGCCTTAATAGCGTAAAGAAGGAAAGTAGCGGTAAAAAAGAAAACAAGTTACTTACCTGTAACTTTAGTTCTCCAGTATTGGAATCTTTCATACATTCACATGCCTGAATCATTCCCCGTCGTCGAGACGGGAGTCTCCGGTATATAAAAAAGCAGTGCTTAGTAGTATAGCAAACTGAAAAGAGGCCTAGGCCCATTTCCCTTTTGCAACCCATAGCCTTTGTTATGCAAAAAAGGCCCAAACATTTCCCTGAACCAATCAGAGCTCCTCACCCTCTAGAACACTCCTGAGAGAACCTTCCGCCCCTCAGATTTTTCGCGCACTTGTGCATATCACACACTTCTCGTGCTAAATCCGAGGTGAGCCTCTCAGGGGAGGAGCGTGGGTGCATGTGAATCTATGAAAGATTCCAATACTGGAGAACTGAAGTTACAGGTAAGTAACTTGTTTTCTTACTCCAGTATTGGAACTTTCATAGATTCACATGCCTGAATCAAAATAGCGAGCAGTGAAAAAACAAAGCACTTTTTCCTGATACATTACATAATCATGCAATACCATTAGAAAATGAAGCATAATCTCATAAACATATATACATACTTATATAAAATGTGACTTTGTAAACAAAAGAAATTATGGATGGAGGGATGCAAGAAAGGCTCACTGTTACTGGATGATATTCCGCAGTACCGCCTCTCCCACCGCCGCATCCTATTCCGCGGCTGCCTCCAAGCAGTAGTGCCTGGTGAAGGTGTGCGTAGATGCCCAGGTTGCTGCTCTGCAGATATCCAGGATTGGCACTTCTCCAAACAATGCAGTGGATGTGGCCACTGCCCTCGTGGAATGGGCACGGACTCGTGCATTCAAAGGCTTTCCAGCAGCTTGATGACAGTAGACAATTGCACTGGAAAACCATCTGGCAATTCCCCTCTTTGACAGCGGGAAACCTTTCCTGGGTGCGCTGAAGGCGACGAATAACTGGGAAGACTCACGAAACGCCTTAGTTTCTTTCAAGTAAAATGTTATACATCTCTGAACGTCCAGCGAGTGTAATACTCTTTCTGCCGCTGTTGATGGATGAGGAAATAAACGCTTCAATGGTTCGTTCAAATGAAAATCAGTTGGCACCTTCAGAATGAACTTCGGGTTTGTCCTGAGAATCATCTTCTCCTCTTGAAATTGCAAGAAAGGCTCCTGAATCGTGAGCGCTTGTAGTTCACCTACTCTTCTCGCCGAAGTCAATGCGATGAGAAGAGCCACTTTCCAGGACAAGAACTTCAGGTCTGCCCTGTGTATCGGTTCAAATGGAGGCTTCATCAATTGAGAGAGTACAATATTCAGATTCCATAAAGGTGGTGGAGGCTTTACTGGTGGAAAGACTCTGAATATTCCTTTCATGAATTGTTTGATAATCCTTGAGGACCATAAAGATGGGCCTGACGATGATCTCCTGTAGCGGGATAACGCAGCCAAATGCACCTTGATGGAGGCGTGTGCTAATCCTGACTTTGCCAACAGCAGAATGTAAGGTATAATTTGATGAGGTGCAGCAGTAAGAGGGTGAACATCATGCCTCTTACACCACAGACAAAACCTCTTCCATTTCATTCTGTAGGTTTTGTTGGTACTCTCCGCTCTGGCCTTGGACAGGATCTCCCTACATTCATGTGAGATGTTCAGATGACTAAACTCGCAGTGTTCAGGAGAAAGGCTGATAATCGCAAGGATTTCGGGTCCGGGTGGCGCACCTGCCCCTTCGACATTGATCTGTCAGAAGCGATGGAATCAGGCGCAACCGAATTGGACGGTCCTCCGACAGTAGCAGCAGTTCCGTGAACCAGTGTTGTCTGGGCCACCACGGGGCTACTAGGATCAGCCTGCACGGCTCTTTCTTGACCTTCACCAGTACGCGGGGGAGAAGAGGAATTGAAGGAAAACCGTAGGCAAAGATGCCGGACCATGCAATGGAAAACTCATTCCCCCAAGATCCCCTCTGGGGAAGCCAGCTTGCGAAGTACGGCATTTTCTGTTTTCCTTTGTAGCGAAGAGGTCCACCATCGGTGTTCCCCATCTCCGAAAGACGCTGTCCAGGATCTCCTGGTCCAGCACCCATTCGTGGCAGGACGATTTTAGCCTGCTGAGAGTATCCGCCTTGATGTTTTGATCCCCCGGGAGGTGTTCTGCTGTCAATGATATTCCCTGCTGAATAGCCCATTGAGACAGGGAGAGAGATCTTGTTCCCCCTTGATTGTTTACATAATGCATTGCCGTAGTGTTGTCTGTTCTTATCAACACCGGCGCACCTTTTATCCTTGGCAGAAAAGACAGTAATGCCAAGCGGATCGCCCTGAGTTCCAGCAGATTTATATGTAATTGTTGCTCCTCTGCCTTCCAATGGCCGCTGACCTGAAGGAAAGCTCCCCATCCTTCTAACGACGCATCCGTTGTTACCACAAGCGTGGCTGCTCTTACTAGAAACGTCAGTCCTTGAGATACATTTGCCTTTTGCGTCCACCACTTTGCTGCCTGCAGCATGACTGGTGTCACCTTTATTGTATCGTCGAAGGATCCCTCCGACTGACACCATTGAAGATCGATCTGTTCTTGCCATGGTCTCATCCTTAGCCTGCAGCAAGGTACCAGTGGAATACAAGAGGACATTGTGCCCAGCAAGGATTTGTACCTGCGGACTGAAAGAGACTTTCTTTTTCCCAAGTCTTGGAAGAGGGACACAATCCTCAGCTGTCTTTCCTCGGAGGGAAACGCTTTGTTGCATTCCGTGTCCACTATAGCCCCCAGAAATGTGATCACTCTTGCTGGGTGGAGGTTCGACTTTTCCTCGTAATCAGTCGTCGAGGTACGGAAATATTTGATGTCTTTGCTTTCTCAACACAGCCGCCACTGGAGCCAGGCATTTCGTGAACACTCTTGGCGCTGACTTCAAGCCGAATGGCAGCACCCTGAATTGGTAATGGCTTCTGGCTACCCAGAACCGAAGGTACTGCCTGTGTGCAGAATGTATTGGCACGTGGAAATACGCGTCCTGTAGGTCCAATGTGGTCATATGATCTCCTGGGTTTAATAACGGAAAGATGTCTTGTAGGGATACCATCCTGAAAGATTGTTTCTGGAGATAGGTGTTTAAGGATCTGAGATCCAGAATGGGGCGCCACTGGAGCTTGTTTTTCTTGATAAGAAAAAACCGGGAGTAAAACCCCTTGTTTTCCTGGGATTTCGGTACCGGTTCTATTGCTCCCTTTCGGAGCATTACCCGAATCTCCTGCCGGAGTTGATGCAGATGATTTGCTCTTTGGTGCATCGGTGGCGTACAAGGGGGCGTCTGAAGAAATTCTAGGGTGTGACCGAATTGAACTAGATTGAGGACCCATTGGTCCGTTGTAATTGTCCGCCAATTGTGAAGATAGTGACCAATCTTTCCACCCAGGGGAGCATCTGACAGAGCCGGAAGATGAAGGTAGTCATTGGCGACGGGTGTTGTCCTTTCCTCGGCCACCACGTCCTCTTGGAGTCGATTTTGTGTATCCTCCTGACTGACGCTGGTTATATTGTTGACGGTACGGCTGCGATGAGGACTGATAAGAAGATGAATATCTCCCTTGTTGGTATCCTCCCCTATACAAGGATTGCCCTCTACCCCTGGAGCCACGAAAAGGGGTTTTCCTGTACTGCAGTGTTCCCAGAGCCTTTGCAGTATCAGTATCCTTCTTGATACTTTCCAGCGTATCATCTATATGTTTTCCAAATAATTCTTCTCCATTGAAGGGGAGGTCCAGGATTTTGTTTTGAACCTCCGGCCTAAATGCTGTTGCTCGCAGCCAACCTTGCCTGTGGAGGACCGCAGCTCCTCCAAGGGATCTAAATGCCATGGTCGCTATATCCATAGCTCAGTCTATGACTTCGGCCGAAGTCCTCTCACCTTCCATAAGAATCTTCTTCGCCTCCTGCTTCTCTGGATCTGGCACCAGGTTAACGTATGGAGACAGGTCGCACCACATCTGCCTGTCATACCTCCCCAATATCGCAAGGGAATTTGCGGCTCTTACCAGTAGAGCAGACATTAATGAAAAACGCTTCCCTGCGTTATCCAACCTTCTGCCCTCTTTGTCTGGAGGTGTTGCAATCGGAGCAGATTGGTTCCTGGATTTCTGTTGTGCCGCCTGCGTGATAACAGAATCCGGTTTGGGATGCCCCAAAAGGCACAATGGAGCATCGACCGGTGCTTTATTACTTTTTATCCAGTCTGGCCAGAACCGGTGTTACCGTCGCTGGCGTCTCCATGACCTTCAATCCTTCTTTCCAGATATTAGACACTATAGGTAGAGATCGTACAGATCTCCGATACGAGTCCTTAAAGTCATATAGAAAACATTCCGTTTTCTCCTCGGTCATGGACAGTGCAAACCTCTTAGTGGCTCTCTCCATCAGATTATGAAATCCACCAATGTCCTCCGGTGGCGAGTCCACTGGCCTCTGCGGAGGAGTTGCAGGTGATGGGGCAATATAATCATGCAATTCTGCACTTGTGTCCGCAATCTCACCATCCTCCTGATCCTCATCCGAGGTATCGTGGTGTGTTGTCGGTGGTGGGGACCTAACAGTAGGTTCCGGCAAATCTCTCTCCTCCGAATCGGAGTTCCTGGAACCGATCGTGGACGTGGAGTAGCCTCTATGGCCTGTTGAGCGACTGGAGTCGCTGGGTATCTCTTCCTATAATCCTCCAACATTCCTTGGTGATCCTTCAACAAAGAGGATGGTACACTGGTCATCTCCTCTCGTTGCGGTTGTCGATATCGATGTTGTTCCTGGGGTTGTTCTTGATAACCCCCGTATTCTTCCTCAGAATCGTGTTCTTGGCACTTGACCTGTAATTGTGAAGGGCTACTGGCAATACCATACTCTTCATCCTCCTCCGAATCTTCCTCCTCCAGTAAGTGAGACGGTAGCAATGGGGAGACCTTGCTTGGAGATGTAACCTCAGGTGTTATAGGTTTTTTCCAAGGCACCAACCTTTTTTCTGGTGTTTTTTCCCTCGTCGACGAGATTCCCATTGCCGTCGTCGACCAAGTCATTGTCGTCGACGCTACAGTCGACATTGTAGTGACCGTCGACGCGGTCCTCGTCGACGTCGTCGTCCTCGTCGACACTGCCGTCGTCGACACAGTCCTCGTCGACGCTGCCGTAGACATGGTCGTCGACGCCTTCGTCGACTGTGAAGTCGTCGACGGTGAAATAGTCGACGCTGTCTTCTCACCAGCCTTCTCCTTCGTCGAAGGTGTTTTCGTCGTCGTCGATGGCCCCTTTTTGTCGACGGTCCCGTCGACGGAGTTGATTTCTCCTCAGAAGGCGCAGAAGAAGATCGTTTGATGGTAATCTTGATCTTCGGAGGTGACTGGCGGATCTGAGGTGGATTTTGTTCCTTTCACCTCACCAGCAGATCCCTTCTTCCACTTAGATGAGACTGAAGGGGATTTTGAGGGACTGCGCCCTGAAGACCCTGGAGTGTTCTTTTTTGGGGCCTTCTCAGGTCTTTCCCCTGAGGAATGTGTCTGAGGAGATCTACTTCTCTTCTGAGATCTTAGACGCCACAGATTCCTCCTCACTCACTTGAGGATTTCCTTCCTGGCTTTGACTTTCTGAAGCCAGATCAGAAGCCTTCCCTCACGATCTCTCAAGGTCTTATTTGAAAAGGTACGACATACCTTACAATCTGCTGCCTTATGGTCTGGGTAGAGACAGTAGATGCAGTCCTTGTGAGGGTCATCTGTATAAAGCCTCTTCTTGGAGCAGGTTGAACAAGCTCTAAATAATCCTTTTTTCTCTTTCTCAGACATGGTTGACGTAAAAACCTCAAATCCAAGTCAAAATACTGTAGAAGTAAAGAGTTTGAGCAGAGCTCAAAGGAGACTCCCTAGCACAACGTGCGGTAGAAAAATCTGAAGGGCAGAAGGTTCTCTCAGGAGTGTTCTAGAGGGTGAGGAGCTCTGATTGGTTCAGGGGAAAGTTTGGGCCTTTTTTGCATAACAAAGGCTATGGGTTGCAAAAGGGAAATGGGCCTAGGCCTCTTTTCAGTTTGCTATACTACTAAGCACTGCTTTTTTATATACCGGAGACTCCCGTCTCGACGACGGGGAATGATTCAGGCATGTGATTCAGGCATGTGAATCTATGAAAGTTCCAATAATAGAGTAAACAAACGTCAGGATGAGGCATGTTAAAAAGCAACTTCATGGTATCATGTACGTTTCTAACTCCAAACTTGATGAAAATGGGTTTTAAAAAAGCTGAACGAAAGTTACCGTTAAGTTTACATAGCAATAAAAAGTGCATAGTGCTTTGTGCTGAAGTATTGTCACATGGGCACGGACCAGTCGGATGTTTTTTGTTGCAGGGGAAGGCCACCAGGTGGTGCACAATCCCAAACCTTAGTCTCGTTAAGACAAACTGGTGGGAAGCTCTGGTGACATGACTCAAATACGGTTGGTAGCCCACATTCTCACATTATCTTCCATAGAGCACACAAGTGGAGAGATTGCCACAGTCCCTCCCCCGCCTCTCTGACTTATAACTCATGAAGGCAGTCTTCATCTCGGATTTGGACAGACTAGAAGCAACATAGTTGTCCTCTCTTATATGGAGACCATAAATCTCAAAAAAACTGTTGGACAAATTTGATCCAAGGAATCTTTAAATGGTTATCAGTAGAGAGACAATCTTTTATAATGGCTCTGTTTAGGGAAGTCTCCTCCTTCAACCAAATTGCACGCCATAACATTAGTGGTCTGGAAGCAATCAGATCCGAAAGATGTTGGATCCCAAGCTCTCTGTGCACCAGGTCGTTGGAGGCTGATTTGGCCAAACACAAGAGTCTCTTTAAAAAGAGATTTTCCTCTACTTGTAGGCTCCCTGCCGTGACGTGTCCCCACACCCCAGCACCATAGAGGGCAATGGAAAGGCATCTCAATTGATAGATTTTTAGCATGTCTTTGATCCGTTTGTCCCCTAGTTTGGTAGCAAACTTGAACACCCCATGGACGCATTTCGCCATCTTGGCCCGAACATTGATAAGCTCACTGGTCCAGCTACAGTTCTTGGAAAATGTGGTGCCAAGATAGCTAAAGGTATCCACCGTTTGTACCTTGTGCCCATCGATAAAATAGGAATGCGGTTTCCCTCGCCCTGTTCCACATTCCATAATGTAGGTTTTGGATTTATTGATCAACAACTTTCTATCCTTAATGTACAGCGAGAACCTGTTCATAAGGCGTTGTAGACCTATAGGGGTCCTGGACAAGATCACGGCATCGTCCGCGTATAATAATACAGGGACGTTAAGATTTGGGGCATCTGCCGCAATCGTCTTTAAGACGGAGTCAACTTCGTTGATGAAAAGGGTAAAGAGTAGGGGGGCGAGAACACACCCTTGTCTAATGCCACGCCTGATCTTAAACTTTGGGGTGCGCTCACCGCCAGGTCCATAACGGACACTGGTGCTTAGGTTGGCATAGAGTCGGGCCAGAAAATAAACAATGCCCTCAGGTGCCCTCATTTCTAACAATTTAGCCCACAGGATGTTATGATCCACCATGTCGAAAGCGCTACTCAAATCTGCAAAGCAGAGATAGAGAGAGCCTTTCTTAGCCTGCATATCTTTCCCAATTAAGAGTTCAAGGTAAAGGCATTGTTCAATAGTCCCTCATCCCTTTCTAAAGCCATATTGGCAATTGGCCAGGATGCATTTGGATTCGGCCCATTCTTCCAGCCTAACCAAAAGCACCCTGCTCATTATTTTCACTGAGGAATCAAGCAAGGAAATTGGGCGATAGTTCTTCACATCCCCCCTATCTCCCTTCTTGTAGATTGGAATAATAATGGATTCCTCCCAGGTGGATGGGACACCCTTGCGTACCGCGGCATTGAAAACGTTAGTTAACAACGAGCCCCACAATTCCGGTTCTAGTTTGTACACATCGATGGGCACCCCATCGGGCCCCTGGGCCTTCCCACCATTACTGGAGGTGATGCTTCCCAGAACTTCATCGGTGGAAATGTCCAGCGGAACGATAGGCCAACAGTCCTCCTGTACACCCATCGGTCTATCTGAATCAAAGATCAAAGAGAAGTGCGTAACCCAATTTTCCACACTGACGTTAGCCGTCAATTCGGGCACCTTGTCGTCCTTAAGAAACGGACAGTTACCTGTGGCCCAAAATAAAGAGGAGTCCGAAGTTGCGGCTGCCTGGTCTAAATTATCCCAGGCCTCTTGCCGTAGTTCGGTCTTCCTACGTTTGACTGCAGCCTGGTAGGTGAATCTAAGCTCCCTAACCACACTATTATCTCTTGGTTTGGCTGCCAATGCCGCTTTAAGCCCCTTAAGCGCGGGAGTACTCGCGCGATCAAACCACCAATTTTGATGATGTAACTTGCCCTTACCAAGTTTGGTAAATTTACTGTCAATTGTGAGGTTAATGTTAATAAAATTACACACAGTTTCAACAGTAACCTCCTCACTCTCTAGGATGGTAATGCTTTCTGTTAAGCAGCTTTTAACAATAGAATTTGACATCACTTCCGCTTTGTCCCCTTTTCATCTAATTCTGGTTCCGTTGGGTCTGTGTGGCTCTATGTTAGCAATGGTACAAATTTTAGGTACATGTTTCTCCTTCCAAAGTATGGCCTCAATAGTGACACAATTGTGGTCACTAAGCAGATTATCCCAGACCACAGGGGCCTTACACCACGGGCTGAGGCTAGAGGACATGCAAATAAAATCTATTACAGTGTTTGCATTCCTTCCCGTGAACGTGGGAATGATTTCTACAGAGGCATTTTTCGCATTTACCAAAATTTCCAAATCATAGGTGGCCAAAATCTTATTCAACGAGTCCCCATAGGGATTGTGGGGGAAATGAAGATCAGCATCCCCAAAACTATTAGTGACTCCACAGACCCTTTGGTCGGAAAGGGAACACGTTGAAATATTAAAATCCCCCACCCAAATAAGGTCAAAAACAACATCAGACCCCATTATAATGTCGGCCAAAGCGGTCTCAAGTGCAGACACTACCTGATGCCTAGTGCTGTCAAAAATATTATTATAAAAGTTAATTAAAAGAATATTTCCACCTAACTCCTGATAAAACCAATACATGTTTTTAACAGTGATAGGGAATTCCACAGATATCAATACCAGGAGCCCTCCCTTAGCCCTACCCGAAGGGGAGGCCACAGCTGGTAATTGGTATGAAACAAATCCATTGTAATTGACTGGGTCCTTGCACCATGTTTCTTGGAAACATATTATATTAAAAGCATTGATAAACTCAGGCCAGCCCAGGCAAGCATCCTTAGACGATAATCCTGCAACGTTCCAGCTAACGATTGAACAAGTCCAGGGGTTAGAGCTTTCAATGGGCATATTGATCAAAGAGTTTGGTCTACTGTGTCCATGGGATACGATCTTAGGGGAGGGGTCCACACCCTGGCCATCGAAGACCAGCCTCACATCTCTACAACCTCTAGAGTCGTTATTGAGATTAACTTTGGAACTGCGGTTGCCACTTGTACCCGCGCTAGCTGGGTACCCCGGTGTTACACCCCCCCCACCTCCAGGGAAAACATCCACTTCCCCAAGGGAGGGTTTCAGCAGGGCAGATTCCAGTCAACCATTGGAGTCAAGACCACTCAAGGATTGGAATCTGTTAGAAGTGGCAATTTTGAAGCCAGTGTACGGATCCAAACCTTTGCCCCCCCCCCCCCCCCCCCCCCCCACGGTATGATCAGCACTAGACTGATAATTTAGGTGCCTATAAAAATAACCTAAGGGACGAAGAGAGATCCCTTGATCTCGATAGGGAATTGAAGTAGCTCTTAGCTAGGCAGTGGTGGCGAGATGTGGGTTTCTAAAATTAACTACGATGCAGTCACCACTAAAATTCTTGCGTGAGCTGCCTATCCAGTTGATTCTTCTAGTACTTAGGATCTCATCTGCTAAAGCTACTGGGAAACCACATTCCCGGTGAAGCCAAGCCACAGTCTTGTTCTTCACGGCGTCATGAGATTCTCTGAAATTGTTGTTGTGCCCAGACCCTCTAACTGGTGGGACGTTTGTTAGGACTGCCACAAAAGGTGCACAGTCCGGTGGTAGATCAAACTGAGTTAACAAAACTTTTGGTATTCCCCGCGCTAGGTTCTGCCTGAATCCCTGGGGCTGTATTAGGTAGAGGGTTTCGACCAGATGTCTGCGGGGGGTTAGATGCAGTAGATACCATCTCGCAAAGACCCCTGGAAGATGGCTTAGATGTCTTGGACGTAGCCGTAGGTATCACCTTACTAGAGATCTTAGAGGTTACTCTACTACCTCTGGGGCCGTTATCCTTAGCTTGGGGGTTAGAGGTTGTAGGTGTCACCTTGCTAGAAGTATTAGGAGTTACATTACTACCTCCAAGACCCATGTCCTTAACTTGGGGACTTATACTTGTGTTAATTTGTGATCCCAAAAGACCTCCCAGTCTGACTACTTCGGCAGTGATTGGTTAAGGTAATATACACCGTGCAGTGACGCTGTACATGCTACTACATCGTGTATTTGTAATATCATGGTATAAATCTACACCGTGTTTTTATGCTCAGGTCCTAACTTCTTAAAATATGATTAACTGATTAATAGAATGCAGTAATGATATAGTGGTATTTCCATTTATCTGTTATACTTGCAATGGCTGTGCTTGCAATCGGGACATCGCTCCAATAAGGCCGCTTCCAAAATGGTTTGGGTTTTAGTCTTTTGTTTATGTTTACACCAGTAACTTGTGTGTGTGAAACTTTAACATTTTTGTTGAGAACACAATTCACCCGTGATCAAGGCGAGCAGTCGCTGAAACGCGTTGGGTTGTTTCCATTTTGCTGTCTGTCATGCTGGAAATAAATTGAATATATTGTGAACGACTACGGAGCTGTTTGATGGAGTGGCGATTATCGCTGGATTGGAGTGCATGGGCGCAACTTTGGGGCTCTTTGTGAAACTGAATATATATATATATACATAGGTTTGAGCTCCTTCCACGAATAATACACTGATTTCTGCGAGAGCATGCAAATCTCATGTTACTGAGGCGAAGTCTGGAGTGTAGCAAACCACCATATTAACTTCAGGAAACTAGTTCTTCTGTGTATAATGAAGGTTAACATTTCTCATACATAATTCAGAAAGGAACTATAAAGTATGGTCAGGACAGGGGAAAACATGAAACTATGCTTGGCCTTATTATATGCTCTAATTTTCTTTACATAAACAAAGAAATGCTAATCAGTATAGGTATGATGTATCGGATGAGGCGCACATACATCCACAAAATCTCATGCTTCGTGTCTAGTGCTGATCAGTAAGTACATATAGAACTTGAGTTTTGTATTGCCTGCTGCCATTTATGTCTGGAAAAATAAAGTACGCAGTTAACAAATTAAAATCATTTCAAGCTACTTAATTAAATAATACCTTCAAGCATGCTGCTGATTTCTGGATCCTTTGTGACATTTTTTGCAGTCTTTCCATCGCCATTAATGGTGGCTGTATCAGCGTCATACTGCAAAAGCAACAATACCAGCTCCTACAAAAAAAATAAAAAAAATCAAACAAAAAGGACAATACATTTATTATACTTTCAGCAGTATAGTTGTTAATGAGGCAACACAAATATGAACTCCCTGCCAAAACAGGCAACATGTTCAGTTTATCATAAAGTTCAATCTGTAACAAGCATCAATCTGATCAAATCTTTAGCAGTCACCATTAATGAGTAAGCAATATACCGAAAAACCTCCAGATTTCCTACGAAGAAAATCTAATATTTAGGATTATTACACTGAGGAAATACTTTAAAAACATCACATTAACTCTGCATGCAAAAATGAATTATGAACAGCTAAAAGATCAGTCTGAATAAATGTTTGACGGAATCGACAAAGTATATTCAGCTTCTATCACAAAGGAAATCAGTACTTCACCCATGAACCTCCTACTTTTTTTAAGAAAGAGAAGAACAATAGTTACTTACCTGTAATCTGTGGTTCTCCAGTATTGGTGTCTTTCATAGATTCACATGCCTAAATCATTCCCCGTCGTCGGAGTGGGAGTCCAACGGTACATAAAAAAGCAATATTATGCCATAAATATGTAGTAAATACCAATAAAAAAACAAACCAGGAAGTAAAGTAGCCAAAGCTACAGTATGAAAAACTTCCACATCTATGACTAACCTAGTCATTTTGTATAGTCCAAACTACAGCCAATCAGGCGCCAGCACCCACCAGAATGTTCTCCCCAGAGGCTCAGGCTCTCAGATTTTCTCGCAAGGAGTGAAGGTAAACCAAAATAGCCTAAAAGCCTCTGAGGGGAGGTGGGCGGTTTGCATGTGAATCTATGAAAGACACCAATACTGGAGAACCACAGATTACAGGTAAGTAACTATTGTTCTTCTCCAGTATTAGGGGTGTCTTTCATAGATTCACATGCCTGAATCAGAGTAGCTAGCAGTACATATCCGTGCTAGGCAGACGCCAATGGTTGTAAAGCTTGTCAGCATATAAGTCATAAAACAGTGTAAACTGAAAATACACATCATATAAGCATAGGAGAATGCAATCATGTAAACATGTGTAAAAACATAACATATGAAGCGTCTGACAGCAGTAATGGAGGTGGGAAACAGAGGCTCACCTTATTTGAAAAGATTTCGTAGAACTGCACGACCCACAGAAGTATCAGCTTCGCTGGTTGCCTCCAGATAGTAATGCTTGGTAAATGTATGGTGACTGTCCCAAGTAGCCGCTCTGCAGATCTGCTGAAGAGGAACTCCAGCAAATAAAGCCGTAGACGATGACATTGCTCTTGTGGAATGAGCTCTAGGAGCTGCTTGCAAAGGTCGTCCTGATTGCATATGGCAAAAGGCAATGGCAGAAGATATCCATCTCGCAATAGTCTGTTTTGAAATTGCCTGCCCTTTATGAATAGCACCGTAGGTGATAAACAGTTGGTCAGAAGAGCGTAAGGCGGATGTCCTCTGCAGATAGAATTTAAGACATCTGTTAACATCCAGCGTATGCAACGCCCTTTCCGCCAGTGTTTGCGGGTTAGGAAAAAAAAACTTCAGAATTATTGGTTCGTTGAGGTGAAAATCCGAAGGTACTTTAGGAATGTACTTCGGATTAGTGCGGAGTATATCAGAGTCACTTGTAAACTGCAGGAAAGGATGGTGAACTGTAAAGGCCTGAAGATCACTGACTCTTCTGGAGGATGTTAAAGCCAGCAGCAGTGCTACCTTCCACGAGAGATATTTGAGATCGGCCTTGTGGATGGGTTCGAAAGGATGCCGCATGAGTTGTGCCAGGACAACGTTAAGATGCCACACCGGAGGTGGTCGTCGTACTGGAGGGAACATCCTAAAGAGGCCTTTAAAGAATTGTTGCATAATCCTCGCAGAGTATAAGGAATTAGTACTATCCTGCCGATATCTTGAGATCGCCGCCAGGAAATCTTTCAGGGTTGCGTGAGACAGGCCTGATTTTGCTAATTGTAGGAAGAAAGGTAGAATCTCTTCCGGCGTTGCTGAAAAAGGGTGAAGCCCGTTTGCGCGACACCAGATGCAGAAACGCTTCCATTTTAGACTGTATGTCTTTATGGTAGCGGGTGCCCTAGCCAGAACCTCCTTGCATTCCTCCGGGATGTTTAGGTGGGCGAACTCACGGTACTCAGGCGCCAAGCCGCAAATCTCAGTGATGTCGGAACTGGATGATAGACCGGACCGTTCTGCATGCTGAGTAAGTCTGGGATTGGATTCAACTGAATCGGTTCGCACTCTGACAGAAGAAGAAGTTCTGTAAACCAATACTGGCGCGGCCATCTGGGGGCAATCAGGATCAATCTGCAAGGTTCCTTTTTCATTTTCCGCAGAACCCTGGGGACTAGTGGAATCGGTGGAAAAGCGTACGCATATGTCAGAGACCAATCTATCGAAAACGCATTCCCCTGAGAGTCTTTGTGGGGATGCCAGCTTGCAAAGAATTGGCATTTGCTGTTGGTCTTTGTCGCAAATAGATCTAGGTCTGGACGACCCCACAGGCGAAAGATGCGTTCCACTGTCTGCTGATGTAGCTCCCACTTGTGAGTGGAGACTGTCGTCCTGCTGAGTGCGTCTGCCAAGACATTCTCTGTTCCTGGAACATGCACTGCTTGAAGATTTACATTGTGCTTTAAGGCCCATGCCCATAAGTCTTGGGCTTCCTGGGATAAGAGAAGAGATCGTGTTCCTCCCTGCTTGTTGACGTAATGCATGCTTGTTGTGTTGTCTGTTCTTATCAACACATTGGCATCCTGAATGAGTGCATGAAACGCCTTGAGGGCTAGAAATATGGCTCTCAGCTCCAGACGGTTGATGTGCCATCGCTTTTGTGGAGCATTCCACATGCCGCTGATTGTGAGACCCTGAAGATGCGCTCCCCAGCCCTCGAGAGACGCATCCGTAGTGATGGTGAGGCATGGTGCCTCTTGAAGAAATGCACACCCCTGCTGGAGATGTCGTTTTTGTGTCCACCAGCGTAGAGAGTTTTGCATGAGCGGTGTGATCCTGATAAGATCTTCGAACGTTCCGGAGACCTGTAACCACTGCAGGTTTAGCTCTTCCTGGAGAGGTCTCATTCTGAGGCGACAGTTTGGTAGTTATGGGATGCAAGAAGATACCATCCCCAGAAAAGACTTGTATAGCCAAACAGAAACTGACTTTTTTGATAACCGATTCTGTGGAATGTTTTTGATCTTCATTTGTCTCTCCTCCGAGACAAAAGCTTGTAGTTTCTGGGTGTCCAATGTTGCTCCCAAGAAAGCTTGTCTTTGAAAAGGTGTCAATTGGGATTTTTCGAGATTGATGGACAGGCCCAGAGATTGGAACAGGTGTAGACACTGTTGTAGATGAGATTGCACGACTTTGAGAATTGGCCTTTATAAGGCAGTCGTCCAAGTATGGGAAAATTTGGATTCCCTCCAGTCGGAGGTGCGCCGCTACTGGAGCCAGAACCTTGGCAAAAACTCTTGGCGCTGACCGTAGTGCGAAAGGAAGAACTTTGAATGGTAATCCCTGCCAGCCACCCTGAAGCGCAGGAATTTTCTGTGGCAAGGTAGAATGGGAATATGGAAATATGCATCTTGGAGATCTAAGGTGACCATGTAATCTCCCGCTGCCAAAAGATGTAATATTTCCTGAAGCGATAACATCCTGAAAGTTAATTTCCTTAAGTACTTGTTTAGAGCGCGAAGATCTAGAATCGGGCGCCACTCTCCGTTTTTCTTCCTTATTAGAAGAAATCTGGAGTAAAACCCCATTCCCCTCATCTTCTGAGGTACGCTCTCGATCGCTCCTTTTTGCATCATCAATCTGATTTGGGCAAATAGCCCCTTCAGGTGAGCTGGAGGTGGTCCTTTCGGTGAAACATTTGGAGGAAATTTCTCGAATTCTAGGGCATGACCCCTGGCCACAATATCCAGGACCCATTTGTCTGATGTTATTGACTGTCAATTTGAGTAAAATTTTGATATTCGCCCTCCAATCTTTTCTTGAGAGCAGGGCAGTGGTGGTGGCAGGTGAAAAGTCTCATTGGCGCTTATCTTTTCTGCGGTAATTCGCTTTTCCCCTGTTCTGGCCGTAAGATTGATAGCGTTGAGAATGGTATCGTTGATTGTTTTGTCTGTAAGAGGATTGTTGGTTATATCCACCTCTGTTGGAGGACGATCCTCGTCCTCTCGCTCCTCGAAGGGGCAGCTTGCGGAATTGGAGGGTGCCTAAGGATTTTGCTGTTTCTGTATCCTTCTTTGTCTGTAAGGCGTCCTCCACCTGAGGACCAAACAGATATTCGCCATCATATGGCATGTCCAGCACCTTACTTTGGACTTCTTGTCTAAAGGAAGTAGAACATAGCCAATCCTGTCTACGAAGAACTGCAGCCCCCGCTAGCTGTCGAAAGCCCGTTGAGGCTACATCCACTGCTGAATCAATAATCTCTTCTGAGATTCTTTGGCCTTCCTGCAGTATCTTGAGCGCCTCAGCCTTAGAAGGTTCAGGGAGGAGGTCAATGAATGGTACAATGTCTGACCACATCTGTCGGTCATACCTTCCTAAGATGGCCAACGAATTTGCCGCTCGAACTGTCGTAGCCGCCATAGTGGAGACACGTTTCCCTATCGAATCTAGGCGTTTGCCATCTCTGTCTGGCGGGGCTGTAAGCGGAAAAGAAGGGTTCCGAGCCCTCTTTTGAGCTGCCTGGACAATCACAGAGTCAAGCTTCGGCTCTCCGATAAGGCACGCAGGAGATTTGTCCGGTGCTCTGTACTTCTTTTCCAAACGTGGCAGGACTGGAGGAATGGATGCCGGGGTTGCCATGACTTTTATACCCTCCTGCCAAATAAAGTCAATGATGGGTATGGACTTAATATGTTTCCTGGGCTGATCCTTAAAGTCATAAAGGAAACAGTCTTGTTCCTTATGCTCCATATCGATGTGAAAACGTTTAGTTGCACGTTCCATTAAAAGGTGGAAGCTAACCACGTCCACTGTTGGTGAAATTGAGACTGCTTGATGCGAAGGGGAAGGTGTTTGAACCTGATATTCATCCCACTCCGACTCATCCTGTACCTCTCCTTCTTCTCTTTGCTTCTCCTCCTCCGAAGACTGAGGATTTACTTCCTCCACCTGAGACTGCGGAGTAGGTGAAGCAGGATTCGTTGGTTGTAAAACTGACACCGGTACTTCAGAGGCCGGAGTAGCAGGCACTGAGCCTGTAGCTTCAGAAGGTGGAAACCTTCTATAATAATCGTCCAACATGTATTGTAGGTTGGTCAGTAAAGCAACTGGTACTTGCGCAACAGGTACACTGTCCATCTGGGGTGCCATCTGTACAGGTGGTTGTTCATCCTCCTGTTGCTCTTCTTGCAACTTGATATTCAGCTCAGAAGGACTAGTGGCCGCTCCGAATGTATGAATCACGTCATCCTCACTGTCCGAGTCTAAAAGTCGGTCAGGCACCTGTGATGATGGCTTTGGAGTAAAGAACACAGTCGACGGTGACCATACCTGCAACGCAGTGCAAGATGACATTTGCGGCGTCGACGGTGTGTTTTCCGCTGCTTCAGTAGCAGACATCAAAGGCTCTGTCGACGGTATCGTCGACGGGACAGACTTCGTCGACAGATTGGGCTTCGTCGACGGATTGGGCTTAGTCGACGGATTGGGCTTCGTCGACGGATTGGGCTTCGTCGACAGAATGTTCGTCGTCGACGGACGTATTCGTCGACGGAATGTTCGTCGTCGACGGACGTATTCGTCGACGGGACGGACTTCGTCGACGGATTGGGCTTAGTCGACGGATTGGGCTTCGTCGACGGATTGGGCTTCGTCGACGGATTGGGCTTCGTCAACGGTACAACCTTCGTCGGCGTCTTCATCGACGGTGGTAACTTCGTCGGCGGAATGGAGCTCGCCGACGAAACCGTCGATTGCATCTTCTTTGTCGACGGTAGAGCTTTCAGAAGAGCCGACGACGAGGTGTCGACGACGGCCGTCGTCGACGAGGGAGGTCTTACGGTTACATAGACCATGGTAGGTGAAGAAGCTGTCGGCGTCATAACCATAGTTGGTTTAGGAGATGAGAAGGTCATCGTCGACGTGGATGATGCGTCGACGGAGGTATTCGTCGACGAGAAGACCGAAGGCGTCGTAGACGATAATGAAGTTTCCTGAGGTGAAACCTTGTCAGTTGTCTGAGGCAAACTCTTGGTGGACCGTTTTTGAGGTACAGAAGAAACCTCCAAGCCCTTGCCTGTGGGGGCAGCCTTAGAAGTGGAAGGCTTGTCAGAACCCTTAGAAGGTTGATGTTTCTTAACAACCTTAGCCCCAGGAGATGGCAATACCTCAGACGCAGGCCTCTTTCTAGACGCTGAAGTGGAACCAGAGGCAATACTGCCAACCTCAGACACAGGATTATCAGAATCATTAAGCCTTTGTAGCCACAAAAGCAACCGACCCTCTCTGTCTCTGAGGAAAGGTTCTGCAGATCTTACAGTCCTTGACTTGGTGATCTGGATAGAGACAATAAATACATTTTTTGTGGGGGTCCTCTTTAAAAAGCCGGAGCTTACCACAAGATTCACAGGCTCTAAACAGAGACTTCTTTGAAGACATTCTTGAAGAAATGATCCAAAAGGAGGATACGTTGAAAAAGCTGAGCAGAGCTCAGGGAGACTCCCTTCACACGACGTGTGGTAGAAAATCTGAGAGCCTGAGCCTCTGGGGAGAACATTCTGGTGGGTGCTGGCGCCTGATTGGCTGTAGTTTGGACTATACAAAATGACTAGGATAGTCATAGATGTGGAAGTTTTTCATACTGTAGCTTTGGCTACTTTACTTCCTGGTTTGTTTTTTTATTGGTATTTACTACATATTTATGGCATATTATTGCTTTTTTATGTACCGTGGGACTCCCACTGCGACGACGGGGAATGATTCAGGCATGTGAATCTATGAAAGACACCCCTAATACTGGAGAAATGTACGACAACAAGGGAGGAAATGATTGACAGCATCCAGAGCCAGGATGTATTTTCACTTATTCACTGCTAAAAGATCAGGGCTAGCATTACCAAAACACCAGAGCAGCCTTTCTTGACAAGTTTTCTGTACCATCCTCAGAGGAAAACTAGGAGGATCAAGTTGGCTACCCAAACCCTAGTAAGGAAGACTGCTCTCTGTCCTTTACCCAAGGGAAAACACAATCATTCAAGGGGTGACTCTTTTTACAAGTTAAGATGTGGTCATCATTCCATCCTAAGGGCAGAGAGGCTTGGCGAACCCTCCTCCAGCTACACCCACCTATGGAGCAAGCGATATAGCTACAGATGGGAACAAAAGCAATGGACCTTTCCTCTATATTCAACAAAGCTCAGACAAATGATATGTGATCACCAGCATTCTGCTTCAAATACATTTGTCAAGCTTGCTCTAGCCCAGGGCTTCACCAGGTAACCCTTTGCTTCAAGGCATTTCTCTTATATGTTCATTGTTGATTAGCAAAGACTTCCTGGAGAGGAAAGAGAATTACAGGTGGGTGATATTTGAGGAGTGTTTCAGACTTGAAATTCAGAATTAAGCCAAGGAATAGGTTTGACTCCAGATATATTTCCATCAGGCCCATGGTGGAAAGAAAAGGCATTGTCAACATTGTCAGAAAAGGGGTGGCGTAAGCAAGCAGTAACCTACCGACACTAAGATCAGCAGACAGAGCAGATATCCTCAAATTCATTCATTCATTCCAGAGTCTGGATGCTCTAGTGAGAACACGATCCCTCTTTTCTCTTCATTTTGATCATCTTTGAAAACACTGTGTATGAATGTGGACTTTCAAGCTTCGCACAAGGTCCCCATTGCCCCTCTTTGATTTGGGCGACTGTGGTAAAAAGGCACTTTCAGGGGTTACCCTGCATAAAAAGCAAGAATCAAAGTAAATGCAAAGGGCTCAACAAGAGGATTACATTTGTTGAGTCAAGGTCTCCAATATATTGCAGCCATTGAGACTTTGACCAGGGACACCTAAAAACGCACTTTAGAGAATAGGAAGCAACACATTTCCCTGATGTGATAAAACCAAATTGGAACCTAGGTATCAAAAGGAGTTCTTCTATAAACGAGACAGCAAAAAATGAAACTGTCCCGATACCAACTATAACTAAGCAGGCCCTGAGAGTGGCTGACCTCAACATCTTTAAAATCACTTAGAAAAGATGCCATTTTTCAAACCACCAATGAATCAATTGAGCACAATCTGAACAGTCCACATATATGATGCGCTTGGGACCAATATGCATAAAAAAACATGTTTGGTTCC
This sequence comes from Lissotriton helveticus, assembly GCF_964261635.1. Classification (NCBI taxonomy): domain Eukaryota; kingdom Metazoa; phylum Chordata; class Amphibia; order Caudata; family Salamandridae; genus Lissotriton; species Lissotriton helveticus. The sequence continues at coordinate 781,060,409 of NC_136063.1, read as the reverse complement.
CCAACAGCAAAGACTGACCCGAGACTCTCAGGAAATGGCAGTAAAAGAAAAAGAATTCAATTCATCTGGTGTAAATCCTCTCTACACACCGAATACACAGTTTTCCTATGGATTTGGAAGCAAGACCTAAATAGGCTGTCCCTCAGCAAGCCACAAGCGTGGCCTAAAAGAAATCAAAGACTTAGGGAGGGAGATCAGTTAAACAATTTGTGCAGATCCTTGAATCCAGACAGTGATAGTACAAAATGTGCAGAAAAATTGTTAACACAAGTTCATGATGCTGATAGTAGGGACAAAAATGGGGCAAAAGTACCATAAGTCATGTATAGTGAATCAAACTTGATAGGGGTTTGCATACAATTACCAATAAGTCCGGGAAGCATAAACTTCAGAGTGAGCATAATCCGGATCATCATCATCATCATCATTTTAACTTTATTTCGGGTTTTTTATGAACCATAAAAGTACATCAAGAAGAAAAAAAATACATTTGTAACAATCAACTAATACACAGTTACATCCCATTTTATATATATACAGTAAATCCGTTAGCATGTGGTATCTAGAGTGACGATTAAAATACTGAAACAATAAATACACAGATTAAAAAGTTTAAAACACAATAGAAATCTAGATTTTGGTAGGACAGGCAATCTACCTCCATTGGAGTGCCTTGCTACTACCGAATCATTCTCCGTCTGATTAACCACATTGAAAACAAGAATTTAGCTATAGCAGTAACTATTAATGCATTAGTATCAGTTTTTAATATTCTAAAAAACTCTATATGGTTCCTAATTCCTAGATTCACACATAGCTGTATAATCCATTTCTTCCTGCTAACAGAATAAGCAGGACAGAACAAAACCACGTGCATTAGGGATTCATTTGGATCATCACAACCTGGGCAAGGACGCACTAGACCAGTTTTCCATTTATCGATGTAGGAGTGGAGGGGTAGTGTTCCATATCTAAACTGTAAATACAGTTTTTTTGCTAGGACCGGTTCTATAATGTCTAGTTCCCTCTCAAAGCTGTATACATTCTTAAAATCCAAAAAGCTGTCGGTGAGACTAGAGGGCCTTGCCGATCGAAGAACTTCTTGTAAGTTGTAATATTTTATAGAATCTGCCAGGGTTCTCTTTGAGATGGATTGGCATGCGACCTCCGGATTGGACCAGAGGTTCTCCATGCCAATCCTGGACGCCTGCCCCCTTATGAAAGATAACCACTTTATCCTCCCTGCACCCGGGCGTGCCATCACAATCTTCAGTTCTTCTCTATAGCACTCAAGCTCCGGGACACTCCACAATCTACGCCAGTAGAGGAGTGGGCGTGAGGCAATTGTTTCTGCAATTGGCCTTAGATTTAAATCCAGCCTTAGTGGAATTAGTGGTGTATTCTTTGGTAGGGAGAGAAGCTGTCTGATGAAGTTATTCTCAGTTATGCTAATCTCACTCGCTGGGCGGTGCCCCCAGAGTTCCGCCCCATAAAGGGTGGAAGATCTGGTTTGTACCTTATATATTTCCATCGGTACACTGACTATTTTGTGGACACACGATTTCTGTACTTTGAGGATCCCCCCCGTGGATTGAGATAGGGTTAGGTTAGCCTTAATCATTTGATTTTCCCAACTCATTTTATCATTTAGGGTCAGACCTAAGTAAGTGAAATTGTTTACCCTTTCCAGGGGTCGTCCATCCATTTTCGGGCGTGGACAATTAATTGCGCTGGCATTAAATACCATGTACTTTGTTTTATCTATATTAATCACCAAATTCCTGTTCCTACAGAATTCGGTGAATTGGTCTAACACCCGCTGCATCCCCATTGATGTTTTTGAGAGCAGCAGGGTGTCGTCCGCAAACATAAGTGCAGGAAATTTACCACCAGCTAAATTGGGAGCGTCAATGTTATGGACGCTAGTTAGGTCATCAACAAGGCCGTTTAGAAAAAGGGGAAATAGAGTAGGGGCAAGTACGCATCCCTGCCTAACTCCCTTCTCAATTGGAAAAGCTCTTGTCAGCTGGCCATATTTGCCATAGCGTACCTTCGCATAGGTTCCTTCATGGAGTCTTTTAAATTGATGACACAAATAGGGTGGAATCCCCATTGCTGTTAATATGCTCCACAATTGATTCCTGTCCACCATATCAAAAGCGGATTTAAGGTCCACGAATGTCAGGTAGAGACTACCCCCTTCCAAGACCACGTGCTTCCAGTAAAGTACCTGGAGCCGTAGTAATTGGTCGATGGTGGATGTTTTAGCTCGGAACCCTGCTTGCAGATGGGAGAGGATGTTGTTCTCAGTAATCCAATCTTGCAAGCGTTGCAAAAGCAGTTTGGCATAGATTTTTTGAGTGACGTCAATTAGGCTGATTGGCCTATAGTTTGACGGGGCCAACGGAGAGCCCTTTTTGTAAATCGGGATGATTTCGGTCCCCAGCCAGGTACTTGGAACATCTTGCCCGTTGAGAATAGCATTAAATAGGACGGTCAGATAGGGGACCCAGATCTTCGGCTCATCTCTGAAAAGATCACCTGGGATCTTGTCCAGCCCTGGGGCCTTGTTACATTTTAATGCTTGTACCGCAAGTGTAACTTCCGACATGGTAAATGGGGGAGGGAGACATCCAGGTGCCAATCTCAGTGACTTGGTTAGTAAAGCTTTGTGCTGGGAAACAGAACTAGAATAAAGATCGCTGAAGTAGGCACACCAAGCTTCCTCAGCAATATTGGGGTCAATCTTTGCCTTACCCTCTGGCTTCCCAGTATGGACCAGATTCCAAAAAGTTCTTGCATCTTTTATAATTAATGCCTGTTTAATAGCATCCCATCTCTCTGTTTCCCATTCAGATTTTGCGTGGGAAAGGAGATTCTTATAGGTATTCCTTGCAGCCATGATGGTTGCTCTTTGGCCTATTTTGAGGGCGGAAATTAAAGTGGTCTTCGCCCTCCTGCAAGACTGGTTATACCAGGGATTTGTGGTACATGCCTGCCGGTTGGACTGGTTTGTTGATTTAAAAAAACTAACCACCAGGGCCAGCATTAGTTCTTTATGAATATTTAAGAATTTAGCGTCTTTATCAAGATTTTGGGCACTTTCGTGCAATGTTATTAAGCGCTCAAACTGGGGAATGACACTTTTATACAATAGGGCCAGGTTATCTGACGAGGACTTAATAGAAGCCCAACGAATTCTTTTACCACCCTGTAGGATCCTCATGTTACTGGAAACCATATCATCCTCTTGATACTCCCCATCGGGAAGTGGCAAATCCAAGTCTGCTACCAGGGGATTGTGGTCACTTTCAGAACGGTCAAGTACATAGAATTCTCGGATCAAATGCCATAAGGACATGCTAACCATGAGATAATCTATTATTGATGAATGGCCCATTCCATTGTAGGTATTCCTTCCTAGGCTATCCCCCGGAAAGCGACCATTACAAGATCTAAGCGAGAATGTATATGTCAATGAAGTGAGCTGCATGGCCATGGATGTCCAAGATTTAGTTTGATAGACATTTGGGGGTGGAATCCGGCAGGCATCATCCTCATCTGTTGATATTTGAAAAAAAACCCCAAGTGGCTCATAATGACAATTAAAATCTCCCCCTATTAACACCTTGATCTCGCTTGAGAAGCTGTTTAATAGTGCAGTTAAGTACTCTAGAGTCTGTGAGGCCCCACCCCCTGAAACAGGGCGTAGGTAGATGTTAATAATCGCTATTTTGGGTGTGTTAGGGCGGGTTAGGAGGATACATAATATATCACAGGTATTGGTGTTAATCCTTTTAATCGAGAACACAAGATGAACACCCACCCATATGGTCAGGCCACCAGATGGTCTACTTCTAGGTCCCTTAGTTGCAAGCTCAGCGTAAGTAACAAAGCCCATTCTATGTTGAGTAATCATGGCCCATGTCTCTTGGAATATACAGATGCCATGGTTATCCACCAGGTCGCACCACTCCATACTATCTAACTTTCCAGCCTGGCCCGCCACATTCCATGATATTAATAATAAATTTTTGTTTTTGCGAGGCTGTTGGGCAGTTAACAGAATAGGGGATATGGCATATTCTACAGTTGGATCTTCCACTTCAGAACTCGTCTGTACCATAGGGATATCATGGTTAGTTGTGATGCTGGTGGCCTCATGTATACTAGAGGGGGGGATGCCAGGTTGGAGGGGTATAATTGGGAACCTTGTCCTAGTCAGGGTATCCTCCCCTACTAGCCCCCCGCCACCAACACTTGGATCATTTACAAGGGGGGTGGCCAAAACGGGAAGTCAATCGCACCCTTCGAGACTAGAAAGGGCGCCATATCTGTTGGTTTCCAGTGGGGTAAAAGGGATCAGGTGTTCCATGTTCCTACTCCCATGCAGATGCTCTGGCACCCCGAGGGGCATACTACGGCCACTGGCAGGGACTGTGTTCCACCCTAAATTATTTCTAGTTAACGGGGGCCTTTGGAAGAGACTCGCATAGCTATTATGGGAGGGCATGTGAATGTTCCTTATACCATGTAAGTCAGGTAGCCCCCCGGAAAAAAGGGCGGGGGTCACATACGACCTCGGATAAAAGTAGGTTAAATCGTGTGGGACTATAGGAGTATTCTGATTCCCAGGGAGCCCAGTTAGTATGCACCTAACTGCTTCTGGGTTCCTAAAATTAATAACAACTATGTCTCCCTCGATGTTTTTTTCCCTACTACCCAACCAGGGCAGACGCCTGACATGGACTATCTCCCCATCGATGTAATATGGGAGTGGTCTATTTTGTCCTAACCAATGGAGAATCTTATTCTTTAGTTGAGGATGGCCCTCCTTTCTGCCTACCTCTAATGGAGGGACCCCTGTGAGTACAACTACAAAAGGTAGCGACTCGGGGGGTAATTCAACATTAGGACCATATAGTTTGTCATTAGTGGGTTGGCTCAACCTCCCCCTGCCCTGTTGTTGGCTCCTAGTACTGGGATTTACACCACCCTTCTGGAATTCTCTTGTAGACTGGGCTGTAGATTTTGCCACTGTTTGCACAGGAGCCTGTACCTGTTGGGGAGCCAGATTTTTCAGGTGGGTGTTATTTAGGGGCTTAGTGGTTACAGTGTTAGCCTTAGCAGAACTCTTAGGGAGATCCTCAGAGCTCGGTTTGTTACTATCAGGGGGTTTAGTGGCTCCCTTGTTCCCACTATTGGAGCCATTTGGGGCCGGCGGGATAGGAGCAGAGGCAGTTGGAATCTGGGGTACAGTTGTCGACACAATAATGGACCCTAGGGAGGTCATAGGAATACTTGACCTGTCAGCGACCAATGCCTCCAGATTGCCCAGTCGGTGCTCGACCCTTTTTAAGATATCCAGAATCGGGAGCATAAAGGACCTAAGTAACTGCTCGACAGTATTCCGCTCGATGTCAGCAGGAGGAGTAGTTACTAAACATGGAGCGGAAACAACCCCAATTCCCCCCCCTTGGTTATTATCAGGGAGTGTAAGGTTTGGGTCTGGAGTTGGTAATACTATTGGCACTGTATCAGTAGGTGCTGTAATTTTAGATGAAATTGCACCAGTTGTCTTAGATTTTAATGACTTACCAAACTCGGTATGACTAAGCTTGCCCCTTTGAGGAGCACCTAGCCCCCTCCTCTTTTTAGTGGGTGGTGGACCAGGGGCTTTACACATAGTAGGAGGTCTGCCTAACCTTTTGGACGACTCCTTTGGTAAAGGACAAGATGCATTTTCTACATTGAGGCCAGGACTGGGAACACCTAGAAGCAAAGCATTAGGTGGAGAAACAATCGATAAAGAGCCCATAGGCGGTGGAGTAGTTCTAAGCAATAGGGGAAATTTGTCCAAGGACAACGGATCTTCATAGGCGGTGTCCATGGTAGTGTCCGACATAAGGGGTGGTGATGCCAGATCAATTAATGGTCTATTTTTCATGGACTCAATCGAACGACGTCGTTCTAACCTACGTTCGGATAATGAGTCATCCTTGTCCAAGTCCACGGAAGCCCTGATAAAATAGTTATCTAGGGTTCTTCTGCTGGTCCCCACAATACTGGAATTCTCGCTGGTTGATGCCATGGATTATGATCCTACCTTCAAGTCTGGGTCGTAGATGTTAGTGGGGTGGCCCGTCCCGTCCTCGGGCGTCCCCGGACGGCCACAGACGGTCCCGCCCTTGTCCCGGGCTTCTCCCGGTCGCTCCCGCGCAGCGGGGCTACCTGGGGCTAAAATAAGGACTATGGGTAAAGAGGAGGGGCCGTCAGGGAGAGCGGCCCAGGTGGTGGCAATCCGGGCAGGCAGCGCTCCTGGGAAATGTAGTCCCCAGTGGAGCGCTTGCACTCGCTCGCAGCCCTGGATGACAAACGCGCCTCCTGTGGCACCGGCAAAGTCCGTTCAAAGTCGGCAATGTCCCCCCACGCAGCGAGACCCGCGCAGCGGGTACCGCAAGGAGTGAAGCAAAGCGGGAAGGAAACAGCACACACCCAGCGTTGATTTCAAAGAGCAGCAAAGCGTCCCGCTGAAGCCCAAGTTCTTGTGGGTTTTAACAGGTCCAGGTGAGGAGGGGCCGTCAGGGAGAGCGGCCCAGGTGGTGGCAATCCGGGCAGGCAGCGCTCCTGGGAAATGTAGTCCCCAGTGGAGCGCTTGCACTCGCTCGCAGCCCTGGATGACAAACGCGCCTCCTGTGGCACCGGCAAAGTCCGTTCAAAGTCGGCAATGTCACCCCACGCAGCGGGACCCGCGCAGCGGGTACCGCAAGGAGTGAAGCAAAGCGGGAAGGAAACAGCACACACCCAGCGTTGATTTCAAAGAGCAGCAAATCCGGATTATTACTTAGTATTAAAAGAGCCTCACCTGGTAGCCAACGGTCATATTTCTAGGAACTTCTCGTTGAGTTGTGGCACGCGCCAGGGCTGCCCGCTGTCTCCTTTGCTCTTTGCGCTGGCATTGGGGCCATTGGCGGTCTGGATTTGATGGGACCCCATGATTAGGGGACTAAACTGGACTGCAACATGGGAGGACCTCATTTCTCAATATGCGGACGATGTACTTTTATATTTGACCTCCCCCAGACGGTCTATCACAGTGCTTTTGAATATTTGCGAAATTTTTGGACGGGTATCCGGCTATAACATCAATTGGTCCAAATCTGTCTTATTCGTTCTCAAAGGCCCACCCCCCGCTGCTCCCGGCAGATTGCCCCCTAAAGGTTACAGAAGAGTCCTTTAAATATCTGTGTGTGTGGGTGACGCCCAATCCGAGTGCCTTCCTCCTTAAAAATTTAGAGCGCCCCCTTGAGTGGTTCCGGAATGATGTGAAACACTGGCATAACCTGCCCCTGACACTTCTGGGCAAGGTGGCCCTTTATAAAATGATGAGACTTCTTAGACTGTTGTATGCATTGGAAAATACTCCATTTCCGGTTCCCATAAATTATTTTAAAATTATAGATGCGTTCGTCTCGGGACTACTCTGGGGAAATAAGGCAACGCGCATACCGTGTGGCAAGTTAATTAGGGGCTGGTACGACGGGGGTGTTGCTCTTCCGGATATCCAGTTATATTATTGGGCTGCCCACTTAAAAATAATAAATCAATGGTTACACACGTCCCAAACAGAACCAGCATTCCATGCGGACAGGTAGGAGTTGGGGGAGTCAGGAATTCTTTACGCACTGTATGATAAAAGGGGCACTTTATCCCTCCTGGGCCCAACGGCGCACACAGTGGGCATTTGGTATGAAGCGCAGACCTGTCTTCAATGCAAGGACACTATTACCCAAATGACTCGGCTTTGGTCCACACGACGACTGGGCAGACTTCGCAATAGCAAGGGTTTCAGAGCATGGGATCTGATCGGTATCTCCACGGTGGGTGACCCTTGGAAGGGAGGTGCTGTAATATCATTTGACCAGCTTCAGATCCAGTATGATTTAGCGCCCACCGAGAAATTCAGGTATTTGCAGGTTAGTCATGCCCTGGGGTCGGTTATCCCACCAGGCACTGCAGTGCCAGAAGCCACCCCGTTGGAGGACAGATTACTTACTGAACAAATGCCCAGAAAGCGACTTCCCTCACATATCGCAAACTAGTCAATAACTTGCCGGACCCAACACTGAAACTAAAACACAGTTGGTCTACTGATTTAGGGGAATTAGATGAGGCAGACTTGCAAACAGCACTGTCTTCCCCGTGGGAGGTGGCCATACCCTCTAGACTCCGTCTGGTACAGCTGGAGATACTTCATCGCGTGTATTACACTAGGGTCACCTTGCACACCATAAGGAGGGCCACGCACCGCCTTTGCCTGAGAGGTTGCGGGGAGGAGGGAACATTCTTTCACAACCAATCAATCAATCAATCAATTCTTTCACACAATATGGTAATGCCCCCAGATAACAGCGTATTGGGCTAAGATTATGAGAACAATGTCGCAGGTGGTGGGGGAATCTGTGGTTGCAGAGGCGCTGTCTGTTGAACATATGGGAACCAAACTATCTTACCCACCCTGCTCAGGATTGGGTAACACTGGGTGTAATGTACGCCAAACGAAATATAGCTAAATATTGGGGATCCAGGGAGGTACCCACACCGGTTGACAGGTGTAGAGATCTTGATGCAGCAATGTTGGAGGAGAGAGTGGTGTACCTTCACCGGGGGTGCGCCCGGAAATGGGATAAAATTTGGGGTGCCTGGAATTAATATAGAGGTTATCTGTGTGATCCACCAATGCCAGATGGAGAGAGTGCCTCTGATTAGGGGACGGGAGGGAGTAGGGTAATCTAGAGATGTACCAATGGAGATGGAATTATGTCATTTTACTATCTTGAAGAATGAACTGACACTGTAATTTATAATGCTCTGCCATATCCAATGTATGTACCTTTTATCTGTCTTATGCCCTGCTAATGTTATCAATAAAAATAATCAAAAAAAATCAAAATGAGCCTCACCTGACTTTAACATCAACTCAAAGATTTACTGACATTCCTACTCTGCCAACCTCTATACAATCCGAGCTCAAAGATAATCAATTTTCATCAGTTGCTAATCTGAGGGGGACAGGATGCCGGTTTCCAATCTTAAAATTTAATTTTGAAAGTAGTCGATGATATCAGGAAGGCAGAGGCAGAGTCTATTCCCTTCTTAAATAAAGAAAACAGACAGGAAGCTTGCTCAGTGTGAAAACAGATTAACAATAATGGCTACAGGATAATGCCACTACTGAGGATGACGTAACAAAAACCACAGCCCCGTCATGTGTCACTTTAAAAGTCAAGGCATTCTTCCCAACCACAAATTAAAGGCTAATTCTTCTGATTACAGACTTAAAGAAAAATATGACAACAAGCCATCCAGAAGAGGGCTTTAAAAGTGGATAATGAATATACTTTTCAAGTTTTTTTCTTGCTCTCCTAGAATTATGCAGATTCTGACAGTTAATACGTCCCTGCAGTCAGGAATAGTACCCAACCTGTCCAAGAAAGTTGCAGTTGTTTCTCTACTGAAAAAGCAAATTGATGATCCTGATATATTAGTAAACAATAGGCTTAGATCTCTACCGCACCAATATTTCGGAATCCCATGTCGTGCAGGAATTGTGTGCCCATATGCAGATCTCGCATTCTTAACACACCGGTGTCTGCCCTAAACACAACATGCAGACTGTGTTAATTTCAGTGATTGATGACGTAAGTAAGGACTTGAATGCAGGACAAGTTATAAGAGTCGTAAGAATATAACTGCAGCTTCTCTGCTTTTGCTGCTACTTGCCATATTTGCACAACTCGATTTTTAAAAAATAAAATCGTTACTGTTCATTTTTTAATGTAGATTTTGTCTTTTAGCGGAATTAAAAAGGAACTGTTTGCACTTACTGTTGGGCATCTGTTGGGAATCTAGCTGCCCTTCCCCATTCCACCGCAGGAGAATCCAGTTTGTTGTGGAGGGAAGAGGCACTTCCGGCGGCAGGGGCGGGTGGTGTTTGAGCGGCCTGCCTTTCCCCATAAAAACCGATGACATCTAGGACGCGCAGCGTGTGCGCCGGCGGCGCGCCAAACCCCAGCCCGTCTGTGCCCGTCCGCGGCTAGGGGCTAGTACCCCTGCCGGTTTTATCGCAAGAAGGCGTTACAGCTCCCAACAGCTCCATGCATTGTGCCCCTCATTGGGGGCAAAATGCAAGCACAGTATTTAATCTGGAGAATCGCGGCAAAAAGTGTGCTCACTGCTCCTTTGCCGTGAGCCGCCAGCTGATGCCCAGAGATAGGGGTCAGACACTCAACCTCTCCCTAATTAACTGCAGATCGCAAAGAAAGCACCGGGTGGAAATACACGACCATGTGGTGGACGAGCAGGTGGACATCCTATTCCTCACCTAGACATGGCTTGATAACACCTTGGCACCAGAAATCCTAGAAGCTCTCCCTCAGGGCTATGAAATTAGTAGAATTGACAGGCCAACGGGAAGGGGTGGTGGGATTGCTATAATATGCAGGCACGTGTTTCAATGCACTCTCGAGACGGCAGATGTTGTGGACAGTGAATCTGGGTTCTTCTCGATCTCAGCATCAAAAAAACACATTCTCAAGGGGTTCCTGGTATATAGACCACCGGGACCGGGGGCACGATTCGCCGCAAGCCTGATTGAGAGTCTCACTCAGCCAGCCCTCAGGTATGAGAGCCTCTTGCTCTTGGGAGAAGGGAATGGGTTAACTTCTCTACAGAGGCATTTAACAAGGCCCTAAACCAGGGTGGACCCCCAGGGGGTCGGGGGATTCAGTCAGCTTGTGAAGCGCTGGAAAAGCGCATAACTGAGGCACTGGACAGTACGGCACCCTGGTCAAGCACTGCACCCAGGAGACAGACTAAGTCTGCCCCATGGTTCGGGGTTGAACTCCGGGGTAAGAAAGCGGAATGTAAACGTCTGGAGAGACAATGGAGGAGAGAATTTTCTGAGGAACATAGGAAGGATTATAAAACCGTGCTTAAGGAATACCATGCCTTAATCAGGAAAACACGGAAATCCTATTACAGTAGTAGAATAGAGGGAGCAGATAACACGGTGAAGGAACTGTTCTCAGTCTACAAGGAGATCTCCAGTCTCTCTTGCTCCGCCGCCCCCATGACTGGGTCAGCGGAATCCTGCAATCTGATGGCAGTTCTTTCTGCGCAAGGTCGAGAGGATCTACTCCTCGTTCCCAGAAACGGCCAGAGAGGGCTACACAGGAGGGGATATCCCCACCAATATTAAAAGCACGGAATGCCTCAAAATCTTCAGTGTCCCATCCCAGGAGATCCTCTGCACTATAGCTGGCAGTATTAATTCTGGCTCCCCTAAAGATCCTGCGCCACCAAAAATACTGAGAGGTAGTATGGAGACTCCAGAGCCCTACATTAGATACCTACTAGAGCTCTCCTTTGAGTTAGGAAAGGTACTCAAAACTTGGAAGGAGGCTGTGCTGCTCCCCCTGAAAAAAAAAACCAATATTAGTATGGAGCACCTTGAGAACTTGCGCCCCATCTCACTCCTGCCGTACTTCGCCAAGATCGCGGAAAAGGCAGTCAATAATCAGCTGACAGCCCACATTGAGGCCAACAGATTGCTCCACCCCACTCAATCGGGTTTCCGTGCTCTCCACTCGACCGAGCCAGCACTGCTGTTAGCCACGGAAACCTTATGAAACATGCGGACGAAGGCCATACGGCGGCACTGATCCTGCTGGATCTTAGTGCCGCTTTCGACATTGTGGCCCATCATACGCTGTTATGTTGTTTAAGAAGAGGAGGAGTGCTGGACAAGGCATGGGAATGGTTGGAGTCTTTTCTATCTGACCGCAGTTTCCAAGTGGCACAGGGAACTTTCCGGTCCAAAGACATCAGCCTTAAACAGGGGGTGCCCCAAGGGTCCAGTCTTAGCCCAAGCCTTTTCAATTTATATGTGGCACCAGTTGCTCTGATCACAGACAAATTTGGGGTGTAAGTTGTGTCTTACACAGACGACACGCAACTGGTGGTGGCTTTGACACAGCCTAAGGAGCAGGTCGCTACTAATTTTAGGTCATTTCTGCAGGAATTGGCGGGCTGGATGGCCAATAACTGCTTCAAATTAAATGGAAACAAGACAGAGGTCTTGATTGTGGGGAAGGCTCCTTCAGTGTGGACCTCAGCATGGTGGCCTACAGCGCTGGGTCCTCTACCTACTACCAGCGATTAAGTGAGGTACCTAGGGGTATGGATTGATAAGATCTCGTTCAAGTACCACACCAAACGAGTGACAGGCATGTGCTTTGGCACTCTGAGGGTCCTCAGGAAGACACTGGACTACCTGCCATTGACAGCCAGGAAAACCATGGTCCATGCACTAATAATATCGATGCTGGACTATGGGAATGTCTTCTACTTGGGAGCCAGCGCTAAATGCATTCAAAGGTTGCAGCGTATACAAAATGCAGCGGCCCGCCTGGTTTTGAGGCTGCCGAAAAGAGCCTCTCGAAAGAGAGCTCTGAAGGCATTGCACTGGCTTCCAATTAAGGAACGTGTGGCATTCAAAGCCCTCTGTGTGGGCCATCGCATTCTACAGGGGAAAGGACCCACTTATCTTTACAACCTGCTTGCGCCCTACCACCCGACCCGTCAACTGAGATCTAGCGGGACGGGGATGGTGCAGGTTCCTAAATTTAGCAGAGTAAGAATGGGAGGACGCTCCTTTCGTGTTCTGGTAGCTCAACAATGGAACAGACTCCCTCGGAGGCTCCGGCTGGAGAAGTCAGAGCTAACATTCCGCAATGAGCTGAAAACATATCTGTTTCCTAAAGATTAGGACGGGGCTGTGATATGGCCGGGGGGCAGAATTAGCAGCTGAGTGGCTTTACTTGGCCATCCTTCAGCGCGGGGACACACTAGCAACAGTGTAACCAGGCGCTTTACAAATGTAATTATTATTATTATGGCTCTAATCTTGCTCGATCTGTCCTTGGCCTTTCACACGGTTGATCATGAGATACTACTCCGCCAGATCAGGCCCTGGGCATTACTGATATAACATGAATGGCTAAGCTCCTTCATCAGTAACTAACTCAAGCAGTGATTGGGCACCATTCATAGCTCCATAGGTCAAAGTGGACTGTGGAGTTGCTCAAGGCTCAGTTCGCTCTTCTCATTTGTTCAATATAAATACAGCCACTGATAACCAAACTAACCAGAAGAGGGTGCCGCATTTTTTATTCGGTGGATGAATCCCAGATCTTATTTTGCTTAGAGTGAGGAGACGTCTCAAGTTCCAATTCCAAGATTGTATGTGTTTCATCTGCACGTAGATGAAGAAAAACTTGCAGAAAAGACAGAAATTGTACTCTCCAACATTCAGCCAGGTGTCTGGTCAGAGCTTTACTGGTCCAGGTGAAATGGGCCACCACCTACACCCAATGCGGTGCCAAAATGTTTGGGCATGATAATTATTCAAACTATCCTTAGACGACAAATTAACAATGTGGTCTTGGGAGAGAGGGGGAGAGGGATATATATACATACACATACATACATATACACATATATACATACATATATACACATACATATATACATACATATACATATACATACATATACATACATACATATATATACACATACATACATATATATACACATACATATATATACATACATATACATATACATATATATACATACATATATATACATACATATATATACATACATATACATACATATATATACATACATATACATACATACATACATATACACATACATATACATACATACATACATATATATACATACATACATATATATACATATATATACATATATATACATATATACATATATATACATATATACATATATATACATATATATACATCCATATATATACACATACATACATATACACACATACATATATATATATATACACATACATATATATATATATACACATACATACATATATACACATACATACATATATACACATACATATATATATATACACATACATATATATATACACATACATATATATATACACATACATATATATATACACATACATTACCTACTGGCGGTCGCCAGTAGGTATATATAGTTAGGATTTTTTCCCTATGGGATTTTTGAAAATTCTATGTCTAATAACTTTGGCGTTTGTGGACGGAATTGGCTGAAATGTTCTGGAAAATGGAACATTTTGTTTCTGAGCAGCCTCTGAAAATTTGGGGGGGGTTCGTCCAGGGGGAGCCGAGAAAAAAGGGGGGTCCCAAAACGTGTTTTTAACATTGAGTTTTCCATAGGGCGGTTAGCCTCACTTTTAGCCCGAACGGCTGAATGGATTTGCACGAAACTTGGCAAAATTGTAGGGACTGGTAGCCCGATGTGCCTTTTGTAGGTCTCAATATATGTGCTCCAGTGGATTTTGAGAAATTAACGTTAAAAAAAAGATATATATCTGTAAGCGCGCTCTGGGCAGCGCTCCGGTTCGCGTACTTGACGCGTAACGGAACTTCGCGAAGCGAAGCTGATTGGCTCTCCGGTGTCTGTCAACATTCTAAACAGTCCGGAGCGGCCGCCATCTTGTCTCTCGGGAGGATTGAGAGACAAGAGGAGGCCAAAACAAAGGTGGAAATAACCATAAGGGGGCATAGTAGATCCTCCCTGATCCCCTAGGTTTAATGTGAAGGCTTTAAAAGGGCCCCGCGGGGCAAAAAAAAAAAATATTTTTTTTTTTGTTTTTTTTCGTGGTTAGCGCCCGGTCCGCGAACCGGGAAGCGTTCTAGGCAGCGTACTATAATGAAAAATGAATGATAGACTTTTCAAATACTGTATGTTAATTGATTGTTGGTTTTGTTGATTATTTTTTAATTTTTTTATTTTTTAAGCAATTATTTATTATTGTGATTGTGTTTCAACATTTAATAACATTTCTAACATTTCACTAGTTTATGAATTACATATAAAAATGATTAAAGACTCAAATAATTTTTTAATATTACATATAATTTTATTTTTCGGATTGTTTTTCAAAATTTAATAGAATGTCTAACATTTGACTGTCAGATATGTCCTCTTGTTGAGTGAACATAACTTCCCACATTTGACCGTCATCATAATGAAGTAAATGATCCACAGATTCTACACATTGAACTAATTCATGGTCCCGTGATTCATCCATGAAATCTGAGTCATCATTGTCCTCAATATCTTTTTCTGTGTTGTTCTCCAGAACAATTTCGAAGGAAATATTCTGCTCTCCTTCCATTTTCTTGCTGTAATTTGCATAAAAAATAAATATATCAGTAGAGATAGGGCACTGTTGGGTTTAAGTTCAGACAGGTACTTGTGAGTTTATAACAGAGAAGTAATCTATGGGCACTGTATGGTTTCAGGCGTGAAGTAGTACTATTAAAAAGTGCCTGTGAAGAAGCCTAAGTAAATTCATAATTATACCACAGAAACCTAAATCAATCCATAATTATAATAAAGAAGCCTTTCTCAATGTCTAACTCTTACAGAGGGATAGTATATAACTATCTGAAAATGTTTTCAAATTTATAAAATAATATCTCACCTTCTAAAAAGAAGTTTAAGTTGTGAGTGAAAATGATCTTGCAATGTAATTCAGGAAGTAGTAGTCAAAATGGCTGTGTTTCTCTCTCTTTCTTTATATATATTCAGGTACATAACCAATCAAATGTCAGGTAAAAAAAGTAGAAAATGAAAGTAACATTTTCATTGGTTGTCAATTCCAACACTTCAGATGTGTTTTGAGAAGTAATTTACCTCAGGGTATTTAAAGAGGTCTACAGGTTAAATGGTTAAATGGAATTCCAATCAAATTTGTGAAAATGGTAGGGATTGGTATGTAGTATGAGCTAATCTATATTTGGTGAAATTGTCTCCAGTAGATTTTCTGTGAACTACTTTCCCACCTTTTTTGATGGTGCGCTTCCCAGGGAGCGACCCGGTACGCGAACTGTTGAGCGCCCCGGTTCGCGAACCTTAAGCGTTACGGGAGTCCACCATTTTGTGTTTCGGTCGAATTAAAATACAAGATGGAGGGCAAATAATGTTCAGAATGGGTAGAAGGGGGCACGGTAGAGTTATCTTGACCCCCTAGGTTTTGTGAGGGTGGCTGAGGAGGCTTATATGTGCGAAAAAAAAACATTTTTAAAAAAAAATTCGCGAGGTTAGCTCCCGGTTCGCGTACCGGGTAGCGCCCCAGGGAGCGTACTTTGTTGAAAATTAGTGAAAAATGTTAGAGTAAAATAATAATTGTGAGTGATTAGATGTAGGGTAGCTCTGAGAAGAGCTTTTGGGTTTATGGTACATTTAGGTACTTATAAGTAGGTACCAATGCACATTTTTAAATTCAGAGTGAAAATTCTGTTGCCCTCATCTGAGAAGTGAACTCCATCTCCTCTGTAGATATCTTGCATGTAGTAACGCAAGTTATTGTTGTACAGGGAGCCCATTCCATGGTCTCTCATGTAAGCTGAAACAGATTTGTTTACATGCTTCCTCGACTTCTCAATTTGTGGACAAAATTGGTTTGACCACCTCCATTTCTGTCTTTGGCATATATTTGAATATACCAAGGCAGTCTGAGGAAAAAGTGCCATTAATTGCTCAAAGGTGTCCTTTAAAAGCATTTCCAGACCTACACCAGTCAAAGTGCCCAAGTCATTACCTCCACAGTGCACAATTAACAGGTCAGGTTTGGGCAAATGCATAAAGGTTTTCACCAATGGTATCAATTGGTGACATTTTAATCCTCTGTGGCCAAACCACTTAATTTCCACATCTTGTAAATTGAGGTTAGGTAATTTCCTGTTTTCAACGTACCTTTGAGCCCAGTGAATATAACTATGTCCAACAATCCAGACAGAAAACATGGTGAGAGAAGGTTCTCCTGCAGTCAGATGAAGTGTGGCAATGAAATGGCAGTTGAAAAAATGAGAGTTTAAAATGAAAAAAACTGTGGAGTTTCTGTGTTCATGAAGCAGTAACAGTGATTGGTGGATTTTGATTGCTGAAAACAGAAAGTTAGGGTGCACGGATGTGTTCTTTGAAAGATGTATTTTGAGTGGTCAATAAAAAATCATTAAATGAAAGAATGCACTGGATATGCAGGTGCACTGAGAGTTCAGAGTTCAATTGCAACATTGTTGTGTGAACTTGCAAACAACAGAGGCCTTCCAAGAGGTGGTTGCCATGCAGAAAAGGCATGAAATGGCAGAGGGGGGAAGGGTTTTCATTTGAAAAAAAGTGAGGGAAGAGTTTTGATTGGGTGACATGAGAGATATGTGTGAAGAATTACAGCATTTCTGTGCTTTTGATAGCTGCAGACTCTGGAGTGCATACCTTTTGCTCTGCTGAAGACAAATTGGTGTGTTTCTGAGACTGTTTTCAAACTCAAAGTATTTGCTAAGGTGAGAAAATATTTCTTTAATTTAGATAGAAAATAGTGTGCTTTAAGGAGAAAATTATGTGGCGCAAATTGCTTGTAAATATGCTCCCACCTGTGCATGGAAAATTTAGATTTTGAATGTTTGTGTTACATAGCCATGTTAAAAGTGACCCAACCATGCAGGAAAGGCAATCAAAAAACGCTTTTATGTGTCTTAAGGACATTTTAAGTAATTTTCCCATGTGCAGTGTTTTGAAATTATGAATTGAAAATCGTTTTTGAGGTAAAGGAATTGTTTTTAAATTTATGACAAGGACATAATGGTGTATGCTTCTTTATAAGGCAATTGACTGTCCCTGATGTTATTTTTCCCATTTTAATGTAAGACTTTTCTCTGTGGCGCAAATTGCTTGTAAATATGCTCCCACCTGTGCATGGTAAATTTAGATTTTAAATGTTTGTGTTACATAGCCATGTTAAAAGTGACCCAACCATGCTGGAAAGGCAATCAAAAAACGCTTTCATGTGTCTTAATGACATTTTAAGTCATTTTCCCATGTGCAGTGTTTTGAAATTATGATTTGAAAATCGTTTTTGGGGAAAAGGAATTGTTTTTAAATTCATGACAAGGACATAATGGTGTATGCTTCTTTATAAGGCAATTGACTGTCCCTGATGTTATTTTTCTCATTTTAGTGTAAGACCTTTCTCTGTGGCGCAAATTGCTTGTAAATATGCTCCCACATGTGCATGGAAAATTTAGATTTTGAATGTTTGTGTTACATAGCCATGTTAAAAGTGACCCAACCATGCAGGAAAGGCAATCAAAAAACGCTTTTATGTGTCTTAAGGACATTTTAAGTAATTTTCCCATGTGTAGTGTTTTGAAATTATGATTTGAAAATCGTTTTTGAGGTAAAGGAATGTTGTTAAAATTTATGTGCGCCATATGCTCCCAAATTTCTTTTTCAGGGGTGCAGCAGGGTGTTATTGAGACACCCCTGCAGCTTTGGAAAAATTCCTAATTTGTGATGAGCAAATTGTTAATCGCAAATTGCACCTTCATTTATATGAGCCTCCTAGCCCATGGAAATGAATGGGTAATTTGCAATTAGCAATTTTCTCATCGCAAATTTGGAATGGTAAAGAATCGCTATTTATTCCTTAAAATTCGCTTTTTTGGAAATGCAAAATAGTTATATGATACATATGGCGGTTGATGTCTAACAAGATAAGAAGCTTAGGGATACATTTATGATGACTGGCGCAATGAAGTAGAAATCACTTACTTCATTGGTAGAGCTTTACATGTATTATCTCCTCTGTATTCTTCATCAAGCGTAACTTTAATCTGCAATCCTGAGTAGGCCTCACTTTAAACAAACCTCTGGATAGGCCACATCTTATTGTTATCCTGAATTAATCATTTAAAATGCTAGGGACAGATTTATGATAGGTGTATGCCTCTTTTGCGCCACTTAGAAAACATTGTCCATGGGGAAATGACTTAAAATGTCCTTAAGACACATGAATGTGTTTTTTTTTTAAAACGTTTGCAATTTTTTTGGGTCACTTTTAACATGGCTATGTGACTCAAACAGTCAAAATCTAAATTCGCCATGCACAGGTGGGAGCATATTTACAAGGAATGTGCTCCATGGGGAAAGGTCTTATAATGTAATATGGGAAAAATGACATCAGAGACACTGAAATGCCTTATAGAGAAGCATACACCATTATGTCCTTGTCATAAATTTGCAAACCATTACTTTTCCCCAAAAACGATTTTCAAATCATAATTTGAAAACACTGCACATGTGGAAATGACTTAAAATGTCCTTAATTCAAAATTTGCGATTCCTTAAATGCAATGTATCAAACAAAAAATATGTAAAAAATGATATTAAGGATTTGGAAACTACCACCAACTTCTAGTTTGTGGTAATTTGCGAATTCTTTTCAAAAAGCATTTTTTTCCAAAAAACAAAAGGTCCCATATGACGCCCATACATGCCCTTAGGGCATGTAGGTGTGCCATATGCCCCCAAATTTATTTTTCAGGGGTGCAGCAGGGTGTTCTTGAGATACCCCTGCACGCTTGAAAAAATTCCTATTTTGTGATGAGCTAATTGCTAATCGCAAATTGCAACCTTCATTCCTATGAGCCTCCTAGCCCATGGAAATGAATGGGTAATTTGCAATTAGCAATTTGCTCATTGCAAATTAGGAATAGTAAAGAATTGCTATTTATTCCTTAAAATTTGCTATTTAGGAAATGCAAAATAGTTTGATGGTACATATGGTGGTTCATCTGTAACAAGATAAGAAGCTTAGGGATACATTTATGATGACTGGCGCAATAAAGTGGACATTAATTACTTCATTGGTAGGCCTTTACATGTATTATCTCCTCTGTATTCTTCATCAAGCGTAACTTTAATCTGCAATCCTGAGTAGGCCTCAACTTAAACAAACCTTTGGATAGGCCACACCTTATTGTCATCCTGGATTAATCATTTAAAATGGTAGGGACAGATTTATGATAGGTGTATGCCTCTTTTGTGCCACTGTGCGTCACTTTTCTGATGCAACGGCGGTGCTAATTTGCAATTAGCAATTTGCTCATTGCAAATTATGAATGGTAAAGAATTGCTATTTATTCCTTAAAATTTGCTATTTAGGAAATGCAAAATAGTTTGATGGTACATATGGTGGTTCATCTGTAACAAGATAAGAAGCTTAGGGATACATTTATGATGACTGGCGCAATAAAGTGCACATTACTTACTTCATTGGTAGGCCTTTACATGTATTATCTCCTCTGTATTCTTCATCAAGCGTAACTTTAATCTGCAATCCTGAGTAGGCCTCACCTTAAACAAACCTCTGGATAGGCCACACTTTATCGTCATCCTGGATTAATCATTTAAAATGCTAGGGACAGATTTATGATAGGTGTATGCCTCTTTTGTGCCACTGTGCGTCACTTTTATGATGCAGCGGTGGTGCAAAAGATTTGCTATGAGGCGACAACATTACAAATTGATGCATTTAGGCAGATATGTCATGGTGTAAAAAAAACGTACCACATGAAACCGATGCAGCAGTGATGCAAAAGATGCACCATGTCGTAAGACAGGCCTCACTTGGGGCCATATGTATCAAGCTAATTAGCATTCGCAAAGATCAAAATTCTACGAATTTTGGCCTTTGCGAATGTTAATTAGACAAATGGTATCTATCAAACAAGTTTGATGCAAAATAAGGAGTAGCAAAATTTGCTATTCCTTATTTTGCAATTGCACTGAAGGATTTGCAAATTTTGTGACTACTTAAATGCAATGTATCAAACAAAAAATATGTAAAAAATGACATTAAGGATTTGGAAACTATTGTGGTAAATTGGTGGTAATTTGTGAATTCTTTTCAAAAAGCTTTTTTTTAAAAAAACAAAAGGTCCCATATGACGCCAACACATGCCCTTAGGGCATGTATGTGTGCCATATGCCCCCAAATTTCTTTTTCAGGGGTGCAGCAGGGTGTTCTTGAGACACCCCTGCACCCTTGGAAAAATTCCTAATTTGTGATGAGCAAATTGCTAATCGCAAATTAAACCTTCATTCCTATGAGCCTCCTAGCCCATGGAAATGAATGGGTAACTTGCAATTAGCAATTTGCTCATCGCAAATTAGGAATGGTAAAGAATCGCTATTTATTCCTTAAAATTCGCTATTTAGGAAATGCAAAATATTTTGATGATACATATGGCAGTTCATCTCTAACAAGATAAGAAGCTTAGGGATAGATTTATGATGACTGGCGCATCACCAGGGATGTGCCAGTCATCTTGCGCCGCTGTTCCGCCACCCATGGTGTGCTGCATTTACAATGCGGCGCAGCATGGGGCAAAAACGGCACAGATGCTTGACGCATCTGTGCCGTTAAGGTGGCGCATTGCTGGAGTTGTATCGCAAGTGCGATGCAGCTCCAGCAAGGCTCAGGGGTGCACCATCTCCACAATGTTGCGTCAAGACCTATGCCTGCTTCAAGCAGGCGCAGGGTTTTGACGCAGGTTTCTCCTATCTGATTGTAAATGCGGCACACCATGGGTGGCAGAGCAGTGGTGCACGTTAACTGGTGCATGCCTGGGGATGTGCCATTTAACATAAATCTGCCCCTTTACATTTAAGTATGTGCAGGGGACACAGAGTCGGTGAGGCTTATCCAAGGTTAAGAAGAGATGAGTCCTGTTCAGTGAAAAATTAGACATAGGCTTCACCTGCTCAGCATCGCTGGACATGGCTAAATAATAGCTGCAAAATGTTACTCTTGTTAAACAATTTTACTATTATAATCTGTGAGATTTGTCTCTTACTCTGCAACATCTCATTGTTGTTATCTTTCTTTAAAGATAAAGACAACCTCAACATGAGCGACAATCTGCAATCAGTTGATTTTGACCTCATCATTGAACTTGTAATTGAAACATCAGTGGATGTTGATCCCTTGGATGATTTAAATCCTGAGGATGAAGAAGAGCGTGATGAGGATGCAGATTTGTCCGAATTATATGATATAGGATGGGAAGCTGACCTGCTTGAGCCTTTGGAAATATAAACATTTATTTTTAAAATGTATAATTAATAAAAAGTAAAAAGGTAAACCGTTTAATTTAAAAATAAAGACACCTTCAAAAGCAGGTTATGTGTAGTGTCTTCAATAAAATATTAAAATATGCTCATAAAATTAGATCAGATTCACATATAAAATAGCATAGGTAACAAATATAAATGTCATTTCTTTTCTGGTATTTCTGTATTGTAAATTTGCCAACGACTAAAAAATCTTCTAATTAAAATGTCAAGTAGTGTGTTAAGTTTTTGATCACTGTTACTGATTTACTGTTTGGTAATAATGGTTAATAACATTTTTTATTATATTTTTCCACAGATTCAACTGCAGATCATTTCAAGATTTCACCATGCCTACAATAGAAAGACAGATAAAGGCTGCAAAACGTCAAAGACAGCAGGTGAAAAAAAATACGCAGCAGTCCTCTAACAAAAAGATTTGTCAAGTCACGAAGAAAGCACCGGGTAAGAGCACAAAACAATTTATAAGAAATGTGTAGTAAAAAAAATATTACTACAGAAAATGTTTCAGTCCATAAAACGAGAAGGAAATCAAATGGAAAGGAAAGGCCAATGAAAAATGTTACTGCTAGAGCAAGAGATAACTCTGTGCATGATAGTAGAAGGAAACAACAGTTTAGGGAGATTCGTAAACGAATGTTCCGGAACAGGATAATTGGCAATTTGTTAAAAAATATTAAGAAAGGTCAACAGAAACTGGTTTTTTATAAGACAAAAAAAAAAGTTGAGAAAGTTATTGATCAGGCATTTGAAATTAAACGTAAGTTATTTATTTTGATAATCAATAGAATTAGGAAGCTAAACAAGGCAATTTTTGATTTCAAAAGAAATAGTAGATGGAAGAGAATAGTTAATCGTAGTAATTTTTGTGAAGTTTTTTCTGGAGAATGGATGCATAGTTCAAGCTGTGAGGCATTTTTTAATGAGGAGAGTTATTTCCAGGATAATGATTTGGTGCATGCAGTTGACACCAGTGGTCGTGCTTATGAAGTGAAAGATGGTTGTCCAGTTGAAAAAGAAAAACTTGTGACAACAGAGGCAGAAGAGGTGTTAGGTAATGAGGTTTTAGGAAGACGTGCTAAGGGTCCTGTGTACACCTGGAAGTGTAGTAGTATTTGCAGTGTGCGACAGGATTCCATCAATTTGCTTTGTGATTTTGTACGGTCATTTAATAAGAAAAGTTTGAAGCAGAAAATGATGTTGTTGCAAGAATTAGATCCTTGCAGAGTAAGAGAAGTGACAGGTTTGCATGGACATTCACTGGCTTGTCTTTCCAGGAGAGTATGCCAGAGTGTTTTTCATCATTTCAGGATGCTAGCAGTGCATCATAACAAAGTGAGGAAATTAGTTAGAATGTTGTATTATGCTAAGAGTCCAGCAATTATGCTTAAACAATTATGCGCTGCTCTTTTGCATGGTTCTGAAATAGATGTGAAGAATATATGTGAAGAAATTGAGTTTTGTTACTTTGGAAGTAAAGAGGAGAATGTTGAAATTGAGCAAGAAGAAGAGGGTCATGTGGAAGATAGTGTACAGGTTTCCAGTACAGATAATTTCCAGAGGGAAATTGCGACGTTTGAGGTGAAATCAAGTGAGAGGCCTAATTTCACTTGTGTGTGTTGTCGACGCACTTATTATAAGAATCAGACTAAGTTAGTGGATTTATATGCAAAAAGTGAAAGGGAAAATAATAGTGAATGGAAGGATTTTGCAACATACTTGATGGTAGAAAATTGTTTTGATTTGGGATTGGATCAACGTGTGTGTACTTATTGTTCTTGCAAATTAAATCAAAACCAGATGCCTGCTAGAGCAGTTCATAATAATCTGGAATTGGTTGAGATTCCTTCTGAATTGAAGGATTTAAATACTTATGAATCTATTTTGATTCAAAGTATCCATCCCTTTCAGGCTATTGTAAGAATGGAGCCAAAGACAGGGAAATTGCCTCCATCAGATTTACAGAGAGGATTAAAGGGAAGAGTTGTTTATTTGCCTCTAGATTTGAAGAAAAACATTAACACAATTGGAGTAGAAAAAGTGGAAGAGGAACCTCTGGTTATCTTAGTTAATGGGGTTCCGACAAAGAATAAGAAAATATGGCAAGATTTAGTAGATGTTAGGAAAGTTAAAAAGGCAACATTGTATTTGAAAAAAAATAATAAATACTATAAGAATGTATATGTTGCAGAAGAGGAAGTAAGTGAGGAAGAGGATAGCGATTTGTGTGCTGGTCAAATTGAGAAAGTAGAACCCTCTACTAGTGAAGAAATATATGAACATTATAGTGTTCATCCTTTGCATTCCAAGGAAGTCATGGGGAATGCTATTGAGTTGTTTCAAATGAAACAAGCCAAAGGGAGTCCCATTAGTGTTTGGGAGGAAAGTTTGGAAGCTCGGTGTTTCCCACAGCTTTTTCCAACAGGTCAGGGAGGAAGATATGATGAGCGACCTCATCAAATTCCTGCTTCTGAATACCGGACTTTGCGATTGTATGCAGGAGATGCTAGGTTTCGACAATGCATTCCTTATTTGTTATATCTCCTGTTTGAAAGCGATCTGTCTGGACTGTCATATGCAGTGAACCACATCTTGAAAAGTGGTATACACATGCAAAACATCTCGGCAAGTGACTTTATGGATAAAGTCAATGTCCAAGATAGTATTTTGGATTCTCACCTGATTAATCTCATGGCGTGTCAGCGTGGTACTAATGAGTACTGGTACCGTCGTCATGGTGATTTAAAATGTATGCTGAGGAACTTCGGTACTCCCACATGGTTCCTCACTCTGAGCTGTGCCGAGTATGGCTGGGAAGACTTACTTGAATTTCTACGAGAGGCAAATGCTAACGTAGATAACATCGAATTCAAGACACCCGGAGAACTGTGCTCTTTGGATCCAGTCAATGTATGTAGGTACTTCAATCATAGATTTGAAGCTATGATGTCTTTCATCATGAATAAGAAGAATCCACCTCTTGGAGAGGTGTTGGATTTCTTCTGGAGAAAAGAGTACCAAGCAAGAGGTGCTCCTCATATACATATGTTGCTGTGGATCAAGGATGCACCTAAATTTGGAACGGATCCAGAAGACTCAGTGATGAGTTTCATCCAACAGTATTCTACGTGTGCTGTTCCAAACGCAAAGGAGAAGAAAAGCCTAAGAGAAAAAGTTCTGCGTTTCCAAAGCCATCGATGTGGAAAGTACTGCCGTCGTAAATTCCGAAACAAAGACAAGTTCTACACTAAATGTCGTTTCGGCTTTCCACGACCGGTGATTTCTAAAGGAAGAGTAAACAGTTTGATGTCTTCGCTGCGACACAATGTCATGAAGAAATCACCTAAAAACACTTACAATTTGAAGAGGAACGAAGAGTCCAAGTACATCAACGACTACAACCCGGTGATTTTGTCCATGTGGAATGCTAACATGGATATACAGTTTGTGGCTGATAACTGTATGGCTGTGGCTCGGTATGTGACGTCTTACATCACCAAAAAAGAGAAGACAGAATTGAAGGATATGTGGGAGGACATTTCCCATGAAAAGAGCCTCAGCAAGAAGTTGTACAGTTTCAGTCTGAAGATGTTGTCGCATCGAGAAATCGGAGCGTACGAATGTTCTGACCGGTTGTCTTCAGCAAGTCTCTATGCCAAGTCCAGGAGTATCGTTTGGGCGAGTCTTGGTCTTGCTGCAACGCGTAATCGAGTTCTCAAACCTGTGCGGGAAATTGAGTATTTGGCGGAAAAGGAGCCAAACAGTACCGACATTTTGAAGACAAACATGTTGGATACATATTATCCAAATCGAAGCAGTCACCTCGAGAATGTTTGTCTGTATGAGGTTCTGCAAAATTACATATTCAAGAGGAACATCAAAGAAGATACTGAGAAAGGAGTGTATGCTGTAATAGGAAGTGAGGGATGTCTGGTCAAGCAAAGAAAATGCCACTTGGTAAACCATCGAAAATTGAGTGGCGAATCTCCTGAAAAAAAAGGAGTTTTTCTATTTAGCACTTTTGCAACTTTTCAAGCCTTGGCGTGCAGAAGAGGAACTGCTTGGAGATTTCCTCTGTTACGAAGACTCTTTCAATGCCGCCATGGAGACCATAGAATGTCCTGCTTTTCCCAAATATGTAGAAATGTTGAATGCGGAAATTGAGCAGGAAGCAACAATTGCAGCCGAGATTGCCAGAGACAGTTCTCAGGACAGTCAGAGTTCTGCTTCATTGAGTCAGGATCCACTAGGAGGACCTGTTATCGAAAATGAAGCTGCCACTGCTATGAATGAAGTGGAAAGAGCCATGGCACATGCTCAGGAGGATGCGGTTAACTTAGAAGAGTTGGAAAGACAACTCAACGTTGAGCAGAGGAAAATATATGACGAAGTTACCATGCAAATTGATCATGGATTAAGTCATGATAAGAAAGAGTGCTCATGTACGTCGTTGAAGCCTGTCCGACTGTACGTGAGTGGAGAAGCGGGAACTGGAAAAAGTTTCCTCATTAAAGCAATATCATGCTATTTGCAGGAAAGGACAGAGTCATCGCTGTCTTGTGTTGTCACTGCTCCAACTGGACTGGCAGCACATAATATTAAAGGGATTACTTTACATCGTTTACTGATGCTGCCAGTGGAGCATGACAACAAATTACAATATCACAAGCTATCTGGAGATGCTTGTTTTGAAGTTTCAAGAATCTTGAGGAAAATGAAACTTCTTATCATTGACGAAGTAAGCATGGTTTCCAATGTCATGCTTGCCTTTGTGCATTTGAGGATGCAAGAAGTTCTCAAAACAGAGTATGATGTGTTATTTGGTGGCAAACACATCATTGTTTTCGGAGATCTTTTGCAGCTGACACCAGTGAAAGGGCAACCTGTGTTCAAAATGCTCACGCATGAAGATACCAGGAAGTGCCTAGGCAGCATTGGCAACGTCAATATATGGTTAAACTTCAATTATGCTGAACTGCATGAAAATATGCGTCAGGCGAAGGATGAAGTTTACAAGACTATTCTACAAGATGTTAGAATTGGAAAAGTGACCGAGCATGGGAAAGAAGCTTTACATGCACGATTACTGTCAAATTTATATCCAGAACAAGATGTTGTGCCTGAGAATATTTTTCAGAAAATTACTGAGAAGAAATCTGGAATATGTTTGATGCCAACTCTTGCAGAATGTGCCAAATTTAACAACAAAATGTTGCATTTAGAAAAGCAAGAGATTGTGAAACTGGAAGCTATTGATAGAGTAGAGCATATGGGATCAACAATTATTTTGTCTGAGAATCTGAAAACAAAATTGGATTCATTAGAGAAGAGTATATCTAAAACTGCAGGTTTTGAAAAGACTCTGAATGTGTGCTTGAACTGCCGTATAATTTTAAGAAGGAATTTACATGTTGAAAGAGGTCTGGTAAATGGATCAATGGGTAATGTTGTTGATTTTGTGAAATACAGAAATAGAGATGGAATTGAATTTTTAAAAATTAAATTTGATGGCATTGAGGAAGTACAGCTAATTGGTCGTTGTTCTGCTAGATTTTTGCTTGTAAAAGACTTATATGTTCGCCGTAAGCAGTTTCCTGTTTGCTTGGCATATGCGGTGACAATCCATAAATCGCAAGGTTTAAGTGTAGACAGTGCATTGGTGAATATTGGCAGTTCTGTGTTCAAGGAGGGTATGGCATATGTGGCATTGTCACGAGTTAGAACTTTATCGGGATTGTACTTGATTGAGTGTGATGTCTAGATTGTGTTAAGGAATACAATAGGTTAAGAAGAGAGTATGCGCCACATTTGCCTCAGTATCCTTTGTTTGAGAAACGTGTGGTAGGCCGGAAACGAAGAAATGAGAACAATACTGGGGAGGTTGTAGCAAAAAGACAAAAAGTCAATGAACCTAAAATTACAAGCAGAAACAAAAAGGATTCTGTTGAAGATGTTGTTGGTTTTCAGTTTGAAAACAGTTCTGGTGTCAACTGCTATGCTAATGTAGTGGTTAATGTTTTGTTTTCTCTAGAAAATGTAAAAGAAGAGATTGTGGTCAATTCTGATCAAAGATTTTGCAGTTTGTTAAATTCTGTGTTAGAGAAATGTAGCACTGATAGAAGAAACATAGAAAGTGTGTCTGAAATTCGAAATCTGTTAGACAGATGTTCAGGCCAAACACAATTCTCTCAAAATATTCAGCAAGATTGTCAGGAGTTTTTAATGTACATGCTTGATGTATTACATGCTGAAGGTGTAGATGTAGATCAGCTGTTTGGGCTTTCTTATCAATGGCAGCATGACTGCGAGAACTGTATGGTATCAAGTACTACTAGTGTAGACTCAGAAAGATTTATATATTTAACTTTGCCAGACAGTAAATCAGTCTCCTTTAATAAGCTAGTAAAAGCAGCTGATCACAACATGGAGTGTAGCCAATGTAAATCTGAAATGATGTCCACATTATTTATTTATACGAACATATGGCCAGTACGTCATTTTAATGTTCCAACGATGTAGGCCTGATGGAACAAAATTGACAACTTTAATTAAAAATTTTGTAGCTTCGCAGTTGTCAATATCAGGAAGGACTTTTGTAACTGCAGCAATTATATATCATGACGGCCCTTCAATAACATCAGGACATTACACAGCTTATTTAAAGTCTAGAAATGGCTGGTCATTCTGCAATGATTCTGTTTTAATTTTCAAAAAAAAAATTGCCGTATGACCTTAAAAACTCTTACCTGGTGTTTTTAAAACCAAAATTTTAGGGAAATAATCTCGGGATGTGCTCTGTGGAATTTCAAGAAGTTCTAATGGCTCCTACACGATTTGGCCTTGAGGATAAGTGTAGTTCAGAGACATAACTTCTAACCATAGGACTGGACGTCATGGAGAAATATGTGCACTTTGAATGAGTTCAGAAAAACTGTTTCTTTTTATAAGCTAATTGAAGCAGCCAATCAAAACATGGAGTAGAGGGAATGTAAGTCTGCAATGCTGTCTACTGTTTTACATTGCTTTGTGATTAAAAGTGATGTAGAGAATTAAATAATTGTAGTAGTCATAGAGGTAGTGTAAGTCTGCTTCATAGTAAGCAGTATCAGTGTCATATGAAATGTAGAACATGACTGAGCAAGAAGGGGAAGATATTACTATTCCAGGATTGTGAAAATGATCTTCAACATTTTAATTCTGAAAGTTGCGGAAATTCCAAATTCCAATTCCAAATGACGGGATTGGCTTACAAGAAATCCAAGAGTTATAAATGGCTCTGACCAGATTTGGCCTTGAGGAAACTTGTGGTAGAGAGCAAGAAGTCATTTATTCGATGTAACGTGTTTTTAAAAACGATGGAGATTTTCTTTCAGAAAGTGGCGGGCTGAAAGTAATAACAGCACAAAAGAGTGTAAGCTGTTCATAGGACATCCTTGGACGTCATGGAAAGTAAGTTAACTTTAAGGAGTTCTGAATTCTGATTTCTGATGTTGTATGGGTTTTTTAAACACAATCATTTTGATTGTGTTTTTTTTTTCCCCGCTGTTATATGATGAATACCTTTAAGTCACTGTTTTTAGTGAATTTTGATACATTCTGAGAACAGCAAAAATAAACCATTTAACATGTATAATTAATTCTGTACTGTTTGCATTTATGATGTACATGTAGAACTGTGTAGGAGGCAAGGAGAAGGTGAGGCTTCTGTAAGTGTCAAAGGTGTTGCATACAGTGCTGCACTTCTGCGTATTCTTTCATATGCTAGACTACATCTGCACAATGAGATACCTAAGCAAAGGAAACGCAAGTGATGTGATTGAGAAATGAGCAAAATAAATTGCACGTATTTCAATTACATCACCTGTGTTTCCTATCATTACGAATCACATTGTGCAGATCAAGTTTAGGTCTGTCCAGGGAAACATAGGAGGTTTGTACTTTGTTGAAGAGTGCAGTGGACATGACTCACTTCATTGGTAGACTTTCACAGATATTATCTCCTCTGTACACTTCAACAAGTGTAAATCTCATCTTGAACTCTGAGTAGACCTCACCTCAAACAAACCTCTGGATAGGAGACATGTTATTGGCATCCTGAAGCGACACTTTTCTGAAACAAGAGCAATGCAAAAGATGCACCATGTTTTAAGATAGGCCTCACTTCATCTGCATCAAGATACTGTTAGTTTAAAATGTATATCTTTAGGACTGTGTAGGGGGCCTGGAGAAGCAGAAGCTTCTGTCAGTGTCAAAGTTGTTGAAAAACTATTTGTCCTTCAATCTTTTCCCTTGTCTTTTGTAATTTTTAAATACATGTTTTAATATTTTTCAAATGTTGGTTCTCTCTTTCACAGATTGAAAGTATAAAAACAAAAAGTGAGTAATTTAACGGCAATTATAAGGTAAATATTTTGTACTCTTTTCGTTACATTTCTATCACATTCACCTACTATTAGTTCCACTGCTTCACTTCTTTAACCCTCAGTTTCCTGCCTTTGCTACTTTCCTCATTCCTTTCTCTATTACCTACTTACTCAACTCCTTCCACTCTTTTTCTCAGTCCCTCTCTTCTCATAGTTCCTCAATCTTGTTCACTCACTCCGTCTCTATTACTCTTAGTGTCTGTGAATTACTTTCCCACCTTTTTTTTTGGACCGCTTCCCGGGAAGTGGCCCGGTTTGCAAACCAGCAGCGTTACGGGAGTCCACCATTTTGTGTTTCGGTCGAATCAAGATACAAGATGGAGGGCAAATAATGTTCAGAATGGGTAGAAGGGGGCACGGTAGATGTATCTTGACCCCCTTGGTTTTCTGAGGGTGGCTGAGGAGGACCATAGTTCTTCACTCTTGTTCACTCTCTCTGTTTCTATTAATGTCACTGTTTCTGACTGATCAAAAAATTTTTTTTAAAAAAAGAACAGTAACTATAAGGGAAGGAAACAGACAGTTATGTTAAAAGAAAGACAGCTATAGGGAGTAAACTAAGGATACTGTTACCCGCAATCCACTGCTGATGATGTTACTGACCATGTCATGAATGATGTAATATGTGACATCATCAGCAGTGGATTGTGGGTAACAGTATCTCTTGTTTACTCCCTAGAGCTGTCTTTCTTTTCACATAACTGTCTGTTTCCTTCCCTTATACTTACTGTTCTTTTTTTTTTAAAAATAATTTTTTTGGTTAGCTTCCGGTTCGCGTACCGGGTAGCGCTCCGGGGAGCGAACTAAGAGAAATAGAGGTTGGCAGAGTTCCAAATATTCTACCAATTTTTTTATAACGGGGAGGTAGTTCTGAAAAGAACTTTTTTTTTAATGTTTTTGTTGTTTTATATTTTTTTTAGTATTTTTTGAACATTTTTTTACTTTTTTTGTATTTTCTGAACGTTTTTTATATTTTTTTTGGTTTTTTTTTGGGGGGGGGAACAAAAACGATCTATTGTAAAGGGCTCAACAGGAGCAACAAAAAAAAAAGAATTTATTTTTTGGGGCGTTTCGGACAAACATTAACATGATTCTGAATAGCTCTCATAATCAAAATGATGCTACTTTCCCTGTAGCAAATGAAATCGCCGCAGTGCACGCACACTTGCTTCACGTGCCCAAACATTTGAATGTTTGGGATCATCTCCCTCGCCTCTGGTCCCGACACCTCTGGAACAACCGATCTTCTTGCCATCGGAAGGGGATTTTGTTGCTCATCACGTAGCTGGGCAGCACTATAATTATTAGGATGCCACCTACTCATATGCCGATGCATAGTGTGATTGCCGTAACTGTACTTTTTTTCAGTTCCCCTTGACAGTCTATCACCGCATATACGGCAAAACACGTAGCGTGCATTTAGTTTTTTTTGCCCCTCAGGAAATGTATAGAATTGCCAAATGTAGTTCTCTTTTCGATTATACCTCCTGGGCTCCTCTGGCAAAAACCTTGGCTCTTCCTCCTCTTCCTCCTCTTCCTGTTCTTCCTCTTCTTGTTGTAAAATTACTTCAGCAGGTGGTCCTCTCTTCTTTGGATTTGGTGGAGGTGGTGGGTTAGAACCAGCTGAAGCTACTAATGAAGCCATGTCACAATGTAAATAAAGGGTCTTTCTCTCACCAAGATGAAAGTCAGAGTGAGGAAAGAAGGAGGGGTTTTCATCATTTGGGAAAAGCAAAAGTTCTAAACCAATGAAAAGTGTTCATTTTAGATCACATGACCTAGTATTACATCATTAGGAAACCAAAAGTGAAATGAACCAATGAAAAGTGTTATTACCGAGTCACATGACCTGCTGTGTTTACGTTACGCGGTCGGCGCCGCGGATCGCTTCCGGTTCGCGTACCGCTGCGCTTCCGGGTACGCTAACGTAGCACGTCATATGACGTATCACGCGAGAACGCGAAACGTCATGCTGACGCGACGCGTCACGATGTTGTTTTCTAACGCGACAGTTGCGCAAACGGAACGTTTACCGGTTCGCGGACCGGGTCGCGGCTCCGAATTGAGCTAACGGGAAGCTAACCGGTTCGCGTACCGGGAGCGAAACAATAAGAATAATTAAAAAAAAATTGTATTAAAAACATGTAAAAAATATTTTTCTATTTAAAGAAGAATACATTGTAAAGGTTTTGATATTTGCTATTAAAAAACCATTGAAATTCACTGAAAAAACCATAGGTTATAGACCATATATAGTTAGGAATTAGCATTTACAAAACCTTGAAAATTCACTGAAAAAACCATAGGTTATAGACCATATATAGTTAGGGATTAGCATTTAAAAAACCTTTATTTTACTCACACAAAACCATTGAAATTCCATATATAGTTAGTTGTACTAACTATATATCGCGCACCCGCAATCCACTGCTGATCATGTCACATATTACATCATTCATGACATGGTCAGTGACATCACTGATGACATCACTGATGACATCTCAAATGACATCACTGATGACATCACTGATGACATCACTGATGACATCACTGATGACATCTCATTTGACATTACTGATCACATCACTGATGACATCATTCATGTGATAATACGATGAACCTCTTCAGACTCTAATATAACCTTAGATACACTCAGTTTAAACATACACTCACAGACTGTCACTCATCCATGGAGTTACTCAGACACCTAGTCAGTCATGCAAAGAATCAATCACACCTCCATTTTCTCAACTATACAGTTATACACACCTTACTTATTCAAACATATACTAAAACATATTTACTCTCATACAATCCTGGATACAAGTTCACAATGATGCATACAGCCACTCACACATTCACTGGCTCCTATGCACAGTTATTTATATATGTCAACTCTCACATGTACTGTATTTTACATATGTACTTACTTTGACATGTAGCACTGAGATATCCATTCACTCACCAATACACTCATGCACACAGTCAACTGCCCATACAGCTGTTTCCACATGCACTTTTGAACCCATACATCTAGTGAATCAACTGCTCACACATATATGCACAGAGTCATACACCTCCCAGCCACCCACACACACACTCAGTCTCCCATACAAATGTTTGGGCAACCAATCAATAACCCATATAGTTACTCATATAGCTACTGATCAACACATGCAGCAGTTTACAGAACAACAGACATAATGATGCACAAATTAAGACAGTTTAGTCACTAACCCATGCATTCAGTGAGACACATTTAATCACTCACTCATACAGTCAGTCACGCACCTACTAAATCCTTCATCCAGACACTTCTACATCTACTCATTCTTCAATATGTAAAACATATTTAAACTTTACAGAAACACACAGTCACTGGATGTTGTCATCAGTGATGTCATCAGTGATGTCATTTGAGATGTCATCAGTGATGTCATCAGTGATGTCATTTGAGATGTCATCAGTGATGTCATCAGTGATGTCATTTGAGATGTCATCAGTGATGTCATCAGTGATGTCACTGACCATGTCATGAATGATGTAATATGTGACATGATCAGCAGTGGATTGCGGGTGCGCGATATATAGTTAGTACAACTAACTATATATGGAATTTCAATGGTTTTGTGTGAGTAAAATAAAGGTTTTTTAAATGCTAATCCCTAACTATATATGGTCTATAACCTATGGTTTTTTCAGTGAATATATATATATACACATACATATATATATATACACATACATATATATATACACATACATATATATATTACCTACTGGCGGTCGCCAGTAGGTATATATAGTTAGGATTTTTTCTCTATGGGATTTTTGAAAATTCTATGTCTAATAACTTTGGCGTTTGTGGACGGAATTGGCTGAAATTTTCAGGAAAATGGCACATTTTGTTTCTGAGCAGCCCCTGAAAATTTTGGGGGGGTTCGTCAAGGGGGGGCCGAGAAAAAAGGGGGGTCCCAAAACGCGTTTTTCCCATGTTAATTTCCATAGGGCGGTTGGCCTCACTTTTAGCCCGAACGGCTGAATGGATTTGCACGAAACTTGGCAAAATTGTAGGGACTGGTAGCCCGATGTGCCTTTTGTAGGTCTCAATATATGTGCTCCAGTGGATTTTGAGAAATTAACGTTTAAAAAAAGATATATATCTGTAAGCGCGCTCTGGGCAGCGCTCCAGGACGCGTACTTTTCGCGCAACGGAGCTTTGTGAAGCGAAGCTGATTGGTTCTCTGGCGTCTGTCAACATTCCAAAAAGTCCGTAGCGGCCGCCATCTTGTCTCTCGGTAGGATCGAGAGACAAGAGGAGGCCAAAACAAAGGGGCAAATAACCATAAGGGGGCATAGTAGATCCTCCCTGACCCCCTAGGTTTAATGTGGAGGCTTTAAAACGGCCCCGCGGGGCAAAAAAAAAATAATTTTTTTTTTTGTTTTTTTGCATGGGTAGCACCCGGTCCGGGAACCGGGAAGCTTTCTGGGCAGCGTACTGCAATGAAAAATGAATGATAGACTTTTCAAATACTGTTGTTAATTGATTGTTGGTTTTGTTGATTATTTTTATTTATTTTTTATTTTTTAAGGATTGTTTATTGTGTTTAATAATTTATTAAACTTTCTAACGCGGCACGTCATATGACGCATTACGCGACAACGCAGGTCCAGAATATAGTCAAAATGTCTCCACCAACCAGCGGACGGCACACAACCCCTTTCAGCAGGCTAAATAGTTCTGTTAAATGACAACAGAAGGGACAGGCAACAAGAACCATCAGTCAAAGAGGGGAGGGCAAGTTCTTCTCTACCGGGTCACGTTGGAGCGCTACCGGAACTGATCGAATTGGTAGTCTACAGTGTTTCTGGATGTTTCAGACTGAAGCTGGCGTTAGCATGAGAGCACCACCATTTCGTAGCTCCGTCGTGGCCATTCCACGAGCAATCATGCTAGGCGCTCCCCACCAGAAGCCTGCGGGAGTCGGGGGCCCCCAAGACTTTTGTAGAATCTTCAAGGATGAGGGGACGCTTTCGAGAATGGAGCCCAAGCTCTAGCAGACAAGCGTCCGAGTTCCAAGGTGTCGCAGGCCCATTTTAGTGGACCACGCCCAAATCTGAAGAGATGGCCGCCATTTTGAGAGTCCTGTGGCAGCCGCCTATCGCTGCACCGCAAGAGCGGGAGCAACTCAAGTACATGGTGAGCGAGACGCTGTAGTCGAAAGAGCGGGCGGTAAACAGCTGAATAGCGGAAGAGGCACAGTGTAGCAAAAGCGGGCTGAATGGCAAATGAAACGGAAAAGGGGTGCCCCACTACAGCGTGTCTTTAGGTGAAACGGATTGTGGGACAAGGTGAAGAATGGAAGAGTCACCAAAAGGAAAAAAGTTCCGCTTGACCCCGGGAGCCGGCCACCTATGTCGGGGGCGATCTCAGGCCACACCAGGGCAACACGACTTGGGGAGGGGGCCGGAGCCAAGCGCCCCCTCCGAGTCCGCGACATGACACCGTCCCTCGGGGGCCTCCGTCAAGCGGTTCAGGGTGGCACCGCATCACAACAGCCCCCACTTACTTTAAGAATAGTGAAGATGAAGCAATTGCAAATAGGCTTCAGACAATGTTACAAGCACTCCTCAAAACTTTGAACTTTCAGAGTGCATGAGTTGGGACAGCGAGGGGTGATTTGGTTTCTCGGACTGTTTTTCTGGTCTCTCACCACTGGCATACTTTAACGTTTTCTTGTTTCTAGGACATTAATAGGTTTTATCATTACGTTATGTTATCGTTTCTTTGTTTGTTGTTTAATAAAAGTTCATGTTCATCAGTGGCCTACTGATTTTCGTTTTCCTATTTTTTTCTTTCCAGGTTGTTTCATGGTAAAGTTTCTGTTAACAGGATACAGTGATCACTTCGTTATTATTGCATATGTCCTTTTCACTAGGGGTGCTCTCTGGTCGGGCCAGATGACGTATCTCTAGTAAATGGTCCGGGTGAAAAAGGTGCATCAATCAGTGGGGAGTAGATAGGCATGACAGATTACAACGGGGGAGAAAGGTCCGCATTACGTACCCTTTCACTACTTGCAAAGATTTTCCTACGTTTATTTGCAAACAGGGAATACCTCCAAAAAGAACTAATTCCCAAACAGTCAATGTTCGGACAATCAATCAATCAATGAGGAATGAAATAGGTACGACGTGTTAAAGGCTTGCGTTACCTACCCTTCACTATCTGCAAAGGGAGAGAGAATATTCCTATTCTTCCTCGTTTGCAGGTAGAGAAGATCCTTAAGAGAATTAACTTCGAACAATTCAATGCTCGATTGAAACAATCAACAAGGGGTACTGTGAACACAAATGAACGCCGCTTATGTACATACGCATTGCTATTTTCAACAGGTTGTTCCTAATGTTTCTATTTTAGCGAGGTCAAAAAGAGATCCCATTAGTGGCCTACTGATTTTGCTCGATTCCTTTTGTTTTTTTACACGATTTTTCGCTATCTGCAAAGACTAAACAGAGTATTGCGACTCTGTGCTTGTTTGTAAATAGAGAATGAACCAAAGAGAACAATCAATCAAATGGAGAGAGAAGCAGGCACGACGTATTACAAAGGGGGCAAAGGGCTGCGTTAACTACCCTTCACTATCTGCAAAGAGAGAGTACTCCTAATAGAAATGAGGGGTGGGGGGCAGTATTCAAAGCAGATCAGTGTGCATAAACACGAAAATGTTTTTACTTACCACGTACTTGACATTCGACAGCTTATGATATTTGCTATTAAAAAACCATTGAAATTCACTGAAAAAACCATAGGTTATAGACCATATATAGTTAGGAATTAGCATTTACAAAACCTTGAAAATTCACTGAAAAAACCATAGGTTATAGACCATATATAGTTAGGAATTAGCATTTAAAAAACCTTATTTTACTCACACAAAACCATTGAAATTCCATATATAGTTAGTTGCACTAACTATATATCGCGCACCCGCAATCCACTGCTGATCATGTCACATATTACATCATTCATGACATGGTCAGTGACATCACTGATGACATCACTGATGACATCTCAAATGACATCAATGACCACATCACTGATGATATCATTCATGTGACAATACAATGCATCTCCTCACGTTTTAATATAACCTCTGTTTCACCCAGTGTTAAATACAGAGTATAATTTTTGAAACCATTGACACACCAATACTAGTTACTACATACGTACTCACTGATTCCTACGTCTACACACACATTCACTCATTCACCCATACAATCATTCATACATACAATCACTCATCTTTACAACACTATCATATGCACTCATACACCTATACAGACACTTACACTCTGCCACTCATCCATGGAGTTACTCACACACCTAGTCAGTCCTGTAAAGAATCAATCACACTTCCATTTTCTTGTCTATACAGTTAAACATAGAGCACCTTACATTTTCAAACATACACTAACACATACTTACTTTCTTATACAATCATTGATACAAGTACACATTGATCGGCACAGAGTCACACACCTCCCAGCCAGCCACACACACACTCAGTCTCCTATACAAATACTTGGACAATCAATCAATAACCCATATAGTTAATCATATAGCTACTGATCAACACATGCAGCAGTTTACAGAACAACAGACATAATGATGCACAAATTAAGACAGTTTAGTCACTAACCCATGCACTCAGTGAGACACATTTAATCACTCACTCATACATTCAGTCATGCACCTACTAAATCCTTCGTCCAGACACTTATACATCTACTCATTCTTCAATATGTAAAACATATTTAAACTTTACAGAAACACACAGTCACTGGATGATGTCATCAGTGATCTCATCAGTGATGTCATTTGAGATGTCATCAGTGATGTCATCAGTGATGTCATTTGAGATGTCATCAGTGATGTCATCAGTGATGTCACTGACCATGTCATGAATGATGTAATATGTGACATGATCAGCAGTGGATTGCGGGTGCGCGATATATAGTTAGTGCAACTAACTATATATGGAATTTCAATGGTTTTGTGTGAGTAAAATAAGGTTTTTTAAATGCTAATTCCTAACTATATATGGTCTATAACCTATGGTTTTTTCAGTGAATATATATATATATACACATACATATATATATATATATATACACATACATATATATATACACATACATATATATACATACACATACATATATATACATACACATACATATATATATATACACATACATATATATATATATACACATACATATATATATATACACATACATATATATATATACACATACATATATATATATATACACATACATACATATATATATACACATACATATATATATATACACATACATATATATATATACACATACATATATATATATACACATACATATATATATATATACACATACATATATATATATACACATACATATATATATATATACACATACATATATATATATACACATACATATATATATATATACACATACATATATATATATACACATACATATATATATATACACATACATATATATATATACACATACATATATATATATACACATACATATATATATATACACATACATATATATATATACACATACATATATATATATACACATACATATATATATATACACATACATATATATATATATACACATACATATATATATATACACATACATATATATATATACACATACATATATATATATACACATACATATATATATATATACACATACATATATATATATATACACATACATATTTTTTTTTATTTTTTTTTATTTTTAAGAAAGACCTTTATTCGTCCAATGCACAGTGTACACATCTGCATTGCTTACAACCCAGTCGGGCCAGCTGCAGTCAGCGGAGTTCAGAGCATATAAAGAGAGTAAACACAGCTTCAAGCCCGGCAACCCTGGGGTCCGGCAGCGTATAACAACATTTCACATTACATCATGACGTGTACATCGTCAGTGTTCAGCATGTGTGCGGTCTAAGGGTTTTTCAGCATGGCTGCAGTGGTTCTAGGTGGGTGCGCTGAAACTACCCCTATCTGTGTCTATAACGATGATCTTGTCCGTCGCTACCAATGCTTATCGGTTGCGAGTGTTCCTATGAGAGTCGGCAGTAGGACGGGCGTATCATCGTGTGAAGGAGCATGGAGGGTGTTTAGCGACTTAAGGTGAACGGGGCGTGTAACCTCCATGTGTGTCCGCATCAGCGGGGAGAAATGTACTGCGCCTCAGTGCCCATGTGGGGTGTCCATTCCTCGGCTGCTACACCCGAGGGTGTCCTGTGACATGAAATGATATAAAGCATGGAGTTGCGTGCGTATGGACATGGTCTAACAGAGGATGAACTCAGATCAACAACCAACTATGAAACAGGGGGGACAAGGGTTTCGCGGGAGGTGGGTAGGGGTAGGTGTGTGTAGAGTCCGCCATAGCGCCTGGTAGGTAGAAGCCCGCGTTAGTATGCCAACCGCGTCTCGCGGGGTAGGCAGACGGGGGGGGGGCCGGGGCCCAGGGGGAGCGCGTGTCGTCCGTGGAGCAAGGCCATTGGTGGGGGGGTCTTCCGAGCGGTCGGAGGGTGTGGCGTCGCGGCGCATTGCCCGGGCCGTCACCGCCGTTGTCAGGTGGCGGCGGGGCATCGGGATTGGGGTGGGTGGTGGCAGTATGAAACATGAAAAACCCCAGTCAGACAGTGTGCCGAGACCGACGGCAATAGGAGGTCATATGGAGTGTCAAGTGTAATCAGAGTGGCGCCATATCAGGAAAGGGGGGGGAGTGGGAGTGCATATGTCTTCACGTGATTCCCTGTTCCACACATTTCTGCAGGAAGGAGTGTAGTATGCCCTCCCATTGGTGTGCAATGGGGAACTTCCTGAGCCCCGCCGTTTCCTCCCGCTGCAGAACAGAGTGTTCAGCGCGCGCCCAATTAGTCAGTGACAAGCACCAGTGTCGGAGGTGAGGGGGTGTGGCAGCCTTCCATCTCTTGGTGAGCAGTCGCTTGGCCGTGATAAGTCCGAGGTCCCAGAATCTAGCTTGGACTCTATTTAGGTGAGTGCGTTTATATAGTCCCAGTATACAGGCTTCCCATGTGTTCGGTACAGGTTCCCCAGTACAGTGTCTGAGTATCTTAGTCACACCTTCCCAATACTGCTGTAGGGCGGGGCAGAGCCATAGCATGTGAAGGAGATCTGCGCCTATGAGGGAACAGCGGCCGCAGGCAGTGTCAGTTACAGAGAAGTATTTATTTATGTTATTAGGGGTGAGGTATGCACGGTGTAAGATATAAAATTGTATGATTTTAAAACGGGGGCTGCGGGGGATGTTCACTGGGCCAGCGAGGATCATGACCCATTCCTTGTCCGTCCAGTCCCGCCCTCTGTCCGCCGCCCACTTTTCCCGTAGGCGTGCAGTCGCCGGGCATGTATGTAGGAGAAGTGCTTGTGTCAACCAATGAATGATGTGGGTGCCGTTGCTCATGACATGTAAGTACTGCATGAAGTGGTGTGTCGGTGGTTCACTAGACATGTCTCCCCAGGCGGCGGTCAACGCGTGGACGAGAGATGCGTGTGTCAGGAACTGACCAGCCGGGAGGGACGTGTCCTCCGCGAGGGTTGCAAAGGGTATAAGGGCTCCGTCGGAGTATAGGTCACCCAAGGTCTCCACCTCCGCAGTGACCCAGCCGTTCAATCGCGCACCGGTCAGGGTTCCCGCCGTCGTCGGGGTGCCTAACAGTGGCAATATCGGCGCGTAGGGCGTCGTCGCTCGCGTGAGGCGCAAACATCGGAGGAAGCATCTGCGCGCCACTGCGAGCAGTAGTTGCGATGGTGTGGGAGTCCGAGTCAGCGGGTGGAACAGTGTTTGTAGTTGGGGCTGGGACCAAACGGCGGTGTCTGTAGCCGTGTCACTCAAGTTCTTACCACCCAGCCAGCACGATACCCACTGCATTTGTGCAGCCAGATAATATAACTCTGCGTTGGGAACCGCCAGTCCGCCCTCCGTAGTGGGCATGTATAGCTTCGTCAGCGCTACCCGGGGTCGGCCTTTGTTCCAAATCAGGGTTCGGAGCAGAACTTCAATGTCTCGGAACACCCGGGTAGGTACATACGTAGGTATGTTCGCGAAATAGTACAACAGCCGCGGGAGTACTATCATTTTAGCCAAGGTAATGCGACTAGGGACATTGAGTGGTAGAGTATTCCAAAACCCCACCTGCGCTCTGGTGGAGGCGATCGCCCTCATCAGGTTGCCTTCCAGGATGTCTGTCGGGTCACGGTAGACGTATATCCCCAGATATCTAAACGTGCTGGGATACCACTGCAACCTCCCTCCCCCGATGTGTATGTCACATTCGGGAACGTTCGGGTCGAACGAGTAGGCCCCCGATTTGGCCCAGTTCACTCGCAGTCCCGACATTTCCTCGAAGGTGCCGAAAATGTCGGTGAGGGATCCCGGGACATCGGTGAGGTCCCTGACGTAAAGAAGCAGGTCGTCAGCGTATAAGGATACTACATGCAATCCGTCCGCCAACGGTATTCCCCAGTCGGCTCCTTGCAACCGGAGCATCTCGGCTAGGGGTTCCACAGCTAGGGAGAACAGCAGGGGTGACAGCGGACAACCTTGCCTAGTGCCTCTCTGTACACGGATGGAGTCAGAGAGTAATGTCCCTGTGCGGACCCGGACCGTGGGCTCGCGGTATAGGAGGCCCACCATCATCAGATAGTCGTCCCCCAGCTCAAACTTTTCCAACGCCGCACGCAGGTAGGGCCACTCCACCGAGTCAAAAGCCTTCTCCAGGTCAAGCACAAGGCATCCCGCCCTCGGCCATTGTCTCGTGGCGTACTCCTGCAGGCGAAATAATCGTCGGATATTGTGTGATGTGTGTCTCGTCGGCACAAATCCGTTTTGGTCGTGATGTACTAACGCAGGCACGAAGGGGGCCAGCCTGCGGGCAAGCGCGGAGGCAAGGATTTTATAGTCCGTGTTCAAAAGCGCGAGAGGGCGATAGGATCCCAGCTGGGTGCTATCCCTTCCAGGTTTGGGCAAAGAGATAAGCGTCGCCTCATTTAGGGTCAGGGGCAGGGCAAAATCGTCAGTGGCTGCGGAAAACATCTTCGCTAGTTGTGGGATCAGGATGACCGAGGCGGCCTTGTAAAACTCGGCCGGTAAGCCATCCGGTCCCGGAGTTTTTCCGTTCGAGAGGTTAAATATGGTGTCTCGGAGTTCCTCGGGGTCAAGCGGTGCCCCCAGTTCGCCCTGCTGCGTCGCAGTCAAGGTGGGTAGTCGTAGTTCAGACAGATAATCGACAATGGTGGGCAGGGAGACTTGGAGGCGGGAGCGGTACAGATCAGTGTAATGTTCCGTGAATGCCTCATGTATTTGGCGCTGAGAGTGTAGTGTCCTGCCATCCCCGGTTTGTATGGTCGATATCGGAGCTGATCGGTCTTCCCGTGCGATCAGCCAGGTCAGTAGTCTGCCCGGCCTATCACCCTGTCTATGTATCCGGGCAGAGTGTGCCGCAAAGTTGACACATTTCAAACGGTCCAACAGGCGGCCATGCTCCGTGCGAGCTGCAGTCAGTCGGGCGCTCTCACCTCTAGCCTCAGGGCTTTCAAGGTCAAGCAGTTCCGATTCCAGTCGCGTCAGATCACGTTCAAGCTGGCGTCTCATGTGACCCTGTGTCCCTAGACAATACCCCCGTGTCACTACTTTGAAAGCGTCCCATTCGATCTGGGGGGAGGATGCTGAGTCAGCATTGAGTTCAAAGTAGTTAGCTGATTGTGTGAGCAGTGAGCTCCGGAACGATGCATCAAGTAAAACGTCCGGCTGAAGGCGCCAGGTGGGAATGGGGGGATGAGGGACGTCCCATGCAATGGTCAATGTGTGAGGGTTGTGATCCGAGTGGGTGCGGCCCATATACTGGGAATCTAGGACTAGTGGAAGGATGTCTGGGGAAACCATGTATCTGTCTAAGCGGACATGTAGCGCATGCGCACCTGACCAGTAGGAGTACGTGCGTGTCATGGGGTTGCGGGTTCTCCATGCATCCTGCAGCTGCCATTGTTGGGCCCAGTTGAGGAGAGCTTTCGATGTGACGTGTGCCTGCGCGCTAGGTGGGGGAGCAGTGGACCGATCTAAGTGTACGTCCAGGACGCTGTTATAATCGCCACCGAGTATCCATGGAAGCCCATGCCAGGGCGCCAGCGCTGTGGAGAGGCTGTCGAGGAAACCGCCTTCGTCAGTGTTAGGGAAGTACATGGAGGAAAGTACTATCGGATGTCCATCGAGCCTACCCCTAACTATCACATACCGGCCTCCCACATCTATCTGCGTGTCCATGACTGCCCAGGGAGTGCCCGGCCTTACCCATATGAGCGCCCCACGGGCATAGGAGGAATATTCGGTAGCATAGATTTGTCCGCGCCATCTCCGACGCAGCGCGTGTACCTCAGCCTTATTGAGATGTGTTTCCTGTAATAAGGCTACATGGAATTTGTGGCGGCGCAAGTATGAGTATATTTGGTAACGCCTCGATGGTGTGTGCATACCTCTCACATTCCATGTACAGATCTGAATCTCAGCCATACCCACTATCTCGGTACGGGACCTCCGCCTCCCTCGCCGCCCATCCCCCAGGCGACCGCCCCCCCAAGGCTACTCGTCCCCCCCCTCCACCCTCCGCAGGCACAGATATCGACATGTTCAACAAGGGCATAGGCAGTACTCCGAGGTGGGGAAGAAGGAATATAACTGGGGTCACTAATGGTGCAAAACAGTAAAAAATACCAA
The DNA here is from genome assembly GCF_964261635.1 of Lissotriton helveticus. Classification (NCBI taxonomy): domain Eukaryota; kingdom Metazoa; phylum Chordata; class Amphibia; order Caudata; family Salamandridae; genus Lissotriton; species Lissotriton helveticus. The sequence continues at coordinate 781,016,040 of NC_136063.1, read as the reverse complement.
GAGGTCGGCAACAGAACATGTTGCCGTCCAAACACGCCAATAGGCGAAAGTTCAGCGTTCAAGTCTAGGGGGCAGCTTGAGCTAGGTATCAAGAAGGTAGTCTCTCAAAGTCCAATCAAATGATACCGGATTGTTGCCCTTCCCCGGGCCATCAATAGTTCCCTCCATGCAGTCTACCGCAACTTCCGATTAGGCCTTATCTGGCCCAGTTATTCTGCCCCTGGGTGATTGTGTACGTATCATTAATGACATCGGGCCAAGTTCCCCAAGTGTGCGGGAGAGGAGTGTGGCAACATGACAAGAACGGAGGTCGCAGCAAACCCACCCTCCAATCGCCTGCTTTAGCGTCCATACCTCTCAGGTGAGTACTCACAGTGTCAGGACCTCTCCGGCTATCTCCAGGGCGGTGAGGGGTTTCTCCATGTGCAGCTGTGACCGCAGCAGTTCAGCAAACGTTCGCCCATGAGTCCCGCCTCCTCCGCCCCGGTGTCAGCTATCGGTCACACATGCCACAAGTCAGTGTAGCATGTCGGCCGTTTGTGGCGTGACATCTGGAAGCTCCACCGAAAGTTGAGAATCCGAAATTCCGTAGATGGCCTCATCGTCATCGCTGTGTGCCAATGGCGGGCTCGTGGCTCGCGTGTTCTCCGAGGTTGGCGAGGCGCTGATTTGGGAGACCCTCCTGAGGGCGTCTTGTTGTTCCTGGAGTATTTGGTCCATTGGCGGGGAGTGGTGGGTCGCGTCGCCCGGGCGGTCAGTTGCGTGGCCTCTGTTCCTTCGCCTACGCCGTGGTCCGCGGCCCCGGGGCCGCGGCTCAGGATGTTGCGCAATTCTCGGCGCCTTGTCTGTTCCGCTGTCGAGCCAGTCGCTCACCTCCACGGGGTTGTTGAAGAAATAAGTTTTGTCTCGCGCCACCACTCTGAGCTTTGCGGGGAAGAGTAGGGAGTACTTGAGGCCTGCCTCCCGTAGTCGGCGCTTAACTTCTAGAAAGTCATGACGCTGGCGCTGGACCTGTATGGTGTAGTCCGGGAAAAACATCACCGTGACGTTATCAATCCGGACCTCCCCGAGACGTCGGGTTTCCCTCAATATGGTGTCCCTGTCCCGGTAGTTCAGGACCTTAAAGAGTAGCGGCCTTGCGTTGGAACCGGTGGTATAAGGCCTCGTGGGTACTCGATGCGCCCTTTCCACCACGAAGTGCGGTGAGAGCGTATCCGCAGGTAACAGCTCACGTATCCAATCCTCCACGCGTTGAGCCGGTCTGGTGCCTTCCCATTTCTCCGGGACACCGACGAGCCTGATGTTATTGCGTCTCGCCCTCCCTTCCGCATCCTCAGCACGGTCTTCTAGGAATTCCACTCTTGCCAAAAGGTCTTGCACTTGCTTGTCAGTTTGGGAGACAGCGGGACCAAGGTCATTCACTGTCCCCTCCAGTGTTTTAGTGCGATCAGCCAGTTTCTTGTGGTCGTCTCGCAAGTGGGTAAGGTCTATGGCTACTCCGTCGATCTTAGATTCCAGGGACGTCCTGGTTTGTTGAAGGGATTGTTCCAAGCGTTCCATGGCAGCAAGCATGTTGTCTAACCGTGATGTGACCTGTTCCGCCGCCATTTTGCGTGATGTCGTATCAGGTTTTCCTTTCAGCAGGGCTCCTCCGGTGCCAGTGCGAGTCCTCACCCCTCCGGACATGTGTGGGGTAGCTCCACCAGCGGTGAAGCCAGGGGACGGGGTGGCAGTCGTTCCCAGGTTCAGCGGCGTCGTCCGGGGACAGGGAGGGTGCAGTCGACGTCTGCTTCCGCGAGGCCGCGTGGACCGTCCGTAGCGTGCTTCCAGCTTGAGGGGCGCAGGTGTACAGCGGTGTGTCGCAACAGGCCGTCAGCGTCAATGTTGCGTGCCTCTTGCAGGCAGCCGAGTCCCCAGGTAGGTGCGAGCCCACAGGTGCAGATGTTCCGGGTCTTCTACCAGGACAATGGAGGGAATCAGTTCGCGGACCGCGATCACCAGGGGGTTCAGGAGCATCTAGCACGGTCCTGGCGTGTCGTCTGGCGGCTGCGCAGCGGAGCACCGGTGCTGCCCCCAAAGTATAGTTAGTGTGGCAAGTGGGCCGGGCCCCCAGCGTCTATCCCACGCAGAGCTTCACTCCCCGAGAAGGTGGGTTGCGCTTTGGAATGCCACCACCAGCTGGCACTGTGTCTCGTGGGGCAGCCCCAGGGGAGCTCCAGTTCAGGAAAGCCACCGACCCCAGCTCAGGTCGGTCAACTAGTGATGAGGAGGTGCAGGGCTAAGCGTGGTAAGAGGGTTGCATCCACTCATGTGCTGTTGGCGTGGTCTGGTCGTGTTGGGGGTCAGATCCTTCGTGCAGCCCAGGCACTGACGCGGCAGGGGTGTCAACGGGCAGGGGGTCGCCGCAATGCCTACCAGTCAGGTCAGCGAGGCCCACATGCCTTCATCTTCGATCCGCTCCTCGGTCACCGGCCCCGTCTCTCCTGAAGTGCAGCGGTCAGTGCGTCAGTTGCTCCACAAGGGCGGGTGCCATCCGTATCGTGGCGCTCAGGCGGGCGCCAGCCGGCCAGTCCAACTGCAGCAGCTACAAGGCGGGGGGGGGGGGGGAGAAGGATGCCCGCCAAGGAGACCAGGCAACGGCTGAGTCTAGTGTCCGAAGTCCGGCCGCCCCCCGAAGCCGCGCTGCGGAGCTAGGTCAATGGGCCTCTGCCCCGGGCCCCCGTCAGTTTCCCTGGTGCTCCGGTCGCAGCAAAGGTCCTCAAGCGAGGCCGTCGCCCCACCCCCGGGCAGACAGCTCCGTGAGTGTAGACCCGGTCTGCGTCGCCGGTAGTGCAGGATCCCGGCCTCACCCGCGACGCCCGTGCGTCGCACTCGGCTCCGCTCCAGCAATGGGGTGAGGGGGGTGCAGGGGGCAGGTCGCCTGGGGACCCCCCGAAGTCCCGGCTCCAACGTGGGCGAAAGCGGGCAAGTCCGGGTCCTAGGCCGCGATTTTGGGGCCCTGGTGCACGGCCAAGTCCCCGACCTCTCGTGGCCGCCCTCACCGGTCGCGCGGCAGCAAGTCCCGCTCGGGGGCCGCAGGAAAGTCCGGTGCTCCGGCGGCGGTCCTCCAGAATGAAAATCGGCCAGATCGCCGGAGGTGCTTAGTTGGTGGTCCGCCTGCAGTTTCAGGCGGTTACAGCTGAAATTGACGGATAAATCGCCCGGGGAAGGGGAGGCTCAGCTCGGAGCTCTACCCGGGTGCTACCTTCCTCATTGCGTGCCTAGCCACACCCCTATATATACACATACATATATATATACACATACATATATATATATATATACACATACATATATACACATACATATATATATACACATACATATATACACATACATATATATATACACACATATTACCTACTGGCGGTCGCCAGTAGGTATATATAGTTAGGATTTTTTCTCTATGGGTTTTTTGAAAATTCTATGTCTAATAACTTTGGCGTTTGTGGACGGAATTGGCTGAAATTTTCAGGAAAATGGCACATTTTGTTTCTGAGCAGCCCTTGAAAATTTGGGGGGGGTTCGTCCAGTGGGGGCCGAGAAAAAAGGGGGGTCCCAAAACGTGTTTTTAACATTGAGTTTTCCATAGGGCGGTTGGCCTCACTTTTAGCCCGAACGGCTGAATGGATTTGCACGAAACTTGGCAAAATTGTAGGGACTGGTAGCCCGATGTGCCTTTTGTAGGTCTCAATATATGTGCTCCAGTGGATTTTGAGAAATTAACGTTTAAAAAAAGATATATATCTGTAACAGCGGACCGGGCAGCGCACTGGTTCGCGGACTTTTCGCGCAACGGAGCTTTGTGAAGCGAAGCTGATTGGTTCTCCGGCGTCTGTCAACATTCCAAACAGTCCGTAGCGGCCGCCATCTTGTCTCTCGGTAGGATCGAGAGACAAGAGGAGGTCAAAACAAAGGAGGAAATAACTATAAGGGGGCATAGTAGATCCTCGCTGACCCCCTAGGTTTGATGTGGAGGTTTTAAAAGGGCCCCGCGGGGCAAAAAAAAAAAATAATAATAATAATTGAACGGCTGAATGGATTTGCACGAAACTTGGCAAAATATTAGGGACTGGTAGCCCGATGTGCCTTTGCTAGGTCTCAATATATGTGCTCCAGTGGATTTTGAGAAATTAACGTTCAAAAAAAGATATATATCTGTAACAGCGCTCCGCTTCGCGTAACGGAGGTTTGCGAAGCTGATTGGTCATTCTGTCACTGGGCTATAGTTGGGCTACATCTGGCTGATATTTGGGCTACATTTGTTTTTTTGTGTGTCTGGCGGCCATCTTTGGGCTACATTGGGCTACATTGGGCTTCATTGGGCTACATTCGGCTAATTAGCAAATAGCTCATCGCAAACTAGGAATGGTAAAGAATCGCTATTTATTCCTTAAAGTTCGCTATTTAGGAAATGCAAATAACTTTGATGATACATATGGCGGTTCATCTCTAACAAGATAAGAAGCATAGGGATACATTTATGATGACTGGCGCATCACCAGGGATGTGTTAGTCATTTTGTGCCGCTGTTCCGTCACCTACGGTGTGCTGCATTTACAATGCGGCGCATCATGGGGCAAAAACAGCACAGATGCGTGATGTATCTGTGCCGTAAAGGTGGCGCATTGCTGGAGTTGTATCGCAAGTGTGATGAAGCTCCAGCAAGGGTCGGGGGTGCCCCTGTCGCAGGGTTTCTGTTCACACACAGAACTGTGGACAGAGGATTGGAACCTCGGCGAATGCATTGCTGGAGTTGTATCGCAAGTGTGATGAAGCTCCAGCAAGGGTCGGGGGTGCCCCTGTCGCAGGGTTTCTGTTCTCACACAGAACTGTGGACAGAGGATTGGAACCTCGGCGAATTAGGGTGTCCCAAAACTCACGTTAGTAATCAAAAACTCCTTAGCAAGCTAGGTACAGTGTCACATTGGATATAACAAACTCTCAATGTTTAGACAATCCAGAATATGAACTTATAGTACCTCAGGATACGTGGAACTCAAGAACAGTCGGTCGTTATAGATTTCTTAGAAACCAGAACATGGAGTTAAGAAGAACAGATGTGTATTTGAAATGTTTATTTACTAATGCCGTCTTCTCAGGCGTAGTACCTTAGATAATAAAAGTACACATATTATCAGTAGCAAAATTACCAGCATAGTTACTAGTACATAAAAAGTGAATGGTGATAGTATGTTAACATGCTGTAAATGAATAAGAGTTAGCAACACTTATAAGCAGCCGCGGGCCGTGGAGGGAGTTACGGTGAGGCAGGGAGGCGGGGAGGGGGAGAAGCAGGGTGGAGAATACAAGTACACATATTATCAGTAGCAAAATTACCAGCATAGTTACTAGTACATAAAAAGCGAATGGTGACAGTATGTTAACATGCTGTAAATGAATAAGAGTTAGCAACACTTATAAGCAGCCGCGGGCCGTGGAGGGAGTTACGGTGGGGCAGGGAGGCGGGGAGGGGGAGGGGCAAGGTAGAGAGGGCTCCACCCTGCTTCTCCCCCTCCCCGCCTCCCTGCCCCATCGTAACTCCCTCCACGGCCCGCGGCTGCTTATATCTCACCCTCCCTAATACACATATTATATTATTTGCTAAGAAGGTCTGTTTGTGTTGGTTTAGGGCGTGCCCATACTTTAGTGTCTTAGATTTGAAGGAATCACATCAGCATACACCAGCTCTCTCTTCATGTGAACCGCATCAACTGTTGTGTATGTGTGTTCGGCAAAGCAATATAAAACCCGCCTCATGCCCAGAATTGGCAGAAGTTGCACTTATGTTATGAGTATGAAGTCGTGGAGATCAGACCTCATAACAATTCTGTATCGTGTTGTTCTTGAAACTTTAGCACTCGCTGTACAGATATAGTTTAACAAGTAAAGCAGATAGTAGACCAATAACATATTATTCTCATGTAAACCACGATGAACTACTAGGTGGAAAGCTAAAGCAACAACTAAGTGTCGTGTGCAGAAGTTGCAAAAAAGGAAAAATGGCGTTTAAACCGGTAATGAGCCCATGCTAACTTAACACGGTGTAAAGATATCCAGGACCTAGATGACACCTCCTCATGATCCGGAAACGAACTGAATAAGATAATAGAAGTGCCATCTCATGAGAGCAGATTGCAAGTTTATATGTGGACGGTCCGCAAGGTAAAGCATTAAAAACTAGGAAAATTTAATGCTAAAGAAAAATAAAACAGCCAAGTACTTTATCGAGTCTTAAGCCAATAGGCAAGGTAAATAATAAAAACTTGACAAATAAGTCAATGAATTGTCAATGAAATGCTAGTACTCAGCATATCAAACATGAAAAAGGTCTATGACATAACTGTGTATGCAAAATAAGCTGCAACAGCCTCCAATAGGAAGTCACCGTCTTCATCCGAAAACAGTTCAGCCATCCAATTTAAAAGCGGAAAAGAACATACGTGCTCTCCCAGCACCGGATCCTCTATCACCATCAGAGGACAGCTCGGTGGGTTTTCAAGAAAGCTCTGTTCCAAGAAAGACTGTGCTGCCGCCAGTAAATTCCAGGGACCAAGTAGTCCATGCATCAATGCCACAGCCATAATCCTTTCGCCAGGACAAACCAACTCGTGAGTAATGATAGGAGTCATCAGCTGATTAAAGTCGACGTCAGGAGAAACCGGTCCGCAGAGACACAAATCAATGGCCCAATCGAAATCACAGGTCAGGCAGTGAAATACAGGCTGGACACAGGTGAAGTAGGAGAACCGAAAAGATAATCCATATGCCGTGCTTAATATCGCCAACGGCATTGTGCCATAATATTCTAGCATGCGATTGCGGAACAGTGTCAGCAGCTGCATGGTCGGAGGTTGCATAGGAGGGACATCCATATTTAAAAATGTAAAAAAGCACAAGAGCGTCCGCTGGTAATGCAAGTAAAAATGCCAATCTACGAACCAGAGTGCAGAAAATACAATGAAAGGAAGAAGGGATGACTCCAAAGATTTTCTCAAATGAAGTCACGAGACCACTGGTAACAACTTTAAAAAAGTGTGCCAGGGACTTTGTGGAGGATGCGTTAAAGATAGTCGGAAACATGTTGCTGAAATTGAAAGGCAAATCTTAATTGAAAAGGGTGTGCACCTCTGTATGGGTGTTCGCTATGTGAAGTACGAAAGTTTCACGGGCCGAACTCAAGGCCACCTCTCTCTGAGACAAAAGAGCTCTTATTCTTGCCATGCCGTTGAAACGTGTCCCAAGGTTGGTATTTGTGGCCAGATTGAAAACTCCCTATGTTCATGTGTGGGAGGAAATAGAACATTTCTGCAGCAAATAACCCGTTCACTTACTGTTACGATAAAAGGAATGCTTTTAATTAACTCAGAACAATCTTCATTATTGAGCATCAAATAACTACCATTTTCCAACAACTTGAACGTGGGGATGATAGCAGGAACTGGCGTGCCTTGCAACACGCAAGCCATATTTGGTCGGTGTTTGTTGCATGAACCGTGTAACTGTATGTGCCTACACATTAGTGAATGATCTGGCGTCTCAGTGCATTCCTCTCCATTCAGATAAACTTCTTGATCATCTTTGAAACATCTGTATGTGTATGGAAGCGACCAGACCTCATGAAGAAAAGCACTACCTAAAGGTTCATAACGACCTATTGGTATATATTTCATACAATTTGAAAACTTATATAAAGCAAAAGGCAGCGTTATTAAACCGTGGATAAGGCATGTTGCCAAAAAACCCGCAATCCTCTGCT